>NC_141783.1:21025651-21345436 GCF_054643075.1 Acanthaster planci | reverse complement strand
GACATAGCTACACGTATCACCAGGTTCAACGCTCTATCAATAGGGCCCGCTCCGTCTCTAGAAGTCTTGCACTCAAGGAGAAGACCCACCCCCCTGAAGGAACAATCCCTAGGGTTCCCTTGGTCACCACTTTCCATCCTCGTCTTCCTCCCCTCCGCAAAATAATCAACGACAATCATCCTATCCTCCACACTTCAGACCGCCTATAGCCAGTGCCCTACCAGACGCCCCGCTTGTGGCCTACGGGCGTCCCCGCAACCTACGGGACCTTTTCGTTCGGGCTGAGGTGCCCCCTTTGGATACCCTTCCCCCCTCCCAGCAAGGCACGCTCAAGTATGATTCTAACAGATGTGTTGTTTGCCAGAACCATGTCCTGGAATCAGATACTTTCTCTGGACACTCCTCCGGTACCACCCACAGACCCAAAGGCACTTGTAGCTCTTCTAATGTCATATATCTTATCTCTTGCAGGGTGTGCAGTGTTCAGTATGTTTGAGAGACTAAGAACACTCTCAAGAAGCGTTTCTATGGCCACCGATCTACGGTCAACACCAAACAGCTAGATACCCCTGTAGGCCACCACTTCAACCTTCCTAACCATTCTATGTCTGACATGATCTCACAGGGCATAGAATTGCTTGGGTTCCGTAAAGATGCTGTTCACTTCAACAGGGAGAAGGTTTATATCAAACACCTCCGCACCATACAACCCCATGGCCTGAACATCCAAGAGAGAAACTACTAATTAACACTCTTTTCTTTCCCCCTCTTTTGTCCGCAGATAATTACCCCCTCCCACGTGGGGTCCAGTTCCATCTGTTGTATTTTCTTTGATCTCTCTCCACCTTAAATTTCTTTGTTGTTCAACCATGCCTTTCACGCGGTCCCCTTTATCCAGCCTTTAACTTTCTTGACCTTTCCTTTTGTCCTCATCTATTGTTCTATTCACCCATGCTTGGCTGATTGTCTGTTTGCTTGTCCACTTGTCATTTGGCCTTTTGTCGAAACGTCAGGCCCTCCATATTTTAAAATTAAACAAGCGTGTAAATGTCGTCCTCACGACTAAGACAAAGTCTTTGTAAATATAAACTGAATCCTGTAATTTGAGGGAAAGGTAAAGTTTCTTCGTAGAATTAAACATAGAAGTAAGGTATGGATTGATTCTTTTCCAGATTCAAGAAGAAAAAGAAGAATAATTTCGAGCGCACCAATGCCTATGTTGAACTGGGTCACACTTTACCCAGTCACGAACACCATATTCAAGGTAAATTGAAAGCGAAAAGATCATGTTGGATTAGTCTGTCTCATTCTATGAAACTGTCGACATCTGATGCTGGTCTTGGTTCACGTGGTGAAGTTGTATTGTTAAATTTGATGTACATGTGCACGGCGTAACACTTGATCTTTCACTTTATGGCGTGCGGTAGACTTATAAACTGGAATTGTCTTGCTCAAGAATATGCAAATGTTAGTAAAGGAAAACAGTCGAGTCATGTGAGAGACAAAACGTCATTTAGGCTCAATCTTTCATTAAAACATTAAAAGTAAATTAAAGTTTGGAGCAAGGAAAAGTAAGCCACGTACTGTATGTCCAAATCAAGTCGTCTATAATCAAGAGAATTGTTCCGAAGTTTCTCCTTTTTATCAGCAAGCAATCGGCACTTTATCACTCTTGTCACCTTTATATCCAGACCATAGATGATGAGCGGGTTTTGAATGAACTAGACTTCACTGACTTCGAGCGGAACTTCCGTCTGCGAGAGAGCAAATACAACACGGCTGGCATGGAGAGGGTGAGACGGCTGCAAGAGAGACTAGCAGAAAAGATCACAGTGATTGAGACCAACAGAGCTAGGAATTTGGGTGAGAGAAGAACTGAAATCAATAGTCGATACTTTGGAACACATATTCAGTTTGTACTAAGGAGGAAGTGGACGATTCTGGTCCATCGGGAGAGTCTGTCTTCTATTACAATTCTAAGCGTTGAGTCATTTTTTTCGAGCTGTTGGTATTAAAATAAAATTGCTACTATAAAAGATGTAAGTTCAAAACATAATAGTGCCAAATTGAATTTGCGTTCAGATTTTTTCTGCATTTTTGACAAGTTAAAGGCTTCCTTTCAATTTCAAAACAGGGAAGGGACCTTACGTGAAATACGTAAAAAAACATTTAAGTACAAATCGTACGAATAGGCTAGATGCAAAAACAAGAGAGTTTACTTTAATTAACTTTGATAATATTGTTCAACATTCTCCAGATCGCACATCCGTTTTATTTTGCTGTCACTTTATTCGTTCCTTGTATATATTGTTTCAATAAATTCACTTAGTAATTACAAAGAGAAGGATTGGGTTATCGACTAAGGCAATCAAAGACGCCATAGACAAATGTGACACCAGCTTAGTTGCCGGAGAATTTGCGGAACTGCTTCTCAAGTTTCTACCGACAAAGGAAGAGGTAAATTCTGAAGGTCTAACTGTAAAAATAGCACATACATTGATTAAGTTCCACGCCTGTTATTTCATGGTTAGTACTTCATGGGTTACTCGCCATATGCATATTACCTTAGCACGTCGTTCTGGAATCCCATTACATGCTTGTTGCTGATGTGGTTTAAACTTGCACAGTGCCCAATGAAATCTGTACGAAAAACAACGAATGTTTACTTTTTCTGCCACCACCATTTTAGCTGAAGTCTCTCGCCAAACATGCGGACGATTATGAAGGAATGGGCGAAGCGGAGCAGTTTATGTTTCAGGTAAGAAACGTTTCAATGAAATTCCACGTCAGTTCGATTAAAGCCTTATTGCGATATTTGGCAGAGAGGTTGATATGTTGATAGCTGTCTGCTCTTCAGGGTCCCCCGAAACATAAAAACCTACCCTTTTCAATGTTAAGTTTTGTAGGTTTCGGCTTTATAAAACAGAGTGATCTCTTATTGGTCATTGAGATAAAAACCCAAGAAGAATTGCCTCTAATAAAAGTTGATAATTAGACTGATACCGTTTTGACATAAAATCCTATAACTAATCCTATAATAACATATCAAGTCTGCGTTTTACGATGACATTGTGTGTTACCTTAAAAACCTGATCCTTTTGTTATAAGCAAGTCAAACCATCTCGTACCCTTTTTTCAACTTTTAGCGCGCTGACTGTATAGAGTCCTCTTTTCGTAGTTTACGTATACTAGCTTGCTTTGATCAGGATCTGTTGTCTCTTTTCTCCTCAGATGGCGCGAGTGGACCGGTATGAATCCAAACTTCGTCTCATGGCTTTCATGGGCATTTACAAAGAGCTTATCGACTCACTCCAACCCGTAAGACGTGCTTTGTGTCAAACATTTCTGACATGTCTTTCATTCATGTCTACGAAGTCAGTCCAGTTGTGCTTGCAATCAACACCGACTCTATTTAGCGCATCTTCACAGAACATTTCACTGTTTTGTAACAAAAAATTAACGGACCATTGCAATGGCAATGTGTCAAATAAGTGTGGAACACAACAGACTTCCATGTAAATTTACAAAACTGTATAACATAGCAGGTTTTCCGTAACTGATAAGAAAACGAAGGGCGTCAAAATAAACAAGCATGGGAGAGGCATGTCCAGAATCGAACAAGCTGAAAACATCGGAAATGCTACTTCTTTGGTACCAGTGTGTTTTATCAGCAAATAATACTAAAAAGAAACTCTTCGTGATTGCTGCCTTATTGTGATGTTTGGACAAGGGAACAAATTGTCAGCTCGTCAATATTTTTAGGGAGATCTTAACTTTTCTGAGGCATTTGTTTGTCACAGGACCTTTATCCTGTGTTTTACTTTTACGACACTTGCAAAGATACACTTCTAATAATAAAGAATGCTTCGTACACCTGCTTCAAGTGGTCTTTATTTATGTTGACAAACAAATTATAAAAAGAGAAACTGACAAGATAAGAAAGGTTATAAATACTGGGGTGATTATCGAAACAAAGTGGTGCGAGATTTGAACCTACAACCTCAAAAATACTATATTAGGCCTATATGCAGTAGTAAATTGTTCGTTCTTTTACATTGTCTCCAAAACTCATTTTGAATTTAGGACATGACTGCTATCGTCAAAGCTGCAGAGAGCATCATGAAAAGCAAGAAACTGAAAAAGTTGTTTGAGGTAGGGTGGAGTTTTTGAAAGTTTGAAGATGAAATATTATATGTGACATATATATGAACATATTGCTCAACTAATTATACGCTGTTTTAAGATTAGATAACTGAATGTATTTGCGCGTGTGTCATTATACCAGAGGATAATATTTAAAAGCCTATATACCCTCTTGAAATTTGTTGGTTTTGCTTCTGTTGTCGCCAGTTCATATTCACTGATGGTAGCCTTAAACCTTTGAAAGTAATAGTTTTTCGTATTGCTTACTCAGATTATTTTGGCATTTGGTAACTACATGAATAGCAGTAGAAGAGGTACAGCAAGCGGCTTTCGATTGGAGACGTTAGACAATGTGAGTGTGCATCTCCGCTCGTACACCTGTATTGTGCTCCATTTGTAAAACCTTTTTGTGTAAAGTTAAGCAGTATCTAAATTGTTTCAGTGATGATTTGCTTACTGCTTACCACTGTTCTTTATTTTTTCAAGAAAGCTATTACAAAATAATAAAATCTAAAATTTTCTTTTGTGACAAAGGGACAACTTTTAAAGTTTATAATCCATCATCTTGGATTTTTTTTTTTAATTTTGCCTTTGAATTTTGAGACCCTTCAAAAGAACATGTTTTAAGTTTGTAAAGAGCGCCGTATCATAATATCCAGGCCTTGTTTTGTACTAAATTATTCCATACTCCTAATTTGTGTCATTGTGTTATTGCCATCAGTTGACCTTTGTCAAAGCTGCGGATAGATCGCATAACTTCCTGAATTATCTCGCCGAGACGGTCAGGCGATGCTACCCTGAAGTTCACAACTGGTATGAAGACCTGCTTCTGGATCAAGTCAAAAGTTGTAAGTCTTTCTTCCTCGGTAAACAGAGATACTCCAGATGAGTTATTTTCGATTCACAGACGCCAACAGTTTTGCCGTTTTGGAAGTTAATAGGTTACGCATTAGCTGTAGCGTTTGAACATACAGTAAAATAAATGGTCCTGCAGTTGCATCGTTCGAGTAGGCCGAATATTTTGGGATGACACAATGTGTTCCTTGCCCAAGATATTGTCGCTTTCATTGATGCAATTTTGTGAATACTGGTATGGAGATTGGAGAGTTTTGTTACTGTTATTCTGCAAAGATGTCATTTATGGTAGTTACTATAATCATGATCTCCTATGTTGCTGTTTTAATTCCCCAAGCATCATTGGAATCTCTGACCATGGACATTCACGGGCTTCGGAAAGGACTTGAACTGGCCAAATCTGAGAGAGATCGTCAGCAGAACAACCCAATCATTGACGTGAGAATGTTTTCCCTCATTGATCCGTGAATTATCACAAAAATAAACTTGATATGATGCTTTTTCGTAGCTTTGAAGCACCGCGAGTATTCTTTTACTTGAGATTTGATTGGGACAGTTAGCACCAAGTTCAGAAAGCGCAGTCCAAATCTATTGTGTGGTACTTCTTGTAAGTTCGTGGATGCGCGTGTCGAACCGTTCACTTGGCGCATGCATAATTTGAGTAGCCTTAAAGTCAGTGACATCCATGTACCTCTTTTGTGTGTACAGCACATTTTGTATACTGTGGATTCTGTAGGTCAACTCTGACCAGGAGATGGCCGTGTGTCTTGTGGGCAAACTTTTGGGACAAGGTTGATTATCTCCGAGTCAACCCTTGGAAGCTCAGTACTCGAATGCAGCATTTCTTTAAACTGTGATCTTCTTTCTTATGGGTGTCAGTTCAAGATAGGCGTTCCAAATGACAATATCGTAACTTTCTTGTCCATCAGGAGTTCTACAAGGCTTCTTCTGACAAAGTGTATGAACTCTCCGAACGGTTTAAGATCATGGAAGACACCTACAAGCACCTGTGTACGCTTTTCGGTGTCAAACATAAAGAAATGGAACCCAGTGAATTCTTCAAAGTTTTTACTCAGTTTGGTATCGAATACAAGGTGAGAAGGCCCTTTGGACATTTACATATGCAATGATATTTCATTCTTTGAACCAGAAAGGGAAGATGTGCAAATGGAATTGATTTAATCCTGAGTCTTTCACTGCTTGTACCGTGGGTTCGAGGCGAACCAGTGCTTATTTGTTAAATGAGGTTGTGAGGTTATTTTCTTCGTCCCTTTCTCAAGATATTACAGTAACCGTCTTCCCATGCCCGTTGAATTCCCAATCCAGTTAATTAAGAATTCTGAGTTAAAGCTACAAACATGTCTAAACCGGAAAATATTTACGTCTGTACAGTATTTCTTTGGTATATGCCTCATTCAAACTCTTATTTCTGACTTAAGAAAGCAGCAAAGGAGAATTTGGATCGTCCGATCAGGGCCAACCCTGCCAGGAAACAGACCGTCAATGCCACGCGCCAGGTCTCGGCCGAAGAGGTCACCGCGCAGGCGCAACAGAAGCCGCAAAAGTCCAAGCTGTTCTTCAGCCGAGGGAGTAGTAAGTCTAAATCCAGCAATTCCAACTCTGTAGATATTGCCAAACGATCGTCGCCCACCAAGCTGTCCTCACCAGCTTCCAGTGACTCTGGGGTCTTTCTGACCGCGACGCCGGAGATGGAGCGGGACTTAGACTCCATCCCATACGCCCCGACTTACCAGAACGGACACGCTGACATACACGAGAACAACAACGACGAGAAGACGGCCGTAATGAATGGGGTAGTCCTGCTGGGACAGCGACCGTTTAATGTAAATAACAACAGTGATAGCTATGCAGGTATGGCTGAAGATGACGGGTATTATAACACGGACCCACTACTTGATGAAGCTTCACCATCAGGAACAAATCCTGTTTACTCTGCTACCATCGCTACACTTGATCGTGCCAAACCTGAAAGCCACACGTATAGGTTTTAACTACAAATTTGGAACTCCAAGCTTACTTCAGGTAAAACCTGAGTCTGCTTACTAGTCTCGTCTTTCAGACTGAGACCTTGGTAGTTGCACTGTGATTAATGAATAAAACCTGATGAATTTAGACTGTAATTTGTTGTGAGTATATCTACAGACTGCTGATTCGAGCTTTTGGAAAATGAGACTACATTAATCCCCCCCCCGATCAAGAGTTAAGTTACCAGTTCTGCCAGAAAATGCTCGTGGTGTCTAAGGAGGTCATTTTGCTCCAGTTTAGTATTTGATCGTTTGTAATTACACTCTTCAAGCTTAGTGAGAATGTACTGGATACCCTATGGACATGATGGATGGGGGTAACAAAAATGTGGCTAATTAAGCGCAACATTTGCGAAACGGCACGACTGGAAGAAGCCGTAATGATAGAATTACATTATTGTTTGTAAATTCTAATGCAGCTGATGGAGTACAATTGTAATGCCGTATGCATATGGACATGCTTTAAAAAGTTCTGTCTCACGGTGCACGTTAATACAGAAAGTGCATTCTATAATTGGCTGGCCAATGTCCTTTGGACAAAAGATTGGTTTTTGTTTTCTGTTGACTGTTTTTGTTTTACTGATTTTCTGCAGAAAAACAAAAGGTGTCATAAGCAACGTGCATAAAATGGTATAACGTTATGCGTTTAATATGCGTAATGATTAGATATTGGTAGCGTAAACCGTGTCACGTTCTTAAAAGGTTACAGTCAGTCAACTCAGATGTTAAGTTTTCGCTGGATTTCTAGATCACAGGGTTGCAAGCAAATTATTAGAAAGTGAAAAGGTGTATTCGTTTGAAAAAAGAAGATTGGAATGTCAAGATGAATTCTAGCCCATAACATTCAATTTGACTGGTGTGACTGTGAAAGGACATCCCCCATAGAGCCTTTGGGAGATGGTAAAGAGAGGCGAAATTTTCTGATGCTTGTAATTTTCTTCTCCAGAAATTATAAAAACTCCCCACTCCTTAGAAATGCCATCAACGATTACATACTAATTTTTGGACCCCCAAATAAGTTCCCGCCCCTCAAATACTTGGTTCTGGATACGTCCTTGTGGATGCGTAGCTTGTAGGCTGGCTCTTTTCGTAGAAAAAAATCTACAACTGTACAAAGTTATGTCTTTAAATATATCTACGTCAAAGGATCACCTTAAAAAATCACATCAAGTGTATAAACAAAATATCTGCTACGTACAATTTTAACTCATTTTACCTGAGTACCTGGTTTTCATTTTTCGTAAATATACATTTTCATTTAGGAAGACAAATCGCAGAAAAACCTAAATCTTTAACCATAATGATCTGTGAAAGATTTTAAGTAACCAAAGTCAATACTGTTCAAGAATCTTCGGCAAGAAGTGTCTTTATTTACCGTACAAAATAATAAGCTTGTTCGACATTTCAACGCAGACTCATCAAACTGAACAAAAGGGCCGTGAACGCCTGCTCCAAAATATTCGGCCTGTGCGTTGACATGCGCACTCTACAGCCTTGCTGTAAGGGCGATCTCGCACGTGTGCGAGTTGATTCCGTTAGATCGACCTGTAAAGCACTTTATTTCACCATTGAGCCGTGAGAGAACTACATCTTTATTTTTGTCCAATGAAAGAAATAATTCTGTAATTCTGCTTTATTTTCATTTAAATGAGGCTGAGCAGTCACTGAACGAAACCGTCGACCATTGCCAGAGAAGATTATTTATAATGTATTTGCCCTTCGGTTAAGACATAGTGTAACAGTCACTTTAAATTACCAAGCTAAGTATGGCACAGTATTCTACCCAGTTTCCATTGTAGTATACCTTGATAATTCTTTTGCACTTGTTCATTTTGAGGATGGTTGTCGCAAAATTGTATATAAAATATGTGTACATGTGTATTTATTTTCCGAAGTCATAATTCCTGTACATTTCATGAAATTTCCAATTGTTACAAGTTTATTATACAGAAATGTAAATTTGTCACGTGGATATTAAAGGAACAAATAAAATTCGATCATAAGCTAAACATTTCACTCTGCCAAACTATTCAGATTGTGTCTTCAAAAAGGGGGATTTTAGGAGACAGCGAAAATGTGACTCACATGATGTCTCTTTCTGGTCATTTAATTATTTCAAAAAATAATAGGATATGTCATTTTCGAATAAATTTTTAACAGTATGATAAGTTCAAAACACCAGTGGCAGAAGGAAACAATGAATTTTTCAAGATTTGGATCGTCCGTCGTTTTGTCTGCTTGTCTATGCGGTTGTGTAACAAGTTTAAAATGGGAGGGTATAAAGGGGAATTTTTCTCAAATGATTGTCCATTTTCTAATTTGTTGAAGAATCCTCTCTTGAAAGTGCTAGGACTATCTTTGACGTAAAAAAAAAAGGCAAGCTGTCTCCACAGAGTGACTCCCCAGCCCCATTCCAACTGGATGAGGCACTGCACCTGTCTACACTCAAACTATAATCTGAAACTTGTGATGGACCTCGTAGGGTGCAGGACTTGGCGGCAACCTTTCACAGTTATAGGTTACAGGCAATTAATTTACTCAGGTGAAGAGTGGATTCCCCTCTAGAAAGAAGAATTTTCCATGGATCACCACGGGAGGCAAGTTTTATTTTACCACTCGAAGCATTCATCGTCAGCCAATTATAGACCGTTCTATTGAACCGTGAATGTCAATATAGCCTTTTTGAATGTTGGCGGTCAGCAAAGGCTAATTTAGATTCCATACATATCAAATTTGAACCGTTTTAAGACTGAAATTTTGCAGTGAACTTGCAGTAGATGCAAGGCCCTGTTGAATGTATAAGTACTAAAATATATCTTTATCTTATGCCAACACCAACTATTTTCTAACAGACGGTGCTTCTGACCAAAGGTGTAAACGATATCCAGAAGAAATTTTTCCACACACGTAATGCCGTGATGAAGTTTAGCTCACAAGTTACCTTCAAAGGCTATTTCACTTTACACTATGCTATTGAAAAATTCAAGACTCTATTAGGAACTTTTTAAAGTTCCTCAAAAAGTCCTTAAAATTATATGATTCGCATCCATGATCAGATATAATGTATTATATTTTTAATGGTACATGTGATGATTATATTTATTCAATTAATTTTGTAACTGCAAGTGAAATACTCAAAGGAAAGCCCGAGGAAAGAAAATGAAATCCTTTGTCCTAAAATTGTCAAAACGACCAAATTGATTGTAGAGTATGCTATATAAGAAAGCCCCCAAAAGGTTTAAACAAAATACACACATAGTTTGACTGAACATTCCATGTGTCATGTGGGATTGCATTGTTTAGCTGTATGGATACTATTTTACTGACGCCTCTTTGACAAGATTTTCTATTTACCAGTGATTTGTACTCGCCGACGCTTGAATTTTTACTCACAATTCATGATACAAATGTAACTCTTATAAGTATTTAAACCCCTAAAATTAAGGCTTTTGTTTACTTCTCTCTTGTTCAGTGCTATTGAATATATTTTGCTATTGAACATATTTTGCCCGGTGGGAAGTTAAGAAATACCTTAAAATCTGCCCTTTTTCTCACCTCCAATAGTGGGGAATGATCCATTGCCCATCCTTTACGTATTTCTATCTGTTAAAAGCCTCACCTCTATCTCTGATCTACTTGTGAGGGAATTAAGGTAAAATGTGCTATCACTGTTTAATTATTTTTGTAAAACCCTGGAACACAAGGGTTTTCCCAAATGATGCCATTGCATTCTTATGACAAACCTTGTTCAAGCCACGGGAGAAAACGAGACCTTCATTCCGATGTTTTATTTACATGTGCTAGTAATAATTTCCTGTTCAGAACCCTACTAAAAATGGCCTATTCAGACTAATTGATTTTTTAATTGGATTTAATTGGATTGAATTGGGTCCAACTGGCAATCAATTGGTGCTGTTTATTTTCCCCAAGCAATTGGAATTTCAAATGGGAATCAAATGGTTCCAATTTGTATACTTTCTCTCTGTTTGTTTTTCTTGATCAATTGGAAATTTCAAATGGGACGCAACTGGTTCCAATTGGATTGCTTTCAGCTTGTTTCCCCCATCAAATGGATTTTTCAAATGGGGCTCTGTTGGTTTGAATTGGTATTGAAATGGTTTCAATTGGCTCTTGTGTTGGTTACAATTGGATTGTAAATTGGCATTCAAAGGGTGTCAATTGGTTTGAAATGGTACAACTAAGAAAAGGTCCGAAATCACTATTCAAACCAATTGGACCCATTGATTCCAATTTATGCCAAGCAAAAGCAACTGGTTTTGGAATTGGTTACTGAATGGGTAAGTATGGTGGATCCAGTTGGTATGTGAATTGCATCCAATAGTATAAGTGAAGTGGTCTCAATAGGTAAATGAATTGGACATTTTCAGTAGGAACTGAATGATAACTTTCTAGTTCCAATATATCTAAATTGCTGGAATTTTCTTTCAAAGAAAAGATTGCATCCTGGATTGATGCGAAAGCAATCCAAATATTTAAAGGACAATTTGCCTTTCATGTTTTGAACAAGTCAGATTTCTTTAAACGAGAGCTGTTCATTTCATAGTCATTTTTTGTTTCAGCGCTAGTGAGAACCATTCCCAAAGTAACCCTACTTGCCGTTAACAATCACAAAACAGTAAGGCTACAAGCAGTTCAATCAATGAAAGCACAACTTATATTTAAGTAACAAAAGCATGTGTTATACAGCATAGTTAATTAAATTTGGATTTTTACTCACACCTTCATCAACCCAACACAACTTGCACTGAGCGAACAGTTATTAAAATGTGTGCATCATACATCATGTTTCATGTAAATCAAAGTTTCCAAATTAAACTTCATTGACTTCATTAATTTTTATCCATACACTTGACGGATGTGTTCCTAACGATGCTTTTACGTTTTATTCGGCTGTAATTTGTAAAAACACCCAGTTTATCGGTTCATCCGATGAAGAAATACCAACATGCAATTGAGTTGGTACACGCCGGTGATATACACCGGCGTCCCACTCCAAGAGAGCCTCCTCCTGTTCTCCTTTACCGACCTTGACCACGCCCTCTTTGTATTCGATCCAGAAAAGACCGGGACTCGTTGATATCTACCAGGCCTATCTGGTTAGGAAGTGTGACCGGTTCGAGACACAGTGTGCAGAAGCACGGTCTGGTGGACTACCATTTGTTTTAAATACCCCCGATAGCTAATTAACAGTATAAAACAGAAATAAATTTGTGTGGATGTACTTTCCATATTCTTCACTGTAAAGTTCCCTGTATATAAAACATATACATTAACCAAACAATGCACAAAACAGTACGGCATGCAAATGAAACATTTCATTCCGAAATTACAGATATCTTCACTTTTTCTTTTCGTTTTAACAAACTTTTCTCTGTTGCCAGAAGTGACAAAGTAACATCATATGCCTAAATAGAGACCTTTGTTGGAAACAGAAGTAACTCTATTTTTTATCTCGAATTCAGCTGTCAAACAAAGCAGTGTTTTTGTAAGGTACATGTACAGAGATTTATTGGGTGATATCTGCATATGGGTATTTTCAAACCATTTCAGTCTGATTCCCAGGACATGGTTGACATTCTACACAATATGGAAAAAAATGTTGGTTGTGATTATTGATGTAAGTTATAAATCTTCAATTTTACACGGTATTATCACCTTGTACTTTTCACAGTTGTTTATACCAATAGTGAAGAACGAGGAAGCTGTTTTATTAGTCAGAAGTAAATCGTTTGGCTGTAATTTTTTGTATTACGACGTTTATCAATCCTTAAGTGAAAAATCCTCAGTTCATCTTAACAAACGGTGCATAGCATCTTAAATCTGTAAACTACCACACTACGATGAGCTTTAGTTTACTGTCTTAACCAAGTACCAATACTACTCAGTTCGGTATCAAGGTCATGAGGGCTGGTAAAATGGAAATGCCTTTTAAAACTAAATGTCCAAATTTCTTCCTTAATAATAGAATCCTCAACTTATCTCCAACAAATGTAGTTGTGCCAAATGTCTTAATTCGAAGTTCTGACCCCGGACTTAGGAGTAACACTACCACTTAAGACCACTAAATAATACTAATACCCCAAAGAAAAGAGGAGAATTCTTCAAATTGTTACACACTTTAATCACTGAGTATAATTACCCCTAACTTGGGGTAAAGATCATTACTCCCAGTTGCTTTCCTCGTTTCTGTCCGTTTTCGCCTTGCATGCTCCCCAGAAAGCGAGGTTGAAAAATGACCAGCAGGGCCTGCTGTTCTGTTTAAAAATGAGGTAATACAATGATTCTGTTCCATTTACATGGTAATTCGTGATTTGTGCTGACGTCATGGTCTTTGTATACTTCATTGTTCACTATTTGCACTTTTGTAATTTAGTAAATGTAATTCTGCCCTAGGCCAAGGCATAGCAATTAATTATAGTCCCCTTGAGGATTCATTTGAACGAATAAGCCTTTCAGTCATGCCTATGAAGATTATCTGTCTTTTTATCAGGTAGCTTCTAATGAAATCTCAATTACTGTAATGAGTAATGGTTTATTGCTGTCTGAATGTCTTTGAGCTTTTCTAGCTGAAAATTCTAGAAACAATGGGTTTTCATCTTCCAAAACATGTTAAATATTGAGACCCAATTCAGAACCACAAAAAAAAAGCCTGAGCGCAAAAGCGCTTTTCTTTGGGGAATACAGAAAAAATGTCCTTTTTAAAGTTTACCCATAGAAAAAATGAGTGTAACCTTGTTGGGTTCTTGGGCCAACGTCCCTTCCATACGTGAAGGGAAATAGCAACCGCTTGGACCTTTTACCGACCCATGTCGTCCACGTTTGAATAGCATAGAAAGAGGCTGATCTGGAATCCAGTAAGCATAAAAACAACTTGGCCTTTGTCGTAATGACCCTTCAGCGTGTTTTCTTCATGGACTCTCCTCAGAAACAATGTCTTTGTGCTTGATATCCGCCACATATCTAATTTTTACAGTGCATTAAGCTGCGACATGCGTTCCCTTATCATGCATAAGTAGAAAGTTCACATGTGTATCTACTTCCCAAGATCATAATTCTCCTACATTCTGTGAATTTTCCAATGACAAATGGTAAATGCAAATTTGCCACATGGATGACGGATCATTACCTCATTCTGTCAAATTATTGATTTTGCATCTTCGAAATAAGTACAAAAACGAACCTCACAAGCAAAACCGGAAAGCTTTTAACAAACTTCAAAAAGTCCGGCTTTTTAGGCATGATGTCTCTTTCTTATGATCTATTTTCATCATTGGAAAATACGATTGTAGGTCCTTCCCTATTTGTCACCAATTGTAAGTGCAAATTTATATCCAGAAAACAACAAGGGTTTTATAATTGTCATCATCTCTCTGTTCGTCTTGCGTATGTCTTGTAGTATATCAGGCTTTGAATGGAGAGGGGGTAATTGGGACTTTTTTCTTAAACTTATATTTTGGCCCCAAATCCAATCTCAGTAAGGTTTATAGTCATTCGTTCAGCCCTACAGTCTTCCACGTTCCCTATATCTTTACTAGCAATAAGGCATGTCATTATCAAAAGTGTAGAGGATATTGTGGCGAAACAGGGTAGCTGCGCAGACTTGTGTTTAGTCTGGGTCAATAATAATTCAGGCGCGTCTAATTTATGCATTAAACATGCGCGCGGCAACCAATCAGAGGCACGCATTACCTTAGGTTTGGGCGCTTGCTGCGTGGGTTGCGGGGACTTCTCAAGATGGCAGCGTGCTAACCAGAGCTCTGTGGAGTTGTATTGTGTTTCGAGAGTAAATCTGACGTACGACCGCCGGTGGTTGGGGGTCTACCTCAAGTGTACCTGGTGCGATCGTTAGTGTGGTGCTTGTTCTCAGTTGCCGGAGCTGCCGATTATATCAGATCTCTTTGAAGATTGGGAATCGTTAGACAGTCTCGTTTATTTCAGAAGTGGTAGATTATAGGGTTACGGAACCCGATTGAACCAGTTAATTGGGGAATTAGCGAAGCTTAGACTAGAAGGATTGTGTGCTGTTGTTCCATGCTTGTTGGCATAGCGACGGTTGGTTGCAGTCCTGGTCTGGGAGCTTGCTTTCCTCGTTGAGGTTTACTGGGTGCAGGTTTCCGTTAGAGTCTGGTGAGGACTATTATAATCGCCTTCTTAATCAACTTACCTGTGCTATTTCGTAATAACTTGAAGTGGGTGAGGGTTATTTAAGTCACATTAAACCTTGTTGCAATTTGGGAACTGTGTTGCTTCTTAAGGCAGTAGAGATTATTGTTGTATAAGTCTACCCTGTTGTGTTGGACAATTACGAAGGTTGTATTTGCTTGTGTGGTCAAGTCGTATCAGTTATAAGCCATCGGTAGATTATTTATTTAGACTTGAGGGTTACCCTGATCACTGTGAGGGTTACCTGGTTATTGTGAGGGTTACCATGATCGCTGTGAGGTTTACCCTGATCACGATGAGGGTTATTCTGGTGTAGGTTAAGGATAAGGCAGATTAATCACGTTCGTGGTGCAGTTGACCACGTAGGATTACCTCCCCGTGAGGATAATTTTGTATATAGTTAATTGCTGTTGTATATAAAGGATAACTGAGCACTGACATTGAATAAACCAATCATATAACTGCCTTAGAAATCACTGGTCACCATGAGATTTAGTCAGACCTGTATCCCTTATTGACATTAATTGTAATCTTTCTTGACATTGGGATCAATTACCTAATCACAGAGCTGTGGTAAACTTCCACCAAACGAACAGCCCCTAAGGCATAGTCCACCGATCGTTAACTGATATCCCCCCTTGTGTTTGGATAGCCGCTCATTCTTGCGTAAGGTTAAATAAATATATTTTTGGAGTTAGGCCAGGTCAATTCTGTCTCCGATCAGGCCAGTCTGCTGGTCCGCCACAAAAAGGTGTCAGTTGTCCCGCCACAATATATTAGCCAATTAGAATGTAGTATTACTCAGCAAGTGACTTAGGGCACACCCACTCACAGTGCTGTCCAATCCCCAGCACGCCTGCCGTGCTCAGGGCAGCCAGGAGAACGTCCCAGCAGACTGCCCGCCGCTGCGCCAACATCTACTGGCTGAACCTATGTAGCAGTATCCAGTCAGCTGCAGACAGAGGAGACGCGAGAGGCATGCATGAGGGGATCAAGAAAGCGACAGGCCCAGCCCCCACCAAGTCTGCCCCCTTCAAGTCGAAGACAGGCGACGTAATCACCGATCAGTGCAAGCAGGTCGAACGCTGGGTGGAGCACTACCTAGAGCTGTATGCTACGCAGATTGTCGTCACTAACGACACCCTGGCCGCCACCCCTGACCTGCCAGTGATGGAAGAGCTCGACGACCCACCCACAGAGGAGGAGCTCAGCAAAGCCATCAACTGCCTCGATACTGGGAAGGCCCCAGGGAGCGACGTCATTCCGGCAGAAGTACTGAGCAGCAGGTAGCCTGGGCTACTTGTGCCCCTACATGAGTTGCTCTGCCGATGCTGGGAGGAAGGCCACATTGCTCAGGACATGCACAACGCTAATATCGTCACCTTATATAAGAAGAAGGGCAACAGAAGCGATTGCAACAGTTACCGAGGGATGTCCCTCCTCAGCATCATGGGAAAAGTCTTCGCACGAGTTGCCCTTGTCCGCTTGCAGACCCTCGCCTCCCGCGTCTACAAAGAGTCCCAGTGTGGCTTTTGTGCTGGCCAGTCGACGGTGGACATGGTTTTCTCGCTGCCTTGCCTTCATCAATCCTACGAAGGCATTCGACCTAGTCAGCAGGAGCGGACTGCTCAAGATCCTCCAGAAGATCGGCTCCCCCTCACACCTGCTTCCTTCCACGACAACATGCATAGCACGGTGTGTGTCAATGGCGCCACCTCAGAGGCCTTCCCTGTCAGCAGTGGTGTAAAGCAGTGCTTTGTCCTCGCGCCGACGCTTTTTCGTATCTTCTTCTCTGTGGACCTCCAGTACGCCTTCAAGGACTGCAGTGAGGGGGTTTACATTTACACCCGGCGGACGGTAAGCTCTTTAACATTGCCCGTCTCCGTGCCAAGACCAAGGTGACCCAGGTGCTCATCCGCGAAGTTCTTTTCGCGGATGACTCAGCCCTCGGGTCTCACGCGCAAGAAGGCCTCTAGCAGCTTGTCGCCTGCCTCTCCTCGCCTGCAAGGAGTTCGGATTGATCATCAGTCTGAAGAAGGCCAACATCATGGCGCAGGGTACGGACCAGCCCCCTACGATCACCATCGACGGCCACGTGCTGGAAGCTGTGGACGACTTCACCTATCTTGGGTCCACCATCTCAAGCTTGCTCTCCCTGGAGGCAGAGATAAGCAGCAGGATCACAAAGGCCGCCGCAGCCATGTCCAAGCTACACCAGAGAGTCTGATACAACTCCAGCCTCACGGAGAAGACAAGGCTGCGCGTCTACCAGGCCTGTGTGCTCACTACCCTCCTCTATGGCAGCGAGGCATGGACCCCCAATGCAAGGCAGGAAAAGAGACTCCACAGTCTCCACCTTAGGTGCCTGTGACGCATTCTTCACATCCGCTGGCAGGATAAGGTTTCCGACGTGAAGGTGCTCCAGCGTGCCGGCATGATGAGCATGGTCGCCATCCTGAGAGAGAGACGTCTACGTTGGCTTGGCCACGTACAAAGAATGGACCCTGGCCGCATCCGTAAGGACCTCTAGTATGGCGAGCTGGCTGAGGGCGCACGACCAATCGGACGCCCTCGCCTACGCTTTAAAGATGTCTGCAAGAGAGACCTGAAGCAGTACGGCCACGTGGGAGGACCTTGCTGAGGACCGCACGTCCTGGCACACAACTGTGAAGAGCGGTGTGTGGATGGTTGAGGAGTCTAGAAACACAACCATCGCCGCCAAAAGAAAGGATTTACTCAAGCAGGAATCGAGCTATCTTTGTCTGTTTGTCTGTTCTTCCCACGAAACTATCTCGTTTAAATAAAAAATATTGCATGGGAAAACACTGGCCAAACAAAATCAACAATTTGTTTCTTTCAACGTTCAACTCATGTTAACTTAAAGTATGTTTGGCTCCTTTGCGTAAATAAAATAAGAGTAATTTTCTTGATCAAATTAATCTCACTTCATGAGGGGGAATTTTTTTTTAATAACAGTTCATTTGTTTTCATCAGTTAAAGAATCCTCAACCGGCCTCTAAGAAATGTTGAAGTGTTTATACTCTGATTATCTGCAAATAGCCCTAAACCATTGACAACAAGTCTGGGAGGGGAGTTACCCTCTCCCCTTGTTGCGCTGATGTTTTAACAGTTAATTTGATGTGTAATGATTTCTTTTCTGTTCTTAAATGTTCAAAGTTGAGTTTCACGTTCAAATGGTTTTACCGTTTCTGTGTATAAGTGGTACCAGACTAATGAACATTCCTTGGTTCCTTGCTGCTGTGTTGGGTAATTCCAGTGTGTTGTACGTGAGAATATAATGATATTACCCCCCATTGTGATACTTACTCACGATTTGTTTTACCAATATCCCACTTTTTAGGAGCGAATCATTTTCCCAGGGATGGGTTACTGGAATATTTGCTGGAAATAGGGAGCACCACTATACTACTAGTTAAGTAGATATGTTCCAATTGCGTTCGATGGACTTCTGGAAACAATTTGGAAACTGATCTTAGACTCAGACCCGTGAACAATTTTTGTTTGGCCTTCTTCGCTAAAAAAAACTTGTAATCTGAGGTGGAGTGCGTCTAGTGTTTTTTATGTATTTGTTGTTGGAAATTGTGGAATTCTGAATGGAGTAATATGAAGAATGTCCTTACATTCAGGAAAACACGAAAGTGTCAATGTGAATTTAGTTCGAAGGCCTGAGGATTAGACTAAAAAATCTCAATGTTGGTAGTGGAAAACAGAAATTGAGTAATAAAGTGTAAAGTTTGGCCTTTTTACTTTAAACAAGTAAATTTCAGGTGGGAACAATTTTGCTGAGATTGAGAAGTACGAAACATTTGAAAGTATTCTGAAACACAGCAAAAGCAAACCCGACTCTGGTAACAAGAACAACTATGTTTTTCGAAATGGAAAGTGTTACGACTCATTTTCATTAATTCATTGTTTTTCATACTGACACAGAGGGATAATGTATAACAGTATACATGAAATATTGTGCAAAGACTGAATTATTGCACTTGGACACTGAATTTCTAGTGGAAAGTAATATTTATATTTGCCCACTGCTGACTTTGTGGTAAGTTTATAATAAATACATATAATTGAATTCTTTCTAATTAAGTGTAATTGACAATCAAGAATGTTCTCTTGCTTTCCTTGTTGAATTGACTATAGTCTGATGAGTATGGCCTACGCAGTGAAACAAAGCAACAACCTGTGATTGCACCTATCCCAGATTCCTGATCGGAGAGAGCCAAGTAGGGGTAACAACATAATAATAATAATAATCTAATATTCATAATGCACTTTTTAGAAGTGATCAAAGGCGCATTACAGAATTAAGTTAAAAATCAGGAGGGATTAGAAAATAAAAGAAATGAAATCGAATAAATTAACCTGAAATAACGGTTCCCAAACCGCAGCATGGGGACACGTTCGTCTAACCAAAGGGGGAAGATATTACCTAAAACTATCCCTGCTGACGTCGGTGATGTCTTTATTTTCTCTGGGACAGAATCCTCTGACGCAACCAATAACTTCGAATTACTTGTTACTAGACACTTGGCTGGATTTGAGTCTATTGACCATGACTGAGATTAAGAAACCCTGATCACTTGAAAACTTTTCCCTACTACCGTCATATAAAGTCGATATCACGAAAAAAAAGCCTTTCAATCAAAACAGAAATCTTAAATTATTACACACTCAATTCCCTTACTTTGATAAACTTAAAGCAAAGGTCACTACTAACACCTGCTTTCTTTGGATCTGCAATTTTTCCTCCCACGTGCACCCTGGAAATAAGCAAATGCCTGGTCCCTGAGCGCATCTCTCCTTGACCAGGTAATGAAAAGTGAGCGATATCAACAACGGAATGAAAGAACGAGGCCAAGATAACACAAAACCTTGGAACTGAACATATCTTGGTTTGACTGACCGACTTGGTACTAATAAATTCTGCTTAATCAGTTTCAAGAGTTTTCACTTGTAACGGTTACCAGCAAGGTTGGCATCTTCTGTGGAAGAATGGGGTAAATCGGTGATGTCCATGGTCTGTTCTATTTGGATGGTAATTTATAATTTCTGCTGGCGTCAAATCCCCGGTAAGCTCTTAGTAAAGGTAATTCTACCCTGGCCAAGGCGTAGCGATATAATTAAATCCCCCTTGAGGAATAAGCCAATAAGCCTTTCAGTCATTCCTATGAAGATCCTCTCTCTTTTTTCAGGTAGTTTCTAGTGAAATCTCAATTACGGTAACGAGTAATGGTTGGCTGCTGTCAGAATTAATTTCGTTGAGCTTGAACCTGAAACCTCTAGAAACAATATGGGTTTTCCTCTTCTAAAACATAATAAATATATATTGAGATCCACTTCAAAACCACATGAAAAAAGTCTTAGCTGAAATACAGAAAAAATGTCATTTTTTAGTTTGCCATTAGAACAAATGAGTGTAACCGTGTTGGATTCTTGTGCCAACATCCCTTTTATTTGTGAAGGGAAATCGCAACTGCTTGGACCTTTCACCAGCGAATGTCGTCCACTTCTGAAAAAATATAAACAGACTGACCTGCTATCAAGTTACCATATACAAGCAACTTGATCTTTATCTTGATGACTCTTCACTGTTTTTCTGCTCTCCTCTGGAACAACGTCGTTGTGCATGACAAGTACTTCACGGATATAATCCCTTTCAACACTAGTGGCATTGTTGACATATTAGCGAACCATTGTGCCAATTTTTAATTTTCAAGTACCGTATGCATTCGTTCCGCAACATCACATATCTATACAGTGCATTAAGCGACATGCGCTCTCCATACAACTGCAGGTTCGAATTTGAAAAGAACAGTGCGGATATAGATAATCTTTGTTGATTGAAACTTTCATGCTTTCATTCAACCGAGGCTGAGCAGTCAATGAACGAAACCATAGCCAGAGAAAAATTACACTATATCCGTCGTTAATTTAGTTAAGACAGCTTCACACTCAGTTTAGAAATTGCAAAGCCAAGTAGGGTGGAATATTCTACACAAGTTTGATTGTTATACCGTATCTCAACGTGTTTTGCACATGTTCATTTGAAGGCGAGATGTCGCATCATCAAGCGTACATGTATTTTTTCCAAAGTCGTAATTCTTCTGCATTTTGTAAAATGTTCAATTTTACTGACTGGCAAATTGTAAAAATAAATTTGCCACATGGAACCTTAATCATTATCTTCTCTTTTTCAAATTATCGAAAGAGCGCTTTCAAAATAACTACAAAACGAACCCCACAAGCAAAAACGGTCATATTTTAACAAACATTGAAATGTTTCTGGCTTTTTAGGCATGATGTCTCTTTGTTTATGTTCATTATTAGAATAACACAATCAAGGTCCTTCTTTTTTTCAACTAAATAACATGTAAGAGGAAATTTACAATGAAAAAAGGAAACAGTGACTGTGAGGGTGCCACAGTTTTCATCATCTGTTTCTTCGTCTGCCTGTCTATCCTTTGGTATATCAGGTTTTGAATGAGAGAGGGATAAATGGGAATGCTTGTCCATTTTCTAATTGGTAGAAGAATCCTTCCCAGAAGGTGCTATAGGACTGTTTATTAAGTGTTGGCGCTTCCATAAAAGGGTATATACCCTGTTGAGTAACGTTCCCACCCCCGCTTAAATTTTGAATTACATTCCTTCAGAATCTTACATTGCAGGACGGAATATTTGTGATTTTTTTGTGCTTCCTTTTTCAGTGCTACTGATTGGTTGTTGGGAAGGCCAAAAATCAGTCACAATCTGTCTTATTTTATTCTCAAACGAAAAAGTGGGGATGACTCAGTTTCTCGTTCCCCATCATTCAAGGGGTATGTATAACTCCCTTCTTCCAAGAAGTTACACCCATGCGTGGTTGTGATTCTGCACACGTTCGATAATTTATTGGTTGCAATTCTTGACACAGCACATAAATTTTCTTTTGCAAATAAATTCTTATTACCTTGTACTTTTGCAAACTCGTCTCAACTCAACGAAAATGCTCTCTGCCAATGATTCGGAAGAACATGGTTTCGGAATTAACAACATTTAATAAAAAAGGCTTAGTCAGTCATTGGCCTTCACTGAAAATGTGTAGATTTCAACTGGACCCTTACTCATTTCGGCAAAGATTTTCTTTACCACTGCTATCAATGCATCTCTCTGGGCTCTAACCTCGAATTCCAAGGGGAGCGGCATGTTGAGTGACTGCAACTTAAATGTGAAGCTGTGCAGCTTTGAACCAACGGTGGAGAACGAGCAAGCTGTTTCATCGGGTCAAGAAAAAAAATATTTGATTTGTTATATTTCAAATTATGGCATTTAGACTGCAATGTTCAATGTGGTAGGTCCTGAATTCATCCATTGAAACGGTGCATAATGCATCTTCAAATTCTAAAACTACCTGACTGCGAAGACCTTTCGTTCATACCACTGCTTGGTGGAGTAGGGTTTATTGTATTATCAATACCATAAGAAATGTTTAATTTGATGGATGGAACAATAAGGAATTACTGTGCAAACCATTTCATTTGTAAAAGAATGCAACAAAAATAATGCCTATGGCTGGATTCGAAGCTCTGACCCCCGACTGGGGAGTTAACCCTAACCACCTGGCCACACGCCCATTTTATTAGACAAAAACTAGTATCTCAAACTAAAAAGGAAATTCTTCACTACACACTCTAATTATTATAATCAGCTTCAGGCAAAGATCATTACTTACAGTAATTTTTCATCGGTTCTGCCTTTTTTCGCATTGCATGCTCGCGCAAAGCGGCATATGTCTTTTCATGGAGCGCGGTAAGATCATCACCGGCTCTAGCCCTGGTCATAGCGCTACACATCTATTCTTGCACAGGCAACAAAAAGTGACTGATTTACGGCGATTTGTAACGCCAAAACTGAGATCAAATGAAAAGTCATGAGGTTGAACATATTTCAGTCTGAGCTTTTCGATGCAAACTTCCTGTCAGAATGGTCCAAGTTGCTTCAATTAAGCCAGAGCCAAGCATCGCTGTTTTCGAGTATTACTTCTTTTTCGTTTCCATGGTGAATCTCTGGTTCCTCCTGAAGTTATGGCAAGTGAAAAATATTGAGCAAAGATCGATACTAAGATGTAACTGACTTCAATCAATTGGAAAGAGTTTTGAAGTAAACATACATATTCAAGGGCAGAGTCAGTTTTCTGTAATTCAAGTGAGCTTTTGGACTTGTTTATGGCTTGAAAGAATAGGCTACAGCATGAACATTTTAGACTTCAAAGCGCCATCTCCTGTAACCTTTATCGAAAGGTGGGCAAAGTATTTTTGCAGCGATTTTGACGTCTTTCTTAACCTCCTGATTTGATACGAAAGCTACCAACGAATAAAAAGCCTAAATAAACACCAAAGAATCAATTTACTATTAATTTTATATACTATAATTTAATTTGACAGCGTTCTACAGATAAATAAAAAATGAAGTGATTCCCCTTCCAGGATTCTCTTCTTTATTATACAAACAAGAAAATGGGGGTTTGGGTTTTTTCCTCTACATGCAGCAGTGCGCAAATCTGTCTTTGAAGGCAAGATGGATGGAGGACAAATGAAATCAACAATTTGCCCAGCTACGGAAACTCAAAAAGCAGTTGCTGAATTCTTTTTGTGATTCAGAGGTACCGTACGTCTTAATATGTACAATTTAACCCGGCGTTAAAACGGCGTGTTGGAAACTTTTTGACATTTTTCAGTACAATTGAACACAGTTTGCTTGTTTTGAAGTCCAAAAATACTTTCAAATCAGCCTTTTTCCGCGAGCCCATCCCCCATGATCAAAAATGGAGGAAATACCCTTCCCTAGGATTTGCTACCCTGGCTCGTGCTCATAGATGACATTCCTTCCTGTTGAAAGCATTGCTTCTTTGATCTACCTGAAAAAGAATGACGGCGCAGTAGGACACTTTAACTATTTATTTTGTAGAACCGTGGAACACAAGATGTTTTCTTAATGCCGTGGTATCCTTATATTCTAGCAAGGGGACAAAGCACGAATTACAATAAGTAACTACTGGTTTATTTCTAGCTGCTTAAGTAATAATTTCTTCTTTAGAACTAAAATAATAAAGGTCTGATTCCAATATAAACATGCTGGGCTTTACCACTAATGCAGCCAGCAAAAGAAATATCCTGAACTGAGGCAATCGAAATATTTCAAATCGATATGCCTTACAGGTTTTAGCCAGCCAAACGCTTCAATAAAAGGTGTTCATTTTGTAGTCAATGTATTGGTTTCAGCGTTCAGTGAAGAATATTTTCCACAGCAATCCAACTGATATTTAAAAAACAGATTTACATAAACTCTATGAGCAGGTTTTATAAACGAAAACACATCTCAAATTCAGGGAATAGTTCCAACATTTGATTTAAATGAAACATGGTTAATGGTGATTCACTTCCGCTGCAAAGGGCCTATATCTTATGCTCGTTGCTCCAAGGTGATACATTTGATATCACTTCGTTATAACCCTCTTCCCAAATCCGCAATCCCTTCTACTGGCATTTAAATTGATCAGAGGGTGTTCCTAAGTGTCAGCAAATAAAAAACCGCACAAGAAAAAGTCACAGTACAGTCACAGTACCCTTTTGCAGTCAAAGGGGTCCCACCACAGTCAACAAAATTAAATTTTGACACCCTCCCAACACGATGAAACTACTCAGACAGCTGTCTAGACAGCTGAGAGACACATCAGAGAGACCGACCGTTGATATAAGACAAGTCCAGGCTTACCCAGGCACTTTCTTTGTCAATAACCCTTATCAGCACGCGGCTGAGATATTTACATATAATCCCTATGGGACTTCGCTGGAGGCTGGCTCTGGAAAAGAATTACTCAGCTCAGGGGAAGTCCCCGTGTTAAAGATGACTAAACTAGGCATCCGCAGAGGTGCAAATTAACAGGAGGTTTTTGCATTTGGCCGAATTTTCTTTTTAATTACGTAATTAGAAAACAATTGGATCCCCAGTGTACTAACTCTGCGCGCCACAAGGTTATTCATCATACAGCATGTTTCATTTAAACCAAATGTATGAAAAACTTTAATGACTTCATCAATTTTTACATACAATGGCAAATGCAATCTTCTCAATGTTTTGGATTTTACTGGCAAAATTGGTAAAACACCCAGTCTATCGGTTCATCCCATGAGGCAATACCAACATGCACTTGAGATGGTACTCGCCGGTGATATGCACCGGCGTCCCAATTCAAGAAAGCCTCCTCCTGACCTCCTTTGCCAACCTTGACAACGCCTTCTTTGTACTCGATCCAGAAGGAACGGTACTCGTTGACATCAAGCAGACCCGTCTCATAGTGTGTAGCGGCATATTCGGGACAAACTTCGTAATAGCACGCTCTGATGACTGTCCATTGGTTCCCAGAACCCCCGATAGCTAATTCAGGCAAATAAGAGAAATCAGTTTGTTCGGATGTAGTTTGTATGTTACGCACTTTAAAGGTTCCCTGCATATACATTAACTAAGCAATAACAGTGCGGCATTAAAATTAAACAGTTCATCCTGATTTGTAAGATATCTCGAGGTTTTTAAACAAAAATATTTCCAGATAAGTTTTGAACCTTTGCATGGTGGACTAAAGAGAGGGCTTGCGGTAGCACAAAGTGAACACGACGTTTCGTACCAGTGAGCTCTGGTAGTCCTATGGAGTAGAGTGCCGTGCTTCGTTGGGCGCTGGTATACAAGGGATGTGTGGGGATTTGCTTGGATCCCTGGAGCATTAGGGTGTGAGAAAGATACTTAGCTGTAAGGTCGGCGATGCGTGGTGGAGGGTGCTAGAGGAGAATTGGCCTGTGCTGACTGGTGGTAGACCATGGATGGGGTGGGGGTAGGTTTCGGGTAGAGGAGATCCTAACACCTGTAGAGGGCCTTGCTGCCGTGGGGGTTGGGTTGCAGATATAGGAGACTCCTTGGTTTGGAATAGCAGTTGTTAGATGTGGCTGAGCTGGAATCCTACGTTTTCCGGGACTGTGTCACGCTGGAATATCTCGATACTGGAATATCTCAATGGCTTAACGGATTCTTCTAAGTGTTCTTACTCCGAACCAAGGCCATCTTCTCTCTTGGGCATTAGCAGCTCCTGTACCCGCATCCCGCCCCCGCAGCAACTAGTCTACCACCAGTCAGCATAGGTATCTCTACCACACCCCAGTGCGTCAGTGATCCAGCATCCTCCACAACGCTTCACTGACCTCAAAGCCAAGCATCTGTCTCACGCCTCAGTGACCTCACAGCCAAGCATCTATCTTACGCCTCAGTGCTCTGGGGATCCAAGGCAATCCCTTAGGCCCTATATACCAGTGCCCATCCGAAGTACGCCACTGTATTTGGTTTCCTGTCCATTCTCGCTCTCGCGGGTTTTCTCCAGGCACTCCAGTTTCCTCCTGCCTCTAAAACTGGACCTTCTTCCTAACTCCGTAATGTGATGCTGATTAATAAAGTGTATGAATAAACCTACAGTTATTGGCACAAATAGCCTGAGTTGTTGAAAGCGCCATTAAAATAACAACAAGTACGCCACTGTCTCCTGAGGACGACCAGAGCACATTGGTCGAAAGTCGAGTTCACACTCAGCGCTTCTTATCAGAACCATACTTCTTCCAAAAAGATCTGTCCATATGGTGTTACTGCAAGCTCTCTCTTTGGTAATATTATCAATATATCTACACATGACAAGTTATCATTATATGCCCCCAAACAGATATCTCTGTCATAAACAGAGGTAACTATTTCTGTTCTGGTCTCGATCTCAGAGGTCATGCAAAGTGTTGTTTTGTTAAAGGCACATCTGCAGAGTTATTAGGTGTATACATGTATCTCCATATCAGTATTTTCAAACCGTTTTAATCTGAGGCTCGGGACATGGTTGGCATTCCACACAATATGTTGAACATTTATTGGTTGCGGTTGTAACTTATAAATTTTGTCCTTTTGCACTTCATTATAACTTTACACTTTTCGAAGTTGTCTCAACTCTTTTTAAGACAATGCTCTCTACAGTCCTTAACACTCAATAAAATCGTTCATAAATGGAACGACTGTAATATTTTTAAGCAGACTATTCAAGGAAACGTACTTTTGGGCTAAAAAGAAAATTCAACAACAAAAGCTTAAGAGTCATTTCACGTAAATACTAGACGTATTGTAACGAAATCCTAGCAGGACCCTGCCAGTATAAAATTGTGGGTTCCAATTTACTAATCAACAAAAGGAAAACCATTCAAAATTAACCACTTACGTATAAATGGGCTAACTTGCCTCTCCGCAAAAGACTTAATTATTTATTTCAAAGTATATTAAATGAGTACAAAATAATTTGCCGATATGAGTAATATGTAATTAAATTATTAAGCTATTTGCTTCCTGTTCCATACGGGGCACCGAGACAACAAGGCCCATGTTCCTGTACATGTCGGCAAATTCCAACTGTACAGATTACTGCAAGTGGAATTACTAACAGTTCAAACCCCAGCCCCAATGCAGACGACGCCCTCCCCTACTAAGCCCAGCCCTAATGTGGGCGACGCCCTCCCCCTAACCCCAGCTCTAATACGGGCGATGCTCTCCCTTAACCCCAGCCCTGATGCAGGCAACGCCTTCCCCCTGAAACAGCCCTGTAAATGAAAAATGCCTCAGTTACATTGCACAAGAACATACAAATCTATAGCAAAAAGGAATGGCAAGAACAGGTCGACCCAAGTCTTAAAGACACAAATCCAAAACTTATATTCAGAGCGAAAAGATAAACAGGAACATCCCGAGCCTCTAGGTGTTCCCTAGTCTGTCCCAGTCAGAAATATCCCTTAGGAAATTTTCCACACCCTTGGTTTCACATGGCTTGCCAGATAATGAATGTCACAAAATGAAAGTAATGACATAACAAGTAAAAGCTCTTTCTCCTCAGCACAAGTAGGCTGAAGAGGGTTGTAAAAAATAGGGACTATATTAGCCACGGTGGATTAAGCATATAAAACAGTACTTCTTCCACTACACCCAGTTGGACTGTTCCATTTGTTGAAACAGAAGAAGCATTACTACAACCCAAAGATACGAGATGGGTCAAAAGGTATACACGGAGTGCAAATTGTACATATACATCAACATTTATCAAACAAAATTTAAGGAGCACAGTAACTTACAAAATTAAGTCATATAAATATTTGTACGTCGATTTTTTTTTCATTTTCATGTTTTGTAGAATGAAAGAACTTGGGGTGCAAACAAAACAAAACTGACTTTTCAAGACCATGCGTAGGCCATTGCCATGGAAACAGCTCATTTTGTGTTTTTAGCATTTCACGCCGACTTTGGGCTCTGAAAAACTGGTTTTTAGCTTATGTATAAAAGTTCACCTAACCAAAATGCAAAAATATTTCACAGATCCACTTTGCTCCGTTTAAAGTATCATCTTTTCCTCTGCTTGGACAAAATATTATCGTTTTAAGTGTCACCCTTATGGTCTTTTAACAGCTTGCACTGAAGTATATTTTTAGAAATTGCAAATTGACATTTTTAACCTATTTTTGCTCCTCTACACGTCAACTTGCCAGGGGTCTCAGAATATTTTCCCTTTGGTCGTGAGTAAAGCCAACATTAATCTTCTCATATGTAGTGAGACACTCTTGGGCAATTGTATCCTACTGTGAGAGTATTGCATCAAATATGGTCATTTTTCACAAAACAGAAAAATGCATTTTGGGGTTTTCCCTTCAGTTAGAGTAAATAATACCGAAAGAAAGGTAGGCTTTTTTGATTCTGGTACTGTTTTTATTTCTGTTAAGTAATGAATACATGATAACTCTAGAATCCTACCTAGCCTTAGCCAATGATTTGCCCTATTAAGTTCTTGGGTTGTTGTTACTACATGACTTGTGTCCTGGTACACAAGTCATGAAGTAACAATGTATGACTCCCATTGGAAGTAGACCGTACTCAACAGCACACTTACAACTTGCCCCATGTATAGTAGCCTTCCCACAGTCTTTTTGTCACCTCCATGTCACCCAATTTCAAAATTGTTATCCTCCAGCAAAGAAGAAATCAAACAATTTGCGCAAATCTGTTTCAAAAAGGTTTAATAGCGGTCAAAAAACATCTTGGCCTGTTGGCCTTCAAACTGAGCCAAAACCCCTTAGTTGTCTCACAAGCCGGAACACCATTTTGCCCTTCCGTCAGCAAATTCCACATTTGAAGCAAAGCTTCATTAGAGTTACATTTTCTGAAATAGACAATTCAGCCCGAAATATTTGATGATTTTAAAAACTAGAGTTTTGGGCTGTATGCCTGTTGTTTTCGAACATATGACTTTCTGCATTTTCTTGTTTTGAGAAAAAACGCATTTGTTCATTTTAGATTCATGTATATTACAATTTCACACTCCAGAGCTATGGTGTATATCAACAAAAGAAAACAACTTACTAGCAACCGGTAATAGTATTTCATTTTAAAAACTAAAATGAGAATCTTGAGACTTCTTTAGGCGGGAAAAATCGAAGATGGAATCGCTCAGCACAGCCGGGGTACGTATGAGACACATGTTACAGTCTAAGAAAGTGGGAAACAATAAAGTGAAAGTACTTAACATTATGTTACGCCTAAATAAGAGCTTTTTCAATGTCACGAAAATGGCTGTGTCGATTCTAATAGACGGTGAATGACTTAAATCCCATTTGATATGTTGCAATTACATGAGATAGCTAGAGAAGCATGCACTTCATGACAAGTTGCAGGTTGGGACAGGAGTCACCCGATGTATGGAAGTAAATGTAATCTCAGACATGGAACAAGCCCTGCCTGCAGGTTGAGATTTACAAAAACATCAAAAGTCAAAATATTTAAACAAAAACCAAAAGGGTTTCCCAAATGAAATGCTCAACCTTGGTGAAGTGATCAAAACGTGACCCTGCTATTATTGCAAAACAGTGCGCATCAATAGTGGGACACAAGGAATCGGACGGCACAACAGATTTCAAGCTATTTTAGCCAAATTGCATCAAACGTCGGACCAGTGGCAGTGACAGTTGAGAATGGAGACAGAAATCACAAACTGCTGGTCTTTGTTCTTGAGGCAGTTGGTCTGCAGTATCCAATGTTTCCCCAAAGGAGGAAAATTCAGAAAAAACCTGTGTACCGTTAAAACAGGCATAAATGTAAAACTTCTGGGGTTTTGGGTTTTTTTTTTTTTTTGTCTCTGTTTTTGTTTTTTTTATTCTTATGCATTTGGTTTATCTGAGGGAAGGGTCGCCGGAAACCATCATTAAACATCTCGGGCTGAATTGTTTATTCATGCTAAAATATATTTCTTTTATAAGTGTTACTTTTATATTCTCACCACTGCAACTCCAAAGGAGCTTTACTTCAAACGTGGAAAGTGCTGACAGAAGAGCAAAAATGGTGATCCGGACAGTGAGATATCTAGGGGTTTGGGCTTAAATTGAAGTCAAAGTTTTTTTTACCACTATGAAACTTTTCTCCAACAGATTTGTGCAAATTGTTGTGTTCCTCAATGCTGGAGGATACTAATTTTGACAATGGGTGGCAGGCAGATGACGAAAAGCTCGAGACTGTGGAAAAGCTACTGTGCATGGGGTAACTTTTAATGTGTACTGTTGCACCCGGTTTCATAGGAGTCATACGTGTACCGCTGCACAAATCATGTAGTAACAACAACTCAAGAACTCAATAGGGCAAATCATGGACTAAGGCTCTGTTGGGTTCTAGATTTATTATGTATTCATTACTCAACAGAAATAAAAACAGTACCAGAATCACAAAAGCGTATCTTTCTTTCGGTATTATTTACTCAAACTGAAGAAAAAAAAACCCAAAATGCAATTTTCTGTTTCGTGAAAAATGACCATATTTGAGGAAATACTGTCACAGCACGATACAATTGCCCAAGAGTGTCTCACCACATATGAGAAGATTAATGTTGGCTTTAATCACGACCAACTGGTTATAACCCCTGGTTATTTGACCTTTTGTGATGCCAAAAATGTCAATTTTGCAAGTTCTAAAACATACTTCAATGTAAGCTACAAAAAGAGCATAAGGGGAACACTTAAAGGGAAATTTTTGGTCTCAAGCAGAGACCAGAGACAAGAATGGTTAAAGTAAGTCAAGTGGATCTGTGAAATATTTTTGTGTGTTGGTTAGGTGGACTTTTAAATATAAGCCAAAAACCCTTTTTTCAGAGTCCTAAGTCGGCCCAAAATGCCAAACACAAAATCAACTGTTTCTATAGCAACGGGCTACGTATGGATTTAAAACGTCCATTGTGTTACTTGCACCACAAGTCCTTTCGTCCAACAAAGTATGAAAAAAATTTCTTTGACTTTGGACACATAATCTGGCATTTACGTCAAATGACTCCTAATCCATCGGTTAGGCCTTCGTTGAAGAATGTGAAGTATCAAAGGGGAGACTTACTCATTTCAGCAAAGATGTCTTCCTCTCTCTTGTTCTCTGCCAGGGCTATCCGGGCATCTTTCATTGTTTTCACCTTGAAATCCAGTCGCAACGGCATGATAAGTGGCTTCAGGATGAATGTGAAGCTGCGTAGATTTGAACCAACGCTGGAGAACGAGCAAGCTGTTCATTGGTCAAGAAATAAACAATTTGGCTGTAATTCTTATGGTGATAGATACCAAATTCATCCTTGGAAACGGGACATTTCATCTTAAATTTCTGAGCGCCAGATTACAATGAGCTTCTTTCATACCACTGCTGGTGGTGTAGGGCTTACTGTATTACCAGAACTGTGAAAAAAATTCGTTTTCATCTTTACCAAATACAAATACCAGTTTTTGATGGATGGGGTGCCAAAATGGACTTGTTTCCAAACATCACCGTCAACATTTTTCATTGGAAAAAGAATCCTCACCTGTCCCAACAAACGTAGTTGTGTCTAATGGCTGGATTCGAAGCTCTGACCCCTACTTTGGAATAAGTCACCTTAACCACAAGACTACACCTCCGTATCGATATTCAGTGCACTATACCCCGAAACAGAATTCGTTATAAATTATTACACTCTGTAATCATTGAAATATCAGGCAAAGATCATTTGCTTACAGTTGCTTTCCTCGGTTCTGCCCTTTTTAGCCCTGCACGCTCCCTGGAAAATGGAAAATGTCTTGTCACGGAGCGCGGCAAGATCATCACAGTCTGTAGCACTGGTCATGGCACTACACATCTCTCCTTCCACGAGTAGCGGAAAATAGGCGATTTCCACAGCAACTTGAAAGGATGCAAATGAGATCAAACGAAAAGCCCCGAGATTGAGCATATTTATTTCTGAGCTTCTTGGAGCAAAACGAAAGTCGAAGTGGTAAGTCAATATAATTAAGCCACCACCAAGCAACGCTGATGTATATTCTTCTGTTACGTGCGTTGTACGTTGTTGTTACGTTGTGTGGTTTCTCCCGAAGTCATGGCAACTGAACAATAGCACATTAACAATTTCATCAATGAGGGACGATCAGTAAAAACAGGAACTGACTCCAACCAATAGAAAAATATTTTTCACTAAACATTTCACACGTTAGCGGCAAAGTCAGTTTTCCACAATTAAAGCGAAGCTTTGGACTCGTGGTTTGAAATTACGGCGCTATGAAGTTTTTCTAGAGTTTTCTCTCCTTTTTCTTTACTATTGAATATATCTAGGTATACTGTAAGTCAAAAATACCCCAAAGTCCACCTTTCTTGACCTTCAAAAGTGAAAACTGATCCCTTCACCCATCCCCCAAAGGCAAAAATGTATACTCCATCCCCTGGATTTACTCCCCTGCCTTGGTATCAGTAAACGTGGGAACATTTCTGTCTGTCTAAGCATTGCTTCTTTGATTTACTTGAACATGAATAAATTTTAATCGGTCATTACAACTGAGTATCTATTTCTTCCATTTCATTGCATCCGCAAGACTAACTTATTCTAGCAATGGGAGAAAACAAAAATTAAAGTAAGTAACTGCCGGTTTATTTCTACCTGTCATAAATAATTTCTTGTTCAGAATCAACATTTTAATTGTCCAGTGTCAATATAACAAAGCTGGGCAATTAGCCTGTAATGTTTGAACAAACCTGACATGTTATCAATAAAAGGCGTGCATTTTATAATCAATAAATTGGTTTCCGCTTTTCCCAGAGCAACCGAAATGTTTTTCAAAAATACCGATTAGGCCTACGTAACTGTGTAGGCCATGCCCAAGTTCAACCAGTCAAAGCACAACTCACATTGAGCGAACATTTATTAAAAATCGTATGTCGTACAGCATGTTTCATTGAAATTGGGCTTCTTATTTACAAGTATTTTACGTAATCGATGTCTGGAATAACAGACGGCTGCATTCCTGGCGGTGGTTTACGATTTACTCAAAAAACACTCGAAAAAAGACTTGATAAAACGCTCAGCCTGTCGGTGCAACAGAAGACTAAATACCAACATCTTCTTCAGATAGTACCCGTCTGTGAAATGCACCCGCGTCCCACTCCAAAAAAGCCTCCTTCTGTCCTCCTTTACCGACCTTGACCACGCCCTCTTTCCACTCGATCAAGAAGGGACAATAGTCGTTAATATCAACTAGACCTGTCTTGTTGTGTACAGCGACCACGTCAGGACTCAATGTAATAGCACGGCCTGATGACTGCCTGATATTAATCACTATATTGTATTCTATATGTACAAAGCTGAATTTCTTGTCAGTCTTGAGTTTAGAACTTATGCAAAGCTTTCATGTTGAGTGGTTCGGCTTGAATTTGAAACTGTGCAGCTTTGCACAAACGGTACAGAAGGAACAGAAAATAATGATCTGGTATATTATCTTTCCAATTATGGAATTTAGACTAAAATTCTTAATTTGATAAGTCCTCGATGCACCTTTTGACACGGTGCAAAGCATCTTAAAATATCTAAACTGCCATACTGCAGTGAGCCTTTTTTCACACCACTGCTCATGATGTAGGGTTTGTATTATTATGAAGACGATAATAAATACAATCTTCGACCTTACCAAATACCAATAGTGTTCCTTCTGTGCATTCCGGTACCAGACTGTGTGTAGTTAACAATATCCGGTTGATTGGTGTTATTTGTGTTTGGTCATTTGAATGTTAACATACGTGTATGTGAGAGCATAATTATTAGGTTGCATGTGTTCATGGTGCCTCATGTATACCAGAACAATGGAAAGTATCCTACAAGGAACATTCGTAATTTTGAGGGGTACTTAGACGGTACATCATAAGAATTTTACGACACTGATATTTGGAATTTACTCATAAATAAGGGATTTTCAAACCGTACTTATTCGTCGCAAATTGAAGTGCTTGATATAAGGGACGTTCGGTCGAAATTTCGGCAAAGGAAAATGACTCAAGACCACATGAAAGCAACGAGAAAATTGTGATTCACCCGCTAACTTTTACTACATGAGAACAAAGTAATTTCCCCACAAGGCCACAAATGAAAGGGTTTACAGTGTACATGTGTGAGGTGGGAAAGTACTCTCACCCTTCCTTCAAATGCTCACTGACGATCCTCACCAATATTTAATTGTAAACAATGAACAATTAACTTGGCCTTTTATATTGAAGCTTTTAAGGCAGTAATTTGATGTCAACAATCTGTTTCATTTCCCTGGTAACCCCAGGGTATCTGCCGACCTCGGTCATTTGAATATTTTACTATTGCTCTTCCATTATTAAGGGAGTTGACATGTTTTGCTTACATTCATGCATTAGTCGTGGAGAAGCCTATTCATTTCTGACTCCGCAGGACAAGGCTACTGTTTATTTTTTTTTTTATGTTGGGGTTAAAGAGACCACTCCTCTAAAGCATGACTAAGATCAAACAAGTGTCGACTTAGTTTCGAATATCTCATCTAATAAACTATAACAATTTCAAGCACACAATCTGTCCTTACAGATCTCTGCAGATATGCAATCCCCACCGCAAGGGACATCCTCCTATGTGCAGCATGAGGAGTTATCAAACACAAGATTGGGGGAAAGGTTATGACCAAAATGATGATGAGTAATTGTACTCCTGTCCGTTTATTGGGTTTATTCCAATGATCAAGGGTTAGATAACACTATTAGACTTTGGTAAACCTTACTAGTTCCTCCTGTAGCCTAATGGTACTGCACAACCTCAGATTAACTCTCTCTTCCTCCATGCACGTAACCACTGTCAGGATTGGATGTATGGTGTACTGTTTACGACACACATTTCTGCCTCCCTCTAGATTTTTCTAAGGCGATGCAACTACACGATGGCACAACGGCTCCTTTGCGTCGTGCCGTTGCGTCGAGCCATCGCTTTCTTGCCATTACATTTGTATACACACGACGCGTCGCGTTGTGTTGTCGTATGTCCTTTCCTTGTTGCATTTCTTTCTGCCTAAACTTCGCTCCTTCCGTTGCCCGTTGCGTCGCACCGTCGTGCGTGGCGTTGCCTATTATGTCACCTGGCGCAAAAATGCAACAAAGAAAGGACCTAAGACAACACGACGTGACGCGTCGTTTGTGTTTAAACATAATAGCAAGAAGGCAACGGCGCGACGAGATGGCACCACGCAAGGGAGCCCACGAGCTGTCGCGTCGTGTAGTTTCGTTGCCTTGGAAGAGGCTAAAGAGGGGCAGGAATGTGTCATAAATGGTACACCATATTACACTGTATGGATGGCTTACAGTCAAGAGTCGTGGGTTCGGCATCTTATTACCTTCAAGCATCTCCAACTTCAAAGTCAGATGCCCACAAAAGATCCTTTTAAGCCCTAAAACCTAGAAAGTCAGACGTTCTCCTCAAAATGATCACATTTGTACCAAGGTAAAATTTCTGAGGGTAATCCAAAAATCCACATTTTGAAGTTGATGAGGCACTAAGGCTCAAGGAATTGTGGTTGATATATAGGCCTAGCTGATTTACATTTCAAAGTTGAAGGTGGGCACCTGGTGTGACTAATCACCTAGTCCACCCCATTGGACAGGACGAAAAATGCATACCCAGAATCGCACCCAACGCAAATTTCTTGAGGCATTTGCTCGTCAGGTCTAGATCCAGTGCATTCCGCTGCAATTGTGGAACAAATGCAGTGTCACCTGAACGCCGTTTGTGGCTTTCAAATATATCCACACATGGAGACGCCATTTGGCACCTATGGTAGTTATTCGTAGCCATTTGGTAGTTAGCCCCACGTAAATCTCCTGAGGCAGCCAGAGAGAGCAATATCCTAATATCCCCTTCGAAAAAAAAAACAGTATTAATGGATAAGCCTTTTGGTCATATCTGTAAAATATGCTCTGTCATGTTCTTGTTGGCTTCTTATTTATATATTGCTAATTTGCCTTTCAGATCACGTTAATTTATATTGACTTATACCTGTCTAAATTTGCTGGCCAAGAACCAGGTATTGTATTCCCTTTTTCAAACCTTTACCTTTTTTCAAATCACTTCAGAACCACATAAAATCCCGAGAGAAAAGGGCACATTGTTTGGGGACTACAGAAGAAACGAGGTCTTTTTTAAAATTTGCGATTAGAGCAAGTTGGGGTAACCTTCTTTAGCCAACGTTCTCTCCATCCGTAAAGGGAAAAGACAACTGCTTTGGTTTCTAACGACTAACGTTAGAGAAGCAATTGACTGCCACAGAAACAGGATTGCAGTGAAGTAGGTTAGAACAGAAATAATTTGACCTCAACTGCGTTTACGCTTTTTGCATGTTTGTGCACGAATTACAACTGCAAACTCGAATTTGAAATAAACAGTTCGGAAGAACAGTGAAAATGAATCAAGACAGTTTCTGCAAAATAATCTGTATTACTGCTTTCCATCAGATGGTAGGCATTCTTAGATTTGTCGTATCTGTTAAACTGAAGAGACTTATCAAATTTATTTAATTGTGGTTCCGAATTTAAGTCAACTCAAGACACTGTTCTGGCTTTCCATCTTTAGAATGGCGTATATCTCAACATGGTCACCAAGGACAAGCAGTGGGTTCCCCGCGAGTTTCAAGTGTTGTTCCTTTCTATCTTGTTAGCTCAGTTTATTATTTTCTCTTTAATCCTTAGTTTTACTGTTCAATTGTTTTTGCTATTACCCGTTTTCGATTCCCTAATTCCTCGGTCAGGGAATTGAAAAAAAAAATACTCTTCTTACCAGTCAACAGGCGATGGGCTATTTTTTACGGGGAAAACAAACAAATCGCGTCTGAAAGCCATATTTGACAATACCGATACCTGGCCTGCATATTAACAGTGTCTGCCTTGTGATAAGGTGTGTGCGTTTAGTGTGATGCTCTGAAAAAGACTCCTAAAGGACAAAGCGTAGTTCAGGTGAGCCTTGGAGACGATTTTTATTTTGAAACACCGTATAGTACACCCTAACAAAGAAGGAAATGAAAAAAAAACAGGGTGAGTGAGATGGCTCAGCTCTTTCAATCCGTTTGAAAGTGGTTTAATTTTAATGATAGGAAAACTTCTTCAGTGAAAAAAACAGCTTTTACACCTGGTTTATTTTTCAAATAGAAGCAGTGATGAGCTTAAAAACCAGCAGATCATAGAAAACCGTACATAAATATGTTGATCTTTGGAACAATGTCAGTGTGGTCAACTTTGTTGCTGCGGAGGAGTCATCCACCTCAAGCCATCTTCTTGGCTGTTTCCGGAAACGATCAGAGGTGAAGCAGTATGCAAAAGTTGGTTCTACTGCAGCACCCAATGCCTGATTCAGAAGGCTACTGCTTGCTTTATCGTGTAGACCAAACCTGTAGGTCAAACGAGCAGGAGTCCGGCAGAGAGTAAAGATAATGGCGACAACAATATTTGTTGAACAAACAATGTCTTGTTTAGTTTGGGTTGGCTTTAGAGAAGACATCTGGCGGTGTGTCATTAATTCTGACTTCAGAGCGATGTTTGGAGCTCTAAGATGACTTTGGCAAAAGAAAAGCCGAATGACAAGTTCGCAGAGAAAGATCACTGTACTTACAACGGCCTTGGACCAGAAGGTTTGACTTTATATAGACATCAGTGCAAGATAGAACCCTATAGTGCAAAACTGCAAATCAAGGTGAACGGGTAGCGAAAAGTGAGCGATCTCTACAGCGAATTAAAAAAAACACGAACAAGACAAAAACGTGAAATCATGGGATTAAGCATACTTGTCTGGCAGACTCCAAACCAAAGTAAAATACAATTCAGGTCACATTTAAAAAACGTCTGAGAAACAAATAGCTGTTTTGGAATTGACACAATATGGCTGATGTCTCCGCTCCGTCTTGTTTCCAAGGTAATCTTGTGTTCTATGTTACGGTCATAAGCGACGAATACCAAAATGCGTACTTGTATTTTACACAATCAATTTTCATTTTAAATTGTCCATTAGTGAGCCACTTTGGGTATTAGCGCGGGTATTACCAAAAGATTTCTTTTAAGGTGGGCTCATCAACAACTAAACAAACCGTAAACGATGGAAGGGGGTCAATTCTATGGTGTTATCAAGCAAAATGGTGACTTTCATACTCTTTCCTCCCTTTTCTTCTTCTTTTCCTGACACCCTTTCCATTTTCATGAGGGCAAAAGCGCTCATCCCCCGCAACGCTCAAGTGTGCCAGGCTCGTTTCAGATGAGAGCTTGGTGCCATCATTTACTGCATTGGAAATTGTCACTGTGATAAACAACCATGTTTCACCTTCGGTTTGTCTTGCTCTCATTGAGTATGTCATACATTAACCATTTACAAGTGCAAAGAATTTCCGTCAGAGAAAATATTTCCTGGTTAATGGCGTCTGATCCTCATCAGGCATTCCCGAGCATCTCTACGCCTGTTTAAATGTCAACCATGCTGAAACCTCATAAACCCTACCTTCCCAGTTGAGCGAATCGCTCCGTAGCTTTCGAAATGACGATTTAACCATTTTACCCACAGAACACGAGGTTTTGACCAACAGGGAGCTATTTCAAACTTTGATGGCTCTAATTACGAAGCATAATTAATGTCCAAAAGATTGTAACGTGTTTGTGTAGAAATAGAATGCCTTTTCTTTTAACAATCCACCTCATTTTTAAATCTTGTGTTATTTCAAAAAGGACATATTTCAAAATATCAAATGCACTTCCCATCACCAAATACAAATTTATAGACCTGACATATTTTGGAGATTCGAATAACAACAATAACAACATGCTTTTGAAATGCGAATGAAATTTCCGTACATGCATATCATCCGAAATTGTATTTCATCTGAATCGGCCTAATGCAACCCGAAGTTCCAAACCATTTCTAGGTATTATGCAATAGCAGCTTTGTTCCCGCTACAACACGGACGTATTATGATAAAATCTGAACATGCAAGGTAGCATTCGTGATAGGGACATTATTAAAGCCGGAAGGAGAATTGCGGCTTTTTTACTGTACCGAAAGTTTGTAAATAAATCAACAAATGGAAGACTGCCACAATCTTTGATGTTTTTGTTGAAAATATTGAATAATTTCATTCGATTCGATTACTGCCAGAATTCAGGACTCCTTAAACCACCAACAAACAAGTTTGGCTAATTTGGAAACCAACGTCCACTGTCTCTTCAAATAAAAGCTAAACTTGGAATTAGATGCTTTCTCATCGAAACCCCTCGGACATCACAGGAAAATATTTCATTTGGAAAGTACATGCATTTGCAATATCATCTTGGACATATTGACAGTTGAGTTTCTGTCTCGATACAAAAACGCTGTCGTTATAGTGATTGGTGCTATGTGAGTTTTGTTTTTTTTTTCATTTCTAATGACCAGGATGTTTATTCAACAATTCTGAAGTATTCTTTGATCGATGGAAATTGATTGCTACTGTAAATTGCATGTGAATGAATAGCATGAAATTTAATATGTCATCAAACAAAAAAATGTTGTACTAGTAAGCTTTAAAGCCTTCGAATGTGTCAAGACATGAACTCGCCGTCTCCAAAGACTCGGGCAGATAGCGCAATTGTAGTTTGAGCTTCTTTTCATTCTAAATCTACCTCTACCTACCAGTAAACGTTTTCGTTCTCAAGAATTTCCTTGTTCCATCTCATACTACAATTATCAATCAATTTATGGATGCTTCTTCCTGTAAACTTAACTGCTATGAGATAATACGGTAGTTTTGTTAGAAAATCGCAAACATTACTACAAGCAAATTTTATTAGCAAAACTAATTTTACCGAAATATAATTACGTGCTTATGTCTAACATGGTTAGATAGTAGGATGTAATTGTAATGTGGGTGATATGGGAATTCAGATCTTGGAGGGCGGAGACACTAGCTTTTCTTGACTTCTTATGCTTAAGCTTCGGTGTAACTATATTAAACTGCTAAATTTATAGCCTCCACAAAACGCCCCATGGAACTCCTTTAATTAAAAAACATTTTTACAATGAAATATCAAATACTCTTCCTCCAATGAACTTAGTCTTCTTTTCTTTTATTTTTGATCTACCTTAGAGTAATCAAGTTGTCTCGATTTTGTTTCGGAAAATCATTTTGGATCCGTGCCTCCTTCAACTATTGAGAATGTTTTTTCTTTCAGTCTAAATAACGTTGATTTTAAAAAACACAGTCTGAGTATCAAAATAACACTACAAGCAGGCATTGGTGTAAATCCCGGGGTGGGGTATATTTCCCCCTTTTTTAAGTGGGAGGATGGGCTCTTGAATCATCCCGCACTCTTTGCGATGAGCAAAATAAGTACAGCAGATTTTGAGGAATTTTGTGGACTTTCCAACGACTAAAATGTTTGCAATTTCACTAGAAAGGGGAAAAAATACAAATAAGTATGCCATTTGACGTAAGATTCCACATGAATTTGATACACATTACAGATGTACATCTTTATCATGAACATCACCCCTATATAGTATCAAGGAGGAAGGACACAGAAGGAGTTGAAACTCTGGCACTTCCAAATGTTCAGACATCGTCGCCGCCGAGTCAGACGAATGATAAAAAACATTCAAAAAATGCCGGATTACTGCGTACATTTTAGCCGGACAAGCGAAGCCAGTTATATCCTAGCAATGCTTGTAGTGTTTTGCTTACAATTATATACAACTTATTGCTTTGACCAGGAAATAGAGAGAGAAAACTCCCTGTTATGAGACCTACTTTTGCCACCCCGAATAAACTTTTTAAAGTTTGATACCCTGTTCCATTATCAATACAAAGTTTGTAATTTTATTCTACTCCATCTGCTACTTCAGTTTTCGAAGACTTGGCACGAATCTGGCTATTAAAAAGACAGGCCTACAAAATGTTGACTACTACAATGGGCTTATTCATCACAGGGAGTAATCATGAAATCTGGTAAAATACGCTTTTGTACAAATGCCATGATAAAAATGATTTAAACAAAACACCAAATCTTGTAAACAATAGGGCTTTTTCCTAAAATAACCTCAGAAGAAAGCGCTCGTTTAGGGCAATGACTGCACATATGCATTTAGGGCATACGGCGTAATGCAAGCAACTGCGCAAGTATTAAATTTGATGTTTATGAGATCATACCAAACACCAACAAATGTATGAATATTCCATTTCCTATACCTCAGTACACAAAGTTTTGAGGATGCAGATTACCAGCGTCAAATTGCTGTGGCGATGGGGCTTTCGTGGGTGTGACACAGATGGTGCGTGGCAAGCTCTCGCTGCGCTCTTGCTATGGAAATACCTGGCATGCCAGAAAGTGGTAATTGGCCAGATGTTACAGCCCGGGCAGTTCAAACTCCTTCTGTGTCCTTCCTCTATGATATCACGTATATTTGTACAAGATTAATATGATTAATAACTGTTAAATAGAATCCAAGCATTGTTAAAAAATAATGTACATGTACCCAGAAAAACTAAAGGTCCTTTAAATTGTGCTTTTTAAATGGAATTGTGCTACTGTGGTTTAAAATGAACTCAAGGACTGTTGGTCTGCATTCTCTTATTCTGAATCTATACCAGAAAAACATGTTTCACGAATTAGTTCATATCTCTACGCAGCTTCTGCCCAACTATCAAGCAATTAACTTACTATTAAAAACAGTTATAAGACGATAAAGTGGTCTCACACGAATATCGCAAATACAAGTAAAAGTCAATGAAAGATAAAATTGAAATTTAATACATTGTTAATGCTTTAAGTCAAAAACAAAAACATTCAAAACATGTTCCTTAAAAACGAAAACTATAAACACCGTCACCATTGGAGTTTAATGTGGAGGAATTAATACATTTTAATGCATTTAAGCTTGTTTTTACATACAAAATACTTTATGTATAACTGTGCTCAAGTGCCTAACACCTGGAACTACGAAAGTATTATTTCTGCAATTGGACCTCCAAATGAACCCATTAGTCTAAACTTTCAGGAATTGTTTATTTTCGAACCTTTTTCTTGTACTTTTTTAAATTTCAAATTTATCCTCACGTAGATGAATTTGTTTATCTTGATCGCTTTGTATCTTGCCTTACAGTAATTGACATTAAGAACAGTTATAAAAAAGGAAGCAAAAACTAAAATCAACAGCGGCTTTTGGCATTTTCGGTATTTTAGAGTGCATCTTATATGCTCTGGACACACTTTGGTATGTGTTACTTCATAATAATGTGTTGCTTCTTAATAATAAAACATTCATTTAAGGAACAAAAGCAGTGGCGTTTGCTTCTATTGTACCAAGGTTAAATTAGACAATTCGCAACCACAGTATTGATATGAGAAAGCTGATACCTTTAAGTACTAACAAAACCCGAAAATTCTTGAGAGAAATATCAACTATCTTGATCTAAATAAACGGAAATAGTTCGCGGTACTTATAAAAATACAAGCCTAATTTTCTCTACTTTGATTTACATTTCACCTGCGTTTAAAACACTGCAAATTAACAGCTTGTGCTCAACCAGAAATTGTCACTATTTTAAAGACTACTTGAAATGACTCTTTTTTTTCATGATGTGTCAAACTGATACATATGTACTGTGCTCAGCCTTACTGTACTCTTGTACTTACTTGGCTCATTTTCCGTTTGGATTTTTCTTAGATTACGGGCCAGATACCCATTTTATGTTTATGGGGACACACTTCATATTAGGAAACCCCCTTGCGAAATCGAACACGCTCTTGTAGAGGCTCTTATCGATCTTACGGTCAAACGGGAAACCCATAGCACGCTTGTCTGGGTACTTCTTGTCTTTCACACCGCAGTAACTGGTACCCCGATCCAAGTCGTCAGTGCTGCTGTCGCTTGCCCAGTCGGTAACCATGACGAAGAGATCGAACTTCATTCCTTCCGCTGTACCCCTGGGTACCAGCATGTGCTCTGGCCAGCCGCATTCGCAGTACCGATCCGGGCGGCAGCAGTCCTTATCCTGGATTTCCGACTTCTGGAGGACTCTCTTCCTCAATTCTGCGATGGTTAGCTCACGTGGTTTGATCACAGAGGAATCGGCGGAGCTGCGTGTAATGGTGTTCATTCCATTTTTTTCCACTGTGGATCAACAAAGTTTACTTAGCTCAGCAATGCTTTGCTACGTCCCCTGTGCTTTGGGTAGGGCAAATGCCTTTTACAAACTCGTATGAAGGATGTACATTTATTGCACGAAGCATTATAGGCCACTTGCCAAATCTTAAACGCGCCCAAGTACACTCAGTGTATCTGTCATGCGCTCTCGGATGTTTTTACCCGTATTACTGTTCAAATGAACTCCTATGAGACCTCGCCAAAATACGTTGTGCATTTGCCTTTCGTAAGGCCAATGGACTGTCCACTGCGCATGTGGAGAATCAGTAGCGTGCTTCTCACTAGCCTTGCCCCGAGACTGGTTTTGCTGTTTTGTCCAGTAGACGGTGCAAGCGACATGCGCTGGCGAGCACGCCGAATAGCACTAGAGGGCGCTTTATTCACAAGAAACGACCAGCCAGAAGACCAGTCTTATAGAATCTGGCAGGCTTACCTGAAAAATTTCACCTGAAAAAAAATTTGTATTCGCCTTTGAACGAAGATAAAAAAACAGCAGTAAAACTAAGCGCTCGTTTCTGAATGTAGCCGCCCGCCTCTATCCAAAATAGGTCCACAATTTGGGGCTTTTAGTGAAAGAAATACGCGAACTGGAAACTATCAGTCCCAAATTTGGGATTTATAGAAATATTTCTATGGTACTTCCTGATTATGGCCTGTTTTATTGTAAAAACCCCGTGGGATCACAAAATATAAATGAGCTCGAGCGCAGAAATACAACCATTGTTGGAATGCACCCTGATAGGTCGTCTCTTGTGAGCATAGCGCCCTCTACTGGTACTGTGCTCGCCAGCGCATGTCGCCAGCACAGTGCATGCACCGGCCAAACTGTTAAACCAGTCGTGGGACAAGCTTTTCACCAGCTCCATGTTACATGTAACAGCCGCACATGCCCAACCTCGACTCTATGGGCTGCGTGCGCGTTCCTTCACTAGAACAAGTATAGCGGGGAAAGATCTTACCAATGAGAACGAGTTAATTTTGGATACTTTTTTTTCTTTTTTCCCTGCTCGAACGTGAATATTTACACACTGTATACCCAGTGTATACCCCGAAGGCTTGTGAAAAACAAACCACAAGGGAACTCGGGTGGGACTCAAACCCACGACCTCCTGCTTACTAGTGGAGACGTCTTAACCACTCGGCCACCGAGCTTGCCGGTGTCGGCTGGCTGGTTCGAATCAGATGTAGCAGCGGGTACTTAATTGTGGATTTTTTTCCCTGCCTGACGTGTTATTTTTGGGGGGGGGGGCGAGGTTGGCACATGCCACACGCTCGTGCACATATGTCGTCCTTTTACGTGTGCATAATGCAAGTAAAGCACTAAAGTGGTCGGTCATGCAATCATGAGCCGGGGTTTGAAGTCATTAAAAAAATGGCACTGCAGAATAATCCTTGAACATCTCACTTGAAAGAAAGTTAATAACAGCCTCGATCAATATGTAAAAATATTTCTGACCAGTATGCTGTTGTTTTCGAGAAAACAGAGCAGACATGTTGTTTTCCTTTTTTAACGATGGTCGGCCGACCGTCGGTCGTCAAGCTTCCGAAGTGTGAGTGCAGTAGACTACCACAGCCATGACGTCTCCTCCAATTAGTCTATCAAGGATATTTATTCATGTGATATTAAGGGTCATCGTTCAGATGCGTGCGGAAATCTCAACGTTCAGGCATAATGGAATAGTTGCTTATGGAATTCAAAGATTAGAAATAAAAAGCGCCTCCACGGACATAATACGTTTCCTGAATGCCTCTGCCCATAATGTTAGGTCATGTAAAAAACACTCTACAGCCAATTCCTACGAACATAATAAAAAAAGTCATGATTGCGGGACCTTCCTGTTCGCACGCAGTGGTACACGCATTTCCTCTCCGACGGACAGAGTGCCGAGACTTGCCAAATTGCACGCGTGGCAGCGTTTAAGTTAAGACTTGTGTGTAGGCCTATGTGAAATAGCCCTGCAGGAATAGCGTCGCCTCGAATTTGTCTAAGATTGGCAAACCTGTGGTAGGTATTTAAATTAATGAAAGTTTATTAACACAGTTTTTAATAACATTCTTTTTTTATTTGATTTAAGTCACGATGGAAAACGTTGGACTTGGTTTTGACCTCAGACGACCACAATGTTCTACTCACGTGTAGTCACGAACTTGTCCATTTCGATAAACAGACGACGCTGCGTATCCAACAAAAATTGGGCCCCCTCTGCGTCAGAAGATGGAGCCATGAAGATGCGGACGGCTACCCTCATATTTCTCCCGCGCTTGTTTTCAACCCCAATTTTGTAGTTAAAGTTGTCATGGTTGACCTGCTTGACGGTAACCTGATGAAGAAAAGTATAAAGACCCTTTTTAAAGCTTTGTTATGAAAACCACATATAAGCACTCTTCTCTTTTCCCGTCTTTTTTCTTTCTGGTTTCACCAGCCGATCCATGACTTACTGTGGTATGAGCGGGTTGCGCTGCTGGGTGCTCAGAAAACAAGGTTTCGTTTGCAGCGAATTTATTTATTTATTTATTCAAGGGTTGACAAGACGCCATTACAGACCACCTTCTTTTTCCTCCTCTAGCCAAAACTACTTTTTTTTTTAATTTGTCTTCAGAAGCCAAAAATCTAAGCCTTTGCAGACAGGTCCCTCCGCTGCATGAAGACAAGTTTAATTTTTAGATTCATTTGCATATGCAGCTGGCTACCTTTCGGCAATTAACTTTAACATTAAGAAGACAAGCGCCCTCTGTTGGTCTAATTTGTGAACATTTAGGCAAAATCATAACAAATCGTTTCCCCACATAACTATCAACTCCGTTGTGCCCTCTTAGCGGAGGCCAATAGCCCCGTAGGTGCCACCACATTTACAAGCCAGCCTTTTCGTCAGTTTCGGTGCACACATCCACCCAAAAATGAAACTGTGGAATATCAGGTTCTCTTGTAATAATTTGCTCCTGCTCTACAATGAAATCCATGTATAAAAACCTCAATATTTAAGAGCCGGATTGATCCTCCAGTCGCGGCAGCGAGATAGTAATTATCTTTTGGAAGTGGCCCTTTACGTTTCCGTGGTATTCTAACAGCGCATGGCCAAAGGGAGCGCGTCCGACGTCAATTGCAATCGGGAAAAGCTATAAAACATCGGCCTTGTCAACCTGGCCATACCCCGACTGACACGACGTGTACCTCCGAGCCTTGCCTTTTCGAAATACATCCACCAAATCGGTTACAAAATTGCAAGGTAATCATAAAGACTTACGGTGGCCTCAGTATTGGGCTTGTCACCTTGACGTAGGAACATGTCATTCGCGATGTCCACCTCTACATTCTCCATGCGAGTCGTCAGAATATCGGCCAGAGCCTACGAGTGGAGAAATAAAACTGTGATAGTTTATGGGTTGTATAGAGCTCATAAATGAACGGCATACTTTATCATGGATCAAATGTCTGTCAAATGCTTCTGAATGCTCGCTTTGTTTTATCATTTTAATTTACTGTCATTTTGAGGAAGGTACAGTTCAATTCAGTTACACAAAAATCAAAATACACTAAAGACAATGACAGCGTGACGTCACAGAACACAGGATAAACGCACAAATATCAATGACTGCAATATAAAAGGAGTAGAACACGTAGAATGATGCAAACTTGTCGGGGGAAGCATGGACCTAAAAGTTAAAATGTTATATATCGGTCTTGCAGTCGAGGCCATCTCAAGACAGGAAAAGAAAAGTAAAAAACAAAAAAAAAAGAATATGAAATTCCTATGAACGTTTTACAGACTTAGATCGATCTCTCACCATATTTTTTCCACCTATCTGCAACTTCACAGAGTCTACTTTAACCTTCTCGAAACTGAGTTCAGCCTCAGTGTACGGTGTAAGCTTGATCTTGTGCAGAAAGAACAGGTCATCGACGAACTTGTGCCAGCGGAAGAACATTGGGTCCCGGATGGCGGCAGCAGTATCGCCCATGACTCCCCCAGCCTTCAGGAAACAAACAAAACAGTTCCGGAAAGCCTTATTAGCTTCCGGTAAGATGCATCCAATTCAGGTACATGTATTTTGTTAAGTGCCTAATTTGGATAACATCGGGTTCATGTACTGCCAATAATAAGTCTGAAATGCATCCTAACGAGTTACAATATTGATCTTGAACTGTGATTGAATCCCTACTGCATTAATCTGAACACCAAAGTGATCACCTCTCATTGTGTGCACCAGGAAAGCACAGTAAACCAAGCTGGGGATCTGCGCACGCTAAATATTCAATAGTGTTAAAATCACCCAAGCTTACACCTGAACAAGTCTGTAGCCCAAATGCATCAACTCGCACGGATCACCCCCCCCCCGTGTCTCATGACGTACCTGATTGTAACGGAGGTCTGGATCAGTAATTCCTGCCAGGATGTCGTGACCGCGGTTGTGAATCCCAACGGATCCGTACAGGTGTGGATTGGGAGTGCTGACATTTGCCTCTATGGCTGCGCCAAGACCATCGATGTCTACGGCCACTTTACTGCCATCGGGCTGCGTAAGTATTCGACAGAACAGATTCTTACTCGATGTTAAAAGTCCTACACAATTACTCAGCTTGTATTATTGCAACTTTCGTAATCCAGTTCGTCATTTTGACGTCATTTCAGTTTTAGCCACGACCACTGTGCACATTAGGGCCGTTTTCCAACACTCGACATCGTCTCTGTCTCAGGCTTCAGAATTATTTTCTGCTTAAAAGCTGTAAACTCCACTATAAGTCCTTTAGTGCCACAGGAACATCAAATACGATTCAAAGGAGCAACATATAGGTATTCCCAGCCATTTCAGCTAAAATACGTTCGATTTAAAACGAGGTCGATTTAAATTCGTTTTCAAAGGAATGTTCCTACATATGAGCATTTGAAAATCAGAGAAGTCATTTGTATTCTTTCAAACAAAAAGTATATTCAAATTCACATCGTATGACACAGAGTTCACTTAAAGTCGTCAAATAACTGGGAAAAAGGTTGATCAACATTCTATTTAGTCAATACGCGAGCTCCCACCTCATATGTGAATTCAAATCCGTTCCTGTGATTTCTCCTTTTGGCCTCGTATTTGTCAATCTACACACTGAAAGCTGACATCCCAAAGAAAACTCATTTAAACGTTGGATCTTGATAAAGCTCTTTGTCAGTGTGACTTGGCACAAAAACTATTGGCTCACGATCCTTACAAAGCAAGCATTGCTGGTAAGGAGAGGCTGATGAATTCTCACCAAAGCAATAACGCAGAAGAAGACCTGTAAACAAGTTACTCGGAACAAAAGTGAATGATTTTTCCCTTCTTGTTGTATCAGCTACAAGTTTGTTTTTATAACCTTCTGTTAAGACAATGATTGTTATTTCAATATTTGAATATTTTGAAATTGGAATCCACATTTGGGGCGAGTGACCCCTCTTTGACGAAATAATTTTTTTTAAATTAAGCAATACTAAATGAAAGAAGCGGGAATTTAACCGGAAACCTATAATTGTTCACATTAACCTTTCCCTCTTGGTTTCTAAATGTATTTACAGTGCACCTTACTGTTGACGATAAAAACACATGATGTGACCCTTCATCAACTGGCATTGGTTGCCAATATATTTTTTTGGCAAAGAGGTTTGCTTTTATTTGGGAGACATGAGTCATTTTTACTTTCACTCAAGTCGGGTCTTCCGATGAAGGACTCGAGATGAGTCGAGCCATTCACCCATCGGGGCTTGCGTCGAGTCGGATCGACGACAATTTTGACTCCAGTCGAGCCATTGACTCTAGTCGTTAAAACCCTATTTGAAAGTACTAATTGGAAAAAAAGTAGCAGAGAAAAAAGTTGTCTTGATTGCCCATAAAGGAAATAGACCGACAAACTGAACTGAACGGTAAAGCCGAATTTGTGTATGCACAAGAAACAATATTGAATGATAAAATAGGGCAAAAACCCCAAAACAAACAGAATTGAAAACTCTGTGCGAACCCGAATGCAAGTTGAGAAAAATGAACCTGGATTTTGCCGTTGCACGGGCGATTTACAAAAGCGCGCCTCCTACAGTTTGCAAGGCGTTGACCAATTACAGTGCGTGAAATTCGTCGACCCAATGCGCATTTGGATAGTGTCGACAGATTTCGCACACTGTGATTGGTCAGCACGTCGCAAACTCTTACAGGCGCACTATTTTGAATCAACCGTATTGGCCGCTTACATATTCTAATATGTTAGGCCAACAGTCGAGGATTAATTTTTGGAGACCGTGCCTGAGACGGACCAAAAGCCGAGTGCTGAAAAAAACAGCAGGCCATTGAACCGGAAAACACCGCGGAACTTGAGTGTTCATCCGGTGCAAGCATGTAATCAGTGGTGGGTGTGCAGGCTCTTCTGAACCCGATATTGCGTTTGGATTTATCTTCTACATTACTAACCCTCATTTTGATTGTGTGCATTTTAAGTGTGGGTCAGTTATTTCCGTATGGGTTCGTCTTAACCTTCATTCGTAACCTTTATTTCACTTTTTTTGTGATATTGCTCACTCAAAATTTTGTTTTGCAACGCCATTTTAGATGTTTTCTACAATTTGCACTCATACAAAATGCAGATGAGCTCAGCAAAACTGGGCCGAGAGGTTGTCTATAACCACTGTAAAATATTTATTGATAAGTAATGGAATATAAAATACCTTTTTTTCTCGAACAAATCAAATTACCAACAGATTGATTTAAAGAGAGATAGCTAAAGGGTTGAAGGAAATCAAATATCCTTTACCTGTGCTTCAAACAAAGGCATTCATGGCGGAAAACAATATGACCCGAAAGTCCCGTGTATTTAAATCACGGACATTGTATTAGCTGTGTCCCTGAAACCATCATCCCTCGTTCGATCCAGGTTATATTTCCTGACCTCAAAACAATGTTCACATCGGTTACACACAGCCTCCTCACCACCCACCTTTTCAAACTTCCCGGTATTGATGGCGTCTAGGAGGCGGTTCCGGTGGTACTCCTGTTGAATGATCAGCGTGGGGTCAGAAGGATCGCGCCAATTGTCGGCGAGAATCATCCCTGCCGGCCGGGCAGCGAACTGATAGGTCCCATAATAGTCTGTCAACTGGGGGTTGTAGCCTTCCTGCAGAACACCAAAAGAGCTTCATGTCTTCATGTATTACACAAACCTGGCTCATCCGTTTCACGTTTCTTAGTAACCTGATTAGGCCAAAAAAATTCTCCAGTTTCTGGTCAGCGCGCGCGTTGCCTTAGACCTGCGCATTGACAAGATAAAAAAATTTTCATTTGGTACAAAACGATATCATAAAGCTGCCAAACTTGCTTAATCGACTGCAATCCTGCTACTGCGTTATTTTAACGTGTTGTTGATGGGGTACGGTTGAGTTATTATGTACAGTAAAGTAGTCCCTCTGGTTCGCCATACATTTAGTTGGGCAATCTTTTTCAAATGACGATTTCTGTATTATACATTTACATCTAGGAACCAGACAAACGAGGTGGTCTTATGTCCTGTGTACATTTACAAGCTGAAAATGCTTATAAACAGTATAAGGTGTGGGGGTAATCTATTTTAGTGTTGGCAGCGGCCGGGATTACGGTACGTGCGCATGTAATCGCGATGGACATCGCACGTTACACGTGCATTATTTCCAGAAATTTCCGCACCACTTTTGGGCCAGCTCCTGACCAGAAACCGGAGACATTTTTGGCCTTAAACATTAATTTACTGGGAAGAATAAGACCTTTTACCGCAATAGGGAGGTGCCAGTTGCAGAAGGGTTCCACTCTCGTGAGACCTACAGCTATTCTCTCGGCATCGTAGCGGGCTAACATCTGCTGGTGCATGTAGTAGAAGAGCTCACCCTGTCGGTCCTTGGTCTTTCCCTCGATGCCTTTCCATGGGTAGGACTGGATTTAAAAGACATTCGTTCAAGAGCAGGCCTGAGTTGACTTGATCCAAGGTCAATCGAAAAGAGCAGAGTCAAGCAGAACAAAGTAGTTTATAAGTAAGCCAGAGTTGTATACATTTTTTGAACTTCTGGCCTATTTTAACAAGCATACAGATTAAGCAACCTTTCCAAGCCGTCCAGAAAATACCTACCCACAAAATGATGACCTTTGAAGTGTAAAAGCTTGTCCCAGTAGATATAAACACAGAGCAAGGACACAGAGGCAATGTTATCGCACTGTATGTTCATAATGTCTCACCACCTTCCTGGCTAGTACACATTGTCAACACCCTACCCCCCCTTCCGTGACTACGTTCTTTTTTATTGCAAACCCCTTGTTGTAGGGGTCAATTATTTTCAGCATTTTTATCTCGTGTAAGTGAGGATTATTGTTAAGGTAAGATCAATGGCATTGAAATCCCTTCATAGAACTATAATGTTGTGAGTGGAAATACTTTTAAAATAATTTTAATGATGTTTTTCCCCGCTTATTAGTAAATAGTTCTTTATTTAGACTCGCTCCTGGGGCGATTTGACAGCCGAACGCAACTCATACGTGTGGTATGTTAACGTTGTCGAATTTATGTCTGTGAAAGTCAAACGCATGCACGGATCGTGTATGCAACGCACCCAAAAACGTACAAATGGAAAGACGTTTTTAGACTACAAAACGTTTTAAGAAAGCTGTGTTGGTATCACCTGATGGTGGGATGTACACGACAAAGAGTCTGATCTGGTAGATCTTTTAGGGCGGATAAAATGCCATAAAGAAGTTCGATGTCTTTCCTATAAATTTCTTGTTTACAGTGACATGAGACGTGTGGCGATGGTTTTTCGTGGGGGCCTGCACTTTTCGCCGAATTATCTGTTTCGTCATTTCTGATCAGGCTCGAAGTCCGTCTATTTTGCGTTATGGATCCGGGTTATTAGCTGTCCACCATGTGTCAGTAACTCAAATAAGACTTGAGTTTCTATATTATGATAAGCACTATGTACATCCAGTCAGTTCATCGGTCTTATGTCTTACTAACGGAGTTGTGCATACAGCTTTTCTTATAGTTTTTGGCGGATGCCACCTTTCCAACCTTTCTCGGTTTTGGCGTTTAGGAGCCGTGGGGATGTTGAGGTTTACTTCGTTGAAGAATCAAGAATCAGTTCCAAGATGGGTGGGGTCAACCCCCCTTGCTCATTCCCTCATTTGGGGGGAATACGTCTAACACGTCGGCAACGACTACATTGTGAAGTTTACCAAAACCCCGTTCTGCACAATATAGGATGTATCATGAGATTGTCGAGACATATTTTAAGCTCCGATAATCTGGCTCTAATGTTAGTGCAACAGCCAGCTAGTTAGCTAATGTAAGCGCAAAAAGTTTGGAAGAGACAGTTTGTGAAATGAATCCAGTTCCAGTTTGTGGGGCCATCAAGTCCCGTATTTGCGAGGAGGGTCATCAAACCCTCGCCGTTTCGTCTCAAGCCCGGCCATTCTTATTGGACGTGGCCTTCGTCTCCGTTGCAGCTCATGTTTGCACCGTCAAGGACTGAATTGTCGGAGTCCAGCATTCTTTGCTGTGGTGCCCGCCAAGCTCTCGCTCGTAAGATCATCTTGTTCATACAGGGTCTTTCTTGATTCTTTATCCTGATCATTGTAAACTAGTTCCAATCAGCATTTTCTTTGTTATCCAAATTTTTGACAAGCTAAGTGTAACATTATCATTAACTCCTGTTAATTTCTTCCTCAGTGTGAACTTGTTTGATTTCTTTGTTGTATCGGAGAAAATTCAAGCTTTAGAATAATTACTATTCTTAATAGTTTGGAGTTTTTCGGATCATAACTACAACGTGAATAAGCTACGCCTAGAGATTTGTTGCTTCGTCCGTAACTTGCGTATGATAGACCCTCTAATGATCGAACTCAGTCAATTATGTAACTTGTGTTAGATTAGAGCTACGCCAATAGTATTCGACTGAAGTTCTTGAGGAAAAAGCACGACTATCAAACGACTTCTCATCCATCTCCGATAACCCGGATCTAGGAGAGCCAGTCCATGTTTTGATACCTTTTTGGTAATGTAATGATGGGGGTTGGTTGACGGGGTGTTGTCAGAACCAAATGGTTGTACTGGGCAAGTCCCAGAAGGGGGCGATGTGATGTACCTCTGCAGGGAACTCCTCAATCAAATTGTGATATGATCACTCCAGTTAAGCTGCTTCAGTTGTTTGTCTCAGCCGTGTGTCATTGACAAATTTAAATACAGGAAAAGAGAAACCTGGGAATACAACAGAAGGCAATGAAACCAGTAAATTATTGTTGCGTATTTCTGTGAAAACCATCATCATGTGCAGCTTGAGAAAAAAATTACAATTCAACTTGAATGAACTTGAAGACAAAAAGTGGTCAAACACATTGACAGCAATGGTCAGAAGCTCATATCTGCGGGTTTACCTCAGAGGGCCTATATTCAAAGTATATATACACAACACTCAATTCGATTATTCCCAAGACTGCCTCCTAGACGCTATAAAATGTATTAACAATGCCATTGTTCACGGCGTTGTCAAAAATACAACGCGCGTGCTGTTCACTTCCATGGCCGTTTTCCAATACTCAACTTCGTTTCCGCGGGCTTCGTTCCCAAAACCAATCCCCGATTGTGGGCCTGAAACGTTTAAATTACATTGGATTACTGTAATTTTTGGCTTTCTTGCATCGTATTTGATGTTCTGTGGCACTATTAGACTGATTACTGCGCTTACAGCTTCAAAGTCAGCTAGTAAATAAACAGTTGAAGCCTCCGACGGCCCGAATTGAGTATTGGAAACGGCCCTAGTGTGTGGATTGATGAAAAGTCTGTTCCGGACCATTGTGTCCGCAGGGCCCATTATGTCCGCAAACTTTTTCAGGCCCCTTATGTCCACCCCATTGTGTCCGCGGGCCCATTATGTTCGCCCCATTGTGTCCGCAGGCCCATTATGTCCACCCCATTGTGTCCGCAGGCCCAATATGTCCGCCCCATTGTGTCCGCAGGCCCATTATGTCCGCTCCTTTGTGTCCGCAGGCCCATTATGTCTGCAGTCCCATTATGTCCGCCCCATTGTGTCCGCAGGCCCGTTATGTACGTCCCATTGTGTCCGAAGGCCCATTCTTTCTGCAACATGTCTTAACTGCAATTCAGTATCCTTTATAATAACATGGAACATACCGGTTCTAATCTATGAATGATTCATTTTTCTGTCTGAATATTCACGATTTCAGGGGATGACAGTGAAGGGCCAGTCACACAAGTGAAACTTATAATCATTTTTGCAAACTTCGTCAGTCTTTCGTATACATTTGTTTGGTGTTCAAAAAAGAAGCGGGCAGTATTTGCATTGTGCACACTTAGAGGGATCATCATAGAAATATTTCAATAAAACCCTTGAAATTGCACCTTAGGGTTTCAATCGAACTAGTGGAAATGTTTTGGCAATTTAAACACATATTTTTTATTTTTTAAAGTTTTAATGCAATGTGCACATTCACAAGGAAACCTGTGATTGCACTGAAGGCAATCTCAATGTTGCAAATGCTCGGTCAATTTTATATATTTTTTATTGTCTAACCTGAGCCTCTCCGGTTCTTATCCGGTTCTTATTAGAACCATACAGACTCAAAAAGAGATATTGCATGGTGCTTACCGCAAGCTTTCCATCTTAACTCATTCAACTCAAAAAGGATGTCAAACAGTCTTCATACATCAAAGAAGAGTGCAGAGATACACAAAAAGTGCTTCCAAGTAAACCTCATTTCATGGATCCTTTATTTAAAAGGAGACCCTTAGCTGACTAATAACGCTGAGGTGAACCAATTTATGTTCAAACATTTTAAGAGTAATATGTTAACCGACACATTTTATTGAGACTGAGAACTGAATAAAACAAGGCTAATAGCAACGGAAAACTTAGGTGCAAATAATATTTGTGAGTGCACAAGAACATTTTTGAAAGTGAACAAATACGTAAAGAGTACACATCATACCAGAAAATGAAAAACAATAAACCCCAGAATATGAACACAAACTGCAATCGAATCAGACTGAATTTTCATGACATCGGTTATCAGCTTTTCAAACAAACAAACTCTAGAATCTGTGTTGACTATAAATAACAGATGTAATAGGTTTCAGTTTTGCAAATTGAACCATTTTTCTTTATAACAACACGAAAACATTGAAATCAGGAATGTTAGTTATTTTTACTTTTCAAACCTCTCTAGCTCAGGACAACCAGACGCTAAAACCCACGAATACTTCCTTTCCCTGCCTTCGTTTCGGATTTATAATTATGAAATTTTAGTTTAAATATCAGTACCACTTCATAAGTCAACACTTTCAATATTAAGAACATTCACTAACCAGACAGGTTCGAATGAGACTAAAACCAGCAATAATTTACGGCCAATAATAAGGGAAAATGGTGGTGCAAATGACATTTTTGATCCCAAAGAATAGTTCTGAAGTTAAAAATTCATCAAGTATAAAATGTACTCAAAATGAAAGTACAGGAGGCAGGTTTCGCAGGGGAATGCACTTGGTTTGAAAATTTTCCTCAGGCAGTGGCCCTGTGACTGTGCACGTAGGCAACTGTCTAGAAACTTTCCATAGCCACCGCATGATAGACTTGCGAGCCAATATCCGCTCGCAAGAAAGTAAAGGCCTGTTGAAATAGTCATAAGTGAGCTCCCTACAGTGACAATTGTGAAAGGTGTTTTTCTGAGAAAAAAAAAACCTCCCCGACAAAAGAGAATGAAACCGGTAGCACTGAACCAGGAAAGAAGTTGACATGAAGATCCGGGTCTGGCGTCAAGGCTTATACATCTGAATAAGGCCGCTTTTTTAACACGAGACACGGTAAAGTGCATTTTGAGGTCACGTTCCCAACATCCTTTATTACCTCCAATACCCCAGGGTGTCTGCTGGGAAAACTTTCCTGCTCCCACACCCTCTGCCCCCCAACTCCATTGTTCAATTGAAAACGAAAGACAAACAAATTCTACGGTTTGCACAAATAACCCCAACCATTGGTAATAAGAATCGCTGTATGCCCCTTCCGTATCCATATTTCACTTTCAACCACTTCACATACTCCATATATGTTTTAGGTGCATTGTTGGATCCATGGTGCTGAATTCCATCTCAACGAAAACGTATGCATTGTGGTTTGTAGCCGTAACGCCATCAAGCAAGAGAAGATTTTAAACCCCTTAGCATTTGGGATGACCAAACACTTTCCAGTGTCTTCACTATCGCTAGGTAGCACATCTATCAGAAAAACAGAACAGAAAGGCAGTAGCCCTGTGACTGTGCACGTAGGCAACTGTCTAGAAACTTTCCATAGCCACCGCATGATAGACTTGCGAGCCAATATCCGCTCGCAAGAAAGTAAAGGCCTGTTGAAATAGTCATAAGTGAGCTCCCTACAGTGACAATTGTGAAAGGTGTTTTTCTGAGAAAAAAAAAAACCTCCCCGACAAAAGAGAATGAAACCGGTAGCACCGAACCAGGAAAGAAGTTGACATGAAGATCCGGGTCTGGCGTCAAGGCTTATACATCTGAATAAGGCCGCTTTTTTAACACGAGACACGGTAAAGTGCATTTTGAGGTCACGTTCCCAACATCCTTTATTACCTCCAATACCCCAGGGTGTCTGCTGGGAAAACTTTCCTGCTCCCACACCCTCTGCCCCCCCAACTCCATTGTTCAATTGAAAACGAAAGACAAACAAATTCTACGGTTTGCACAAATAACCCCAACCATTGGTAATAAGAATCGCTGTATGCCCCTTCCGTATCCATATTTCACTTTCAACCACTTCACATACTCCATATATGTTTTAGGTGCATTGTTGGATCCATGGTTCTGAATTCCATCTCAACGAAAACGTATGCATTGTGGTTTGTAGCCGTAACGCCATCAAGCAAGAAAAGATTTTAAACCCCTTAGCATTTGGGATGACCAAACACTTTCCAGTGTCTTCACTATCGCTAGGTAGCACATCTATCAGAAAAGCAGAACACGTGGTCTGGTTTTAAACCACATCTATTTGAAATATCTAGCATCATTTGGATACTCACCTGACTACTTATTTTGTTGAATACTTATTTGGTCACATTTCGATTTCGGCATAAATGGCACTTTTTTAAGAGAACCATCTTACGCTCAAAGGCTGCTTCCCTCAAAATGTCTGCTAGTTCTCAAAAGTACCTAGGAAGCCAAGATCGACTTTTAACTTGACATTCATAATTATATTCTCTTATGGCTCGATCATGAGAGCGCATCCAACCATTTTACCGTCCAAAAGTTAAATTGATTTCTCATTCTCAATATCATGTTATTTTATTTACCTAGGCTATTCGTTGCAATTCAAAGAATCTGTCCGACAAAATTGCCAAAATAGCTTTTTACCACAGGTGCCATTTCCCCCTCTCTCCTGGGAATGAGCAGTTTATTTTATGAAACTGCTTCAATAAATGTAAGCATTTTTTTTATTTTCTGTGGCCGTTAAAAGCTTAAACTGTCCTCTACTATTATGTTTCAAAAGATCTCCCAAACAATTCCCTGAATAAAAAGGTGAGTTCGTAATCTTAACTGAAACTAAGAAAAGATCATCTTGGAAGCGACTCATGCGTTCGCAGTGCAAGAAATGTCTCTATATCAATTACTGGCTTGGTGCCAAGTTAAGCCTGAAAGTAAAAGTTCAAGCACCGAACTTAGGCAACTCTCGCGCGGTCCACCTATGGGGATTTTACCTGGGCCGTCCTAACACATCCTATAACATTTGGAAGAATGATTTCTAACTGAAACCACCCCAAGAAACATTCATATCGGAATTTTCCCCTTGTTCTCCTCAAGTAATATTTAGGAGAAGTCACCTGGAGATGGGTAAAAAACGAATTTCATTATTCCACCTTTTGCTTCCGGCAGTATCGTTCCTATAGGTCTTCTTGTTCATGCACGTTTGTTTTCATTCCCAGTGCTTACGTGGAAACGAGATTGTACAACGTTGCAAAGATTTAACTACAGATTGGTTCCAGATCACATTGAATTGACGTGACGCAGTTCTTGTCAGCAAAGGTTAGATTATACATCAGAATCTTTCGTAAAAGCATATTATTGCCTAAAGTTTATTTTCTTATTATTTTAAAATCCATAAGATATTTGGGTCTGTTTTTAATTTGGTCTTTACCGAAAAACTACCATAATCCGTAATTCTGTAATTGTTCATGTGCATTCAAGACCACCGAACTGCACTGTTCTTTATGTATGTTTAATTTTCGGAAATGATAAGTACGTTTGGGAGTATATTTCTCTTTTAGGTCAGGTCATTTTTTCAGTTTTCATAAATTGATATGCTAGAAAATATTTTACAAAAGGCCCTTTTAAGAGTAGAACTGAGAAGTAGCTGAACGAAAAAAACAGTACAAATTCTAAACGTTATTTTTCCTATCCAAGGGTTCCGGAAACGCGCCATCAAGGGTCAACTTTCAGGCTCTAGGAGACGAAACTTTTGCAGCCTTGAATTTCCAACACAGTGCTGCAAAAGTGTTGTCTGCTATAGCAAGGTTAACTTGGCACCAAGCCAGTAATTTAGGTAGAGACATTTCTTGCTTCGTCCTCAACTTGCGTATAATAAACCCTAATCATTATAATTGAAACTCAGCCAATTATGTAACTTGATTCTAGCTGCGCCGAGGCATTTCGACTGAAGTTCATTTACAGCAGTTACAAAATACTACTATCCAATGACTTGTCATCTACTGGCACGGTCGTTCGCAACTTAACCATACTGCGCATGCCCTTGCAAAAAAAAACCACTGTATGGCAACTGTAGCTATTTAATTATAGGTAGTGTACATGATTTGCATGTAATGCAATTTGTCAAAATTGGCCGATTTCAGGGTTTGTAATTTACTTTGTATGTCATTCCATTAACTTTCTCATCTTTTGAGATCATGCTATGAGAAAAATTGAGAAAAACGCTGACCATTATTAACTGCCGAAGCGGAGCTCGCGTAACTTGTTGTATCGCACAGGCGAGGTCGATCTGCAGGCCGATTATTGCCCTCTAAAATGCATTTTTTTTTTCCCCATGGCTTCGCGTATTCCATGGTGGCGTGGCAAATTTACCTTCGAGTTTGTGTTTCCTCTTCATTTTTTTACAAACAACGTTTCATCGGGCAGTGAAGTGACGGTGTAGTCATCACAGTCACTGTGCGATCACACAAACATGTAAAGGTACATGTGTATATACACTATCGACCACACACTCATTGTTCACTCTCTACATGTGCGTGCGTCGGTCAAAAACCGTCCACACACCGTCAGCTCCCATCATAAACACTTTATTAATAGCCAAATATAGTAACTATCCTTGCACTTTGAGCATGCGAGTTACAATTCTGTTACTGGTTCGGAGACAAGGAGTAACGGTTTTGCAAGTCTTCTACAAACAGGCCAGTCTTGTATAACATATACACGAGTTTAACTTACTGGACTCAAGAAGCAAGGAGAGTTTTGAATAAATCTGATTTTGACAGATTAAAGGCCATGGGGATCAATAAGCGACGACGTAGCCATAGAGGAGGGAGACGACTGGTATATATTTCGGACCGCGGTGGAATCAATCCATAAGACATTTTGCCATGCACCCGACGGACCCTGATACCAGTTTCTATCATCAAAGAACGGTCAGCCATGAACTTGACACCGAACACTGGAACTCAGATTTGCATGGGTCTAGGACACTTAAAAGCAATCAAAGGGATTAAAATGATGTGTTTAAATGTACGTTCTCCTAAATTAGGAGAATTACAATTAATGGCTGAAGAAACACAGGCACACATTATTGGATTCGTTGAAACATGGTTAAATTATTCCATTACTACCAACGAACTTGAAATACTGAGTTAAATATTGCATAGAAAAGATCGCAAACCATTTTTGGGGTGGTGTAGACGTCTATATGACGTGACTGAAAATATGGATAAAATCGAGTCATTGTAGTTTGAAATACAGTTGCCTATGACTAGGCCTTTGGTTGTAACTTTGTATACCGACCTCCGAGTGATGAAATATTTTAGAGAATTTTCTCTTATTCTTGATGGTGTCATGGGCTTGTATGCCTCTCAAAAAGGCAGTTGAAACATCTTGTCTTGGCGACATTAATGTTGATTACTTGTCTTCATGATCTAACCAATGCATAAGGTTGAAGCAAATTTTTGATAGGTTTCAAATGAGTCAGTTAATGTTCCCACCAGAGTAACTCAGTACAACTCATCATGTAGTGACCACATCTGGATAAACAATCCTAACATGTACTCTAAATGTGGAGTTTGCGATGAGAATATAAGTGATCATCGTTTAACTTACGCTGTAAGAAAGCCTGTTAAGGGTCATACTTGGCACAAATTTATTCGTGCTTGTTCATTCAGGAACTTTGATGGTAATCTTTTTAGACAAGATCTTGCCGATGTTACCCTGGTGCTTGTTGAAATTTGCCGATGGTCCTAACATGGCTTGGAATCTTATTAAAAACATGATGCTGAATATTTGTGACATACATTGCCCTGAAAGTTTGTGTCAAGAGAACTAATTGGATAAATTGTGATTATCTCGAGCTGAGGAAAATATCGATGAAGGCTACGCATATGGCCAATAAAACCAGTAATAAGGCCCACTTAAGGCATGCTAATGTACACCGTAACAGGCTCAATAAATTGGGTGATAATTGAAGAGAGACTATTACAATAAGATCATTTACGGAAATATGCAGAATGCCAAGAAAATGTGGTCTGTTATTAAAGAGGTGTTGCCAGGTACTAAATCTATACTGAATTTTGTTAGTAAAAACGAGCAACAGAAAATTGACTTGGCTAACTGTTTTAGTAAGCACTTTGTTGATGTGGGAACAGCTCAGGATAACTAGTTTAAATCGGGACGCCATTTCACTATTGATAGTTGTAATACAATTGATCAAAGTTTGGTTCTTAGCTCAGTATCAACATATGAAGTGCTTAAGTTATTGCAAAAAATCCCTACTGGAAAAGTTTATGGTTTGGATGGTATCAATGGCCGCTTTTTGAAAGCTGGGGCAACAGTTTTAGCTGAACCTTTGGCTTACATTTTTAATTAAGCTTGTCAAGTGGAGTTGTCCCGCATAACTGGAAAATGGCGAAAGTAACTCCCATTCATAAAGGTGGCAGTTCACTGGATTGCAATAATTATCGACCAATTTCTGTAATTTTTGTTGTCATGAAGATCTTTTAACGTGTAGTTTACAACCAGCTTTCTCATCTCTTAATTGACAATAATGGTTTAGCCTTGCGACTGTAGCGGAAGTGCGACTTAGATTAGTTTAAAAGATTGGTCAATTTAGGGGAGTCGCCCGTTGAGTAAATGTCACGGGGACAGTCATGTGGACAGCGCGTGCAGCGTTGTGATTGGCTGCATGCTGTCCAGCCGTGCCGTGTGCACGATGGAGTGTATGCGCGGGCAGTGCAGTGAAGAGAAGCCGTAAGGTAAGCAGTCTTTGTATGGTTGACTAAGGGTAGCTGCACGCAGTGTGTGTATGGTTGACTAGGGATCTCAATACGACGCTTTCCGCGTTTGAAAACGAGGCTGTATGTGTCAGCTTTAATTCTTTTACGATCAGACGAAAGTAAGGAGTCAAGGCACAAAATACATAAAGGAATGTTAAATTAAGACTTTCCAGGCTTCAACTTTTTGTGGAAGAGTCTTTCAGGATGACTCAACGCGTAAAATCAAAAGAAAAAATACGGCAATTACCGCGAACTAACGTACCTGCGATGGCCATGTATCTTGTGCAGTGGGCGTGGTTTAAGCCGAAGTGGCGTCACACTACGAACCGGATACGGCATCTTCTGTGTCGACTCCGCGGGCGCGCGCGACGAAGTTCAACCAGAGAGCCTCGGCTTCGATGCAGATATGCGCAGATGGAGCTAATGCGAAATCCCTCTATAAGTTGCTGGCGGGAGATGTCATGTTAATGGTTAGGCTTTCTAGAAAGGCCGAGTGTCACCGCTAGGTTACTGCCAGCGGGAAGTGTATATTGGGCCTAGTAGCGTTCTTCGTTGGTGCGGGGAATAAGCTGTTTTTTTGTTGCGTTCCGCGTTGGTGCGTGGAATAGAAGTAGTAAGCCACACCTAGAGTAATGGTCGTTATTCGTAGAGGCGACCTAGTCAACCACACGTGTAGTTAGGATAAGTGATCCATTCTTCATTGGTGCGTGAAACGAGATATTTCGCACGTGAAGTAGAGGCTTCACAGGTGCGTTGCATCAACCAAAAGTTGGTGAGTGCATACCGAGAGTCAAGAGCGGCGTTGGTGTTCACTGCTCAGGTGAATAGTGGTGAACTGGGACGGACCCAGCTTTCTTGCAGTTACGTTCTTCATGTATGTGGTTGACTAGAGACACCCGCAGCTGTAGTAAACCACACACGCACTCAAGTAAACTACACATGCATTCGAATAGGCTTCACTGCCCGTTGTACATTAGCATCGTAGTAAACCACACAGTAAAGGTGGTCAGCCATGTGCAAGAGTTAGTCAACCACACATTGGGTTGTAGTTAACATTGCACATGTGCTAGTCAACCATAAGGCGAATTTAATAAGTCATCAAAGGGTCCTACTTTAGTCCACATTCATTGTCATTTTACTACCTTTGTTTTTGTTGTACAATAAACCAGAATTGCCTTGTATGTTTCCAAACTAGGTGTCCAGTCGCATTCAAGTTGGTGACTTATTTAGCAGGTTCAGCAATCAATTCCTTTGGCGGTACATTTCCACCCAAACGGGCTTGCATCCCTTTGCCTTGAGGCTGCTTTGTTAGTCTCTCGTCCGAGGAAGAAACGAGATCTCGCCACACAACAGTCTGGTTTTAGACCTCGCCACTCAACTACCACTACTTTAATTGATGCTTCTGATTTTTTAGTTAAAAGCCTTTGATTTTGGCATGTTAACTGGGGCTGTTTTTCTGGATCTGCGTAAAGCTTTCAACACGGTCAGTCATTCTATTTTACTTTTTAAAAAATGCAATCCATGGGCGTGGATGGAGTGGAACTTCATTGGTTCACCTCCTACCTTTCTATGAGAAAACAGGTCACAAAATTTGGAGATATCACTTGTTATACACTATTTTAGGTCCGTTGCTTTTTCTTATTTATATTAATGATTTACCTACTGTGATCCAGCACTCCAAGGTTGTCCTTTATGTAGATGATACGGCTATTTTTTATTCAAGTAAGGACATTAGGGATATCGAGTGTCGATTAAATGATGACATGGATAGAATAACGACTTGGTTTGCAAAAAACAGGTTGTGCCTCAATATAGCTAAATGTAGGAGCATGTTGTTTGGATCTTCACAAAATTTGGCCAGGAGTCTAAGTCCTAATATTGATATTGTTCTTGATGACAGTACATTGGAACAAGTTCCATGTATTAAATATCTTGGGGTTAAGTTTGATTCTAAACTTCAATGGAAGGAGCACCTGGAATCTATTGAATCTTGCATCTTTAGTAGAACTAGAATTTTGCTACGCGTTCGGAACTATTTGCCCGTAAGGACAATTAACCTTCTTGCCAAATCACTTATTTTTACTCAACTTGATTATTGTGACCTTGTGGGGTGTAATGTAGCCAATAGCTTAGTGCAACGTCTCGATTTTTTTGTTCAGTCGAACAGGAAGGGTCATCTTCAAGGTTCCACCAAGAACACCTTGTGATGGGATAGCTTATACCTCAAACGTGAACGCAATCTGAATATAATGGTTTATAAATGTTTAAGTGGCCTTGTACCAGATTATCTTAGCACTTTTTTTTATTACGTGAGCTATCAACACTTTATCATACTAGGCATTGTGTGGAGAGTAACATTCCTGGCGGTAAGATTTCACAGATTGTCCGACACTATTATCTACTTACTTTACAGTCAGATATTTCAAGGTAATTCGACACTCCCGTTTTTTAGATCTTGCAGATCCTTTAAACTACCTTTAAACTTCCATAGTTATGCAAGATTGGTACCTATCAACTCCGCCAAAAATGCCGAACTAAAATCAGCACCCAATACATGACATGCACGATGTGAGTTTTCTTTATTCATGGTAATATCAACTCTATATGTTAATGTTTCGGAGTTTAAATGGTAGGAATGATTATTTTGCATAAAAGAAGAATACAACAGCACATGCAGAAAAAGCGAGGGAGATCCGGGTAGACACAAAAATTGTCTGCATCTATTTATTTCTATATAATGTGCTTTAATTGTGTTGTGTTTCGGAGCAGTTTTACAACTTCTCAGAAACTGTTAGATTTCAACCTTGCTTTTGCTTGACGAGTGTCTTTCGAAACTTGATATTTTCGTGTCAACGTGACCAGAAAACATCAGCAGAAAAACTCCCGGTGACTAGCCAAGTTTAATACGTGTGTCGCAACTTTATCTGAGAAAATTATAATATCCCACTTCTGGCTGTAGCGTTAATGCGCCCGTGCAATGAATGTCAGGGGCATATAGAAAAACCTGTTCCTAATTACCTGGTGCCAGTGGAAGTGGTGGGAATTAAAGCTACAATCTTCTCTCCACCATGCCAGCTTGAACTCCGGGTCGCGATAGTTGCCCGTAATGAAGGCGGGAGGAGGCGAGCTGTCATCTTTATCGCGTCTGTTTCGAGCCAGGTCGAGCGCTCGCTTGATGATTGTTCCTGGGAAGTAGCTCCGAGGGTTAACCTCCCATATCGGGGGCAACAGGGCTCCGTCGGTGTCCTTACGGTGAAGGACGGCCGTCGACACAGCATACAGATATATGCCTTCATTCAGAATTGGCCTGAGACGGGCCGAATCCTCCTTGAACTTCTGGAAACTGTCGAGGGATAGCAGGTAGTTAACCACTGTTGCTGCCTCCTCAGCGTGGGACTTCTTGAAGATGGAGAACTGGTGGCCCTTCTGTAAGTGGCCGATGCCGCTGGGGAAGATGTCTACCTCCGGGACGGTGGCGCTGCTTGGGAGAAAAGCATACCCAGCAAGCGGTACCGATGCATCGCTACCGGTGGGAATAGCCGGTGAATGCTCATCAGCACAGAAGAGAGTAAGTACCGAATCCTGCTTTGATGCCATGTCGACGGCTCATGTGTTCTCTATCCGCTTGAGACATTTCCTTTTATACCCAACAACGTGGGCCTGCAAAAGTTGACCTTTGCTCTTGACGTGCTCCAGTAAACCGGACCTAGTTGCTCGAATTAAACACGGACCTAGTAGCGGAAAGAACATTTCACATAGCCGGCGCTGTTTGGTTACAATATTCCAACCGACTCTGTCGGTTACTAAAAATCATGCACAACATCGTGGGCCTTGCGTTAGTGAGGATACGTAGGCCACGGCGGGGAAGCTGAAAGTTAGGACTTGCACACATATTCGCCATTTTTGCAGCAATAACATTGCAAGCCTAGTATAATGTGTCAACAGGTGAACCTAAAAAGAGCAAAAGTTATGCTCAAACTCCTGACATACAGCAAGGCTTTGGAAATTTCTGTCGCTAGCGATTTAAATCTGAAAGATAATAAAAGATGTGATTTTTCCTTGTGAAGTTAAAGCCCAAGTGATCATTGTCAATAGCCGTTATTCACTCATATCCCACATGTCTTGTTTATTGAATTCTTACTTCTTCCAGCGTCTCTTGAAAAAGTTCTCAGCCATAATTTTTTGGTATAACTTTATAAATGGGCAAACTAAACAAAAATAAGCCCTTAATGACCTTTTGAAAGGGCACGTCGTTAGGGGATCTACCGCCCGATTTCCAGACAGAGCTCCAGCATGACCACAAACTTCAAACTCCCCAAACAAGCCAATAATTTTGAAGCCCACTGATAAAGATATTTGGCGACATTTCTTCAATGAGAAACGTTGAAAATAAAATCAGAAGGAACTCATGATTATAGGCCACTACAAAAATTCTGTATGAAAGTTTTTAGTTGCTTGATGTGAGGCAAATTAAAGTAGGCCGATAAGAGACACAGGGTTTTCAAAGTCTGCATCAAGCAAGCATCAAGAGGGAGTCTATTTTTTTCTCCAATTTTAGAATGAATAAGACGGACTCTCCTGGCAATTTCTTTCAAAGTTGACACGGTCTAGGTGTCTGTTCGTGGCTCTAATATTCAATTAATCACTGCTGACTACAAATTCATTTTTGGGCTACAATGTGCAATTCGGTTGAAGACTTAAAAAGAAAAGGCCAATAAACAGCACAATCTGTGTGTGTTCGCTGCTCACAGCACGTACGTGGCACGATCTGCAACTATGTTGCCGATCTAGGAAGCATCGCCCCCGCCTGTTCGTCACGATCATCATGCCTGCAATGTAATCCTCTGGTTTATTCCCCATTTATCAAAACGAAAAAACAAATCGAAATTACTGTTCCCATACCGGTTGACGATATCTTTGACGCGTTTGACAACTACTTTGACAGCAGGAAGTTTACGTTTCACAGTAGCACGCCTCCGAGAGTTTGTGACACGTTAACCGAACACGATTTTGCGCACTGTGATTGTCCAACGCGTTGCAAACTCTTGGAGGCGCACTTTTGTGAATCGCCCGTATTGTCGATTATTGAACATCGATCAGCATTGCTCTTTAAAGGCAAACTCGAGACACCACGTCAAATGGATTGGACACCGCTTACGAGACAACGGGGTTAAGCCTACGTACCGGTCCCCGGCAAAAACTCACACGACGCACACGACACGTACACCGGCTCTACCTTCGTGAGATTCGGTCGGGAAAACCGCCAAAAGGATCGAGTCATGCGAGTACCTGCATGGCACCTGGAAATCGACCAGTCTGACGCCATGGGAAACTTTATTCTTAACGAGCGCACATGCACAATTTATCACAATCGTGGAAAATCTCATTAACTCGGAACCCGAACTGGAAACGAGCATCGACCATCAACTTTATCGTAAAATCTGTGTTGTTGGTTGTGCCATCAGACATGGCTTTGAGGGTGAAGGGTTATGACGATGACAACAATTCGCAACTTGCTACCAAAAACATGAAAATGGGGTATCTCTGTAACCTCAGTAAACAAAACGACGAAAACCTGTCCCTGACGATCGGAGCCTTAGTCGTATCTGCTAGAGGTTTTTGTGTGCGAGGTACTGAGCTTAAGAGTCAACCGCATGTCAAAAAACCAGAAGAAAAAAACAGCCTTACGGTCTGAGCTATAAAGTAACATTTAGATTCCCTATAGAACTTAGAACGCGAAGACAAAAACATCTTGAGGGTCTTTTTGTTTCAGATCTTAAAGCTTTTAACTGTCAAATTTATCGTTACCGGTTGTGTAAGTAAACAGCAGAGCAATCATCCCGACGACCAAAGCTCACACCTGCTATGCCGGCCAAATTACCGATTTACTCAACAGACTGAAAGTATTGGCCGTGCTTTCAGGTGTTTTTGCAACCACTCTTCCAAGCCGCCTTTTAGAGGCTCTGGTTTTGGAGTTGGTGCTGGCGCAGGTTCGGGGGCAACAACAGCAGCAACGACCGAGCTCACAATGTACTCATGGTCAAAACTCAAAGCTGACCAATACGCTGGCTATCGTGACGCTTTGTCCTCTGGACAACGTTCTCAACTTTCAGCCAAGAGTCGTGTCGCTCCCCAACACCACATCAGTCGTTTTTTGATTCGGTTTATTTGACTTTTTACTTTGTCGGTGTCTCTATTGCCTAGATCGTCTGTCTGTAGGTCTTTTACAGGATTTTACAATGCTGTTGATTGCTCTGAAGTGGCAGCTTCGTCCCTTCGTTTCTCGTTTGCTTTTATTATCACCAGAACCACAACTCTGTGATTTTTATACATCCAGCGAATATCTGCTCGTGAGAGAACTGGTGTGGGTCTTGGGAGGAACTGCTGTTGTGGGTTACCTCGTGTGTCGGTTTGATTAATATAAATTACCAAGGCTGGAATAACAACAGCAACAGGAGCAATGGATAACAAGATTAGCTACAAGAACGAGAGTAGCGACAAGAGTAACAAAAATTGTCAACAGCCATTAACAGCCCTAACGGTTATTGGAAAAGGTGAATGCGCTGTTGAAAAGTTACACCAAAAATGTGACAGCAGCTTGCTACAAACGTACCACACACTTTATACACGTTATTACCACCGTACCGTGATCTTGTGCGTCCAAATACTTTAATTTTTTTTATGTCAATATAACGATTTTCCAATATGTTAAGTTTATACACAAATGCGTAGGTGTGTAACGTCCACCGAGTAGTCTTTGGCCAGATTGAAGGATCGACTTCCGGAAGTTGGAAATGTGTAGGCCTACAGTAGAATTTTTGTAGACTAAGGACTGGGGTCTGTACTCTATAAAAAATCACCTCACAGGTGCACAAGGTTGGCTTCCAACTATATCTTTTATCTCAAATGAAAACACAAAACACAATGAAGACAAAATACTACTTACAGCAGTAAGTTCGCCCAGTTGCCTGTGATTTTCGTTTCTTGTCTATAGTCACCAATAACATAACGTCTGACAACTGAAGGTTGCCCGGACGCTGTCTTGCATTCTGTTGGCGCTACACATTGCTGCCCGCTCAAATGTCTTAGTGAACGCTCGCCAAAACTCCCAATATGCATTTAGAGTGGGTGATCTGCCAACTTGCAGCGGCGCAGTATTGTTCCAGGTGATATCCAGTTACAAATTACCTAGGCAAGCTACCATTCACCGATAAAGTGCTATAAAAACAATTCAAGACATATAATATTTAATACAAAATATAAATGAATTTTTCAAAGCTTTCAGAAATCTGCGACCCTTAAAACTATCGTCCATTATATTGTAGTAAAACGAATTGCACATGGTGGTGATTATTTTTGTTTGATTAATTTTGCAACTCCATGTTAACTATTGTCCTGTCCTAAATCTGCTTTGCCTTCCCTGCCTCTCCCCTCTTCCCTTCCCCCTCCTTTCCCCTACTCTCCTTCTTAACTCCTCCCCCATCCTCCCTCAACTCCTACCTTTCCCTTATCCCCAACCTTCCCTTCCCCCTCCTTTCCCCCACTCTCCTTCTTAACTCCTCCCCCTCCCCCATCCTCCCTCAACTCCTACCTTTCCCTTATCCCCAACCTTCCCTTCCCCCTCCTTTCCCCACTCTCCTTCTTAACTCCTCCCCCTCCCCCATCCTCCCTCAACTCCTACCTTTCCCTTATCCCCAACCTTCCCTTCCCCCTCCTTTCCCCACTCTCCTTCTTAACTCCTCCCCCTCCCCCATCCTCCCTCACCTCCTACCTTTCCCTTATCCCCAACCTTCCCTTCCCCCTCCTTTCCCCACTCTCCTTCTTAACTCCTCCCCCTCCCCCATCCTCCCTCACCTCCTACCTTTCCCTTATCCCCAACCTTCCCTTCCCCCTCCTTTCCCCACTCACCTTCTTAACTCCTCCCCCTTCCCCATCCTCCCTCAACTCCTACCTTTCCCTTATCCCCAACCTTCCCTTCCCCCTCCTTTCCCCACTCTCCTTCTTAACTCCTCCCCCTCCCCCATCCTCCCTCACCTCCTACCTTTCCCTTATCCCCAACCTTCCCTTCCCCGTCCTTTCCCCCCACTCTCCTTCTTAACTCCTCCCCCATCCTCCCTCACCTCCTACCTTTCCCTTATCCCCAACCTTCAATTCCCCCTCCTTTCCCCACTCTCCCTCTTAACTCCTCCCCCTCCCCCATCCTCCCTCAACTCCTACCTTTCCCTTATCCCCAACCTTCCCTTCCCCGTCCTTTCGCTGTTCATTGTCAAATTTTGTTCTACAAATCTATGGATGCCCATCGATTCCTCTTTTCGCACCGCTGTTCGTTCTGCAAAAGATTATTTTAATCGTTGAATTTTCGCAGTTTTCAAGTTTTCGTGGGAATGGGATGTTATACCGTTTGACAAAATCTTCTAAAAACGCCTTCTTAAATCGATTAAAATTCGTTAGTAGAGGTCGGTGTTGCTGGTTGCTCATATCTCTATTTATATATAGGTTTCTAAATTTTTTTCCATTTTTATTCGGGCGGGATTTCTGTCACGAGTTGTTTACAGCGAGCGAGCGAGCGGTGCCGGGGTCAAAAGTTGAGTGGAATTCCCCGGCGCTTTTCACGGGTTGTTTAGCCAGCGAGCGGTGCCGGGGTCAAAAGGTGAGTGGAAATCCCCGAGATTTTTGGGTCGATGTACTACCCAAGGGTTTTGAGCAAAAACCGGGGTTTCACGTCATTCCAGGATTTTCCCATTTTTTCCCACCAAAAATGTTTCGACGATTTTTTGGGTCGATGTACTACCCAAGGGTTTTGAGCAAAAACCGGGTAAAAGGGGCGTGTGCTCCAGAACTGTCCCACTCCTACTACTACTGTATCCTTATTTACGACACTTATGGGAATGTGCTGAAAGGAAAGGCCTGATCCCTTCCTTTGTCGGGGGAGGCACTACATTATTAAGGGCCAAATTAAGAAAAGCCATTTCGTACTCACTAATTTCTGTCGTTTTGACATAAATAGCTGTAAGTGGTTGTTGAAAATGCTCATTAGTTGCCCATTAATCCAGCAACCCAGTGTAAGCCCAAGTCGGGGAAATTGGAAATTGCTGTCCGATCCCAGCGTTTGATGGTTGGCCCAAAGTTATTGCATGCTAGAGTAAATCATTGTTAATTTGTTCAGGAAAGTTGGGTAATTTTGCATTCTGCCAGATGTAATTGCTGTTTGAATTTGCATATCGAAGGCTTTGTACCGCGCAGGTACTTTCCAAAATTAATTTACCGCTCCATGTGCTTTGGGCGGAAACAAATGCTGATATGATAATTGCTTTTCATACATTTTTGCTGATAGCTCTATGTATTTTCTGATGTGAGTTGCTGTTCTGCGTCACCAGGCTCGGGCGGGAACAATTGCTGACAATTGCTGATTGCCATAGTGCCGGTACTTTTGCTGATATGTGTTGCTGTTCCGCGTCAACAGGCTCGGGCGGGAACAACCTGAACTGTGTCAAGTTCAATAAACGGCTGCTCAGGCCAATCGACACAGAAGTTAGAATGCGAGTGTCCACCTGTCCCTGCGTTTCAGTTCTCTGGTCGTGTGCATGCGGGGATGATATTAAAGCTTTAAGGCCTTCGAATGTGTCAAGACATGAACTCGCCGTCTCCAAAGACTCGGGCAGATAGTGCAATTGTAGTTTGATCTTCTTTTCATTCTAAATCTACCTCTACCTACCAGTAAACGTTTTCGTTCCCAAGAATTTCCTTGTTCCATCTCATACTAGAATTATCAATCAATTTATGGATGCTTCTTCCTCTAAACTTAACTGCTATGAGATAATACGGTAGTTTTGTTAGAATATCGCAAACATTACTACAAGCAAATTTTATTAGCAAAACTAATTTTACTGAAATATAATTACGTGCTTATGTCTAACATGGTTAGATAGTAGGATGTAATTGTAATGTGGGTGATATGGGAAATCAGATCTTGGAGGGCGGAGACACTAGCTTTTCTTGACTTCTTATGCTTAAGCTTCGGTGTAACTATATTAAACTGCTAAATTTATAGCCTCCACAAAACGCCCCATGGAACTCCTTTAATTAAAAAACATTTTTACAATGAAATATCAAATACTCTTCCTGCAATGAACTTAGTCTTCTTTTCTTTTATTTTTGATCTACCTTAGAGAAATCAAGTTGTCTCGATTTTGTTTCGGAAAATCATTTTGGATCCGCTCCTCCTTCAACTATTGAGAATGTTTTTTCTTTCAGTCTAAATAACGTTGATTTTAAAAAAACACAGTCTGAGTATCAAAAAAACAGTACAAGCAGGCATTGGTGTAAATCCCGGGGTGGGGTATATATCCCCCCTTTTTTAAGTGGGAGGATGGGCTCTTGAATCATCCCGCACTCTTTGTGATGAGAAAAATAACTACAGCAGATTTTGAGGGATTTTGTGGACTTTCCAACGACTAAATTGTTTGCAATTTCACTGGAAAGGGAAAAAAATTACAAGAAGTATGCCATTTGACGTAAGATTCCACATGAATTTGATACACATTACAGATGTACATCTTTATTATGAACATCACCCCTATATAGTATCAAGGAGGAAGGACACAGAAGGAGTTGAAACTCTGGCACTTCCAAATGTTCAGACATCGTCGCCGCTGAGTCAGACGAATGATAGAAAACATTAAAAAAATGCCGGATTACTGCGTACATTTTAGCCGGACAAGCGGAGCCAGTTATATCCTAGCAATGCTTGAAGTGTTTTGCTTACAATTATATACAACTTATTGCTTTGACCAGGAAATAGAGAGAGAAAACTCCCCGTTATGAGACCTACTTTTGCCACCCCGAATAAACTTTTTAAAGTTTGATACACTGTTCCATTATCAATGCAAAGTTTGTAATTTTATTCTCCTCCATCTACTACTTCAGTTTTCAAAGACTTGGCACGAATCTGGCTATTAAAAAGACAGGCCAACAAAATGTTGACTACTACAATGGGCTTATTCATCACAGGGAGTAATCATGAAATCTGGTAAAATACGCTTTTGTACAAATGCCATGATAAAAATGATTTAAACAAAACACAAAATATTGTAAACAATAGGGCTTTTTCCTAAAATAACCTCAGAAGAAAGCGCTCGTTTAGGGCAATGACTGCACATATGCATTTAGGGCACACGGCGTAATGCAAGCAACTGCGCAAGTATTAAATTTGATGTTTATGAGATCATACCAAACACCAACAAATGTATGAATATTCCATTTCCTATACCTCAGTACACAAAGTTTTGAGGATGCAGATTACCAGCGTCAAATTGCTGTGGCGATGGGGGTTTCGTGGGTGTGACACAGATGGTGAGTGGCAAGCTCTCGCTGCGCTCTTGCCACGGACATACCTGGCATGCCAGAAAGTGGTAATTGGCCAGATGTTATAGCCCGGGCAGTTCAAACTCCTTCTGTGTCCTTCCTCTATGATATCACGTATATCAGGGCAAGATTAATATGATTAATAACTGTTAAATAGAATCCAAGCATTGTTAAAAAATAATGTACACGTACCTAGAAAAACTAAAGGTCCTTTAAATTGTGCTTTTTAAATGGAATTGTGCTACTGTGCTTTAAAATGAACTCAAGGACTGTTGGTCTGCATTCTCTTATTCTGAATCTATACCAGAAAAAAATGTTTCACGAATTAGTTCATATCTCTACGCAGCTTCTTCCCAACTATCAAGCAATTAACTTACTATTAAGAACAGTTATAAGACGATAAAGTGGTCTCACACGAATATCGCAAATACAAGTAAAAGTCAATGAAAGATAAAATTGAAATTTAATACATTGTTAATGCTTTAAGTCAAAAACAAAAACATTCAAAACATGTTCCTTAAAAACGAAAACTATAAACACCGTCACCATTGGAGTTTAATGTGGAGGAATTAATACATTTTAATGCATTTAAGCTTGTTTTTACATACAAAATACTTTATGTATAACTGTGCTCAAGTGCCCAACACCTGGAACTACAAAAGTATTATTTCTGCAATTGGACCTCCAAATGAACCCATTAGTCTAAACTTTCAGGAATTGTTTATTTTCGAACCGTTTCTTGTACTTTTTTGAATTTCAAATTTATTCTCACGCCGATGAATTTGTTTATCTTGATCGCTTTCTATCTTGCCTTACAGTAATTGACATTAAGAACAGTTATAAAAAAGGAAGCAAAAAGTAAAATCAATACTTACAACAGCGGCTTTTGGCATTTTCGGTATTTTAGAGTGCATCTTATATGCTCTGGACACACTTTGGTATGTGTTATTTCATAATAATGTGTTGCATCTTAATAATAAAACATTCATTTAAAGAACAAAAGCAGTGGCGTTTGCTTCTATTGTACCTAGGTTAAATTAGACAATTCGCAACCACAGTATTGATATGAGAAAGCTGATACTTTTAAGTACTAACAAAACCCGAAAAATCTTGAGAGAAATATCAACTATCTTGATCTAAATAAACGGAAATAGTTCGCGGTACTTATAAAAATACAAGCCTAATTTTCTCTACTTTGATTTACATTTCACCTGCGCTTAAAACTCTGCAAATTAACAGCTTGTGCTCAACCAGAAATTGTCACTATTTTAAAGACTACTTGAAATGACTCTTTTTTCTCATGATGTGTCAAACTGATACATCTGCACTGAACTCAGACTTACTGTACTCTTGTACTTACTTGGCTCATTTTCCGTTTGGATTTTTCTTAGATTACGGGCCAGATACGCATTTTATGTTTATGGGGACACACTTCATATTAGGAAACCTCCCTGCGAAATCGAACACGCTCTTGTAGAGGCTCTTGTCGATTCTACGGTCAAACGGGAAACCCATAGCACGCTTGTCTGGGTACTTCTTGTCTTTCACACCGCAGTAACTGGTACCCCGATCTAAGTCGTCAGTGCTGCTGTCGCTTGCCCAGTCGGTAACCATGACGAAGAGATCGAACTTCATTCCTTCCGCTGTACCCCTGGGTACCAGCATGTGCTCTGGCCAGCCGCATTCGCAGTACCGATCCGGGCGGCAGCAGTCCTTACCCTGGACTTCCGACTTCTGGAGGACTCTCTTCCTCAATTCTGCGATGGTTAGCTCACGTGGTTTGATCACGGAGGAATCGGTGGAGCTGCGTGTAATGGTGTTGCTTCCGATTTTCACTGTGGATCAACAAAGTTTACTTAGCTCAGCAATGCTTTGCTACGTCCCCTGTGCTTTGGGTAGGGCAAATGCCTTTTACAAACTCGTATGAAGGATGTACATTTATTGCACGAAGTATTATAGGCCACTTGCCAAATCTTAAACGCGCCCAAGTACACTCAGTGTATCTGTCATGCGCTCTCGGATGTTTTTACCCGTATTACTGTTCAAATGAACTCCTATGAGACCTCGCCAAAATACGTTGTGCATTTGCCTTTCGTAAGGCCAATGGACTGTCCACTGCGTATGTGGAGAATCAGTAGCGTGCTTCTCACTAGCCTTGCCCCGAGACTGGTTTTGCTGTTTTGGCCAGTAGACGGTGCAAGCGACATGCGCTGGCGAGCACGCCGAATAGCACTAGAGGGCGCTTTATTCACAAGAAACGACCAGCCAGAAGACCAGTCTTATAGAATCTGGCAGGCTTACCTGAAAAATTTCACCTGAAAAAAAATTTTATTCGCCTTTGAACGAAGATAAAAAATAGCAGTAAAACTAAGCGCTCATTTCTGAATGTAGCCGCCCGCCTCTATCCAAAATAGGTCCACAATTTGGGGCTTTTAGTGAAAGAAATACGCGAACTGGAAACTATCAGTCCCAAATTTGGGATTTATAGAAATATTTCTATGGTACTTCCTGATTATGGCCTGTTTTATTGTAAAAACCCCGCGGGATCACAAAATATTAATGAGCTCGAGCGCAGAAATACAACCATTGTTGGAATGCACCCTGACAGGTCGTCTCTTGTGAGCATAGCGCCCTCTACTGGTACTGTGCTCGCCAGCGCATGTCGCCAGCACAGTGCATGCACCGGCCAAACTGTAAAACCAGTCGTGGGACAAGCTTTTCACCAGCTCCATGTTACATGTAACAGCCGCACATGCCCAACCTCGACTCTATGGGCTGCGTGCGCGTTCCTTCACTAGAACAAGTGTGGCGGGGAAAGATCTTACCAATGAGAACGAGTTAATTTTGGATATTTTTTTTCCTTTTTCCCTGCTCAAACGTGAATATTTACACACTGTATACTCAGTGTATACCCTGAAGGCTTGTGAAAAACAAACCAAAAGGGAACTCGGGTGGGACTCAAACCCACGACCTCCTGCTTACTAGTGGAGACGTCTTAACCACTCGGCCACCGAGCTTGCCGGTGTCGGCTGGATGGTTCGAATCAGATGTAGCAGCGGGTACCGCGAACAACTATTTCAGAGATGGATTTGCGCCGGGGAGATGCAATTAATCGTGGATTTTTTTCCCTGCCTGACGTGTTTTTTTTGGGGGGGGACGAGGTTGGCACATGCCACACGCTCGTGCACACATGTCGTCCTTTTACGTGTGCATAATGCAAGTAAAGCACTAAAGTGGTCGGTCATGCAATCATGAGCCGGGGTTTGAAGCCATTAAAAAAATGGCACTGCAGAATAATCCTTGAACATCTCACTTGAAAGAAAGTTAATAACAGCCTCGATCAATATGTAAAAATATTTCTGCCCAGAATGCTGTTGTTTTCGAGAAAACAGAACAGACATGTTGTTTTCCTTTTTTAACGATGGTCGGCCGACCGTCGGTCGTCAAGCTTCCGAAGTGTGAGTGCGGTAGACTACCACAGCCATGACGTCTCCTCCAATTAGTCTATCAAGGATATTTATTCATGTGATGTTGAGGGTCAGCGTTCAATTTACACAGATGCGTGCGAAATCTCAACGTTCAGGCATAATGGAATAGTTGCTTATGGAAATTCAAAGATTAGAAATAAAAAGCGCTTCCACGAACATAATACGTTTCCTGAATGCCTCTGCCCATAATGTTAGGTCATGTAAAAAAAACACTCTACGGCCAATTCCTACGAACATAATAAAAAGTCATGATTGCGGGACATTCCTGTTCGCACGCAGTGGTACACGCGTTTCGTCTCCGGCTGATAGAGTGCCGAGACTTGCCAAATTGCACGCATGGCAGCGTTTAAGTTAAGACTTGTGTGTAGGCCTATGTGAAATAGCCCTGCAGGAATTAGCGTCGCCTCGAATTTGTCTAAGATTGGCTAACCTGTGGTAGGTATTTAAATTAATGAAAGTTTATTAACACAGTTTTTAATAACATTCTTTTTTTATTTGATTTAAGTCACGATGGAAAACGTTGGACTTGGTTTTGACCTCAGACGACCACAATGTTCTACTCACGTGTAGTCACGAACTTGTCCATTTCGATAAACAGACGACGCTGCGTATCCAACACAAATTGGGCCCCCTCTGCATCAGAAGATGGAGCCATGAAGATGCGGACGGCTACCCTCATATTTTTCCCGCCCTTGCTTTCAACCACAATTTTGTAGTTAAACTTGTCATGGTTGACCTGCTTGACGGTAACCTGATGAAGAAAAGTATAAAGACCCTTTTTAAAGCTTTGTTATGAAAACCACATATAAGCACTTTTCTCTTTTCCCGTCTTTTTTCTTTCTGGTTTCACCAGCCGATCCATGACTTACTGTGGTATGAGCGGGTTGCGCTGCTGGGTGCTCAGAAAACAAGGTTTCGTTTGCAGCGAATTTATTTATTTATTCAAGGGTTGACAAGACGCCATTACAGACCACCTTCTTTTTCCTCCTCTTGCCAAAACTACTTTTTTTTTAATTTGTCTTTAGAAGCCAAAAATCTAAGCCTTTGCAGACAGGTCCCTCCGCTGCATGAAGACAAGTTTAATTTTTAGATTCATTTGCATATGCAGCTGGCTACCTTTCGGCAATTAACTTTAACATTAAGTAGACGAGCGCCCTCTGTTGGTCTTATTTGTGAACATTTAGGCAAAATCATAACAAATCGTTTCCCCACATTACTATTAACTCCGTTGTGCCCTCCCAGCGGAGGCCAATAGCCCCGTAGGTGCCACCACATGTACAAGCCAGCCTTTTCGTCAGTTTCGGTGCACACATCCACCCAAAAATGAAACTGTGGAATCTCGGGTTCTCTTGTAATAATTTGCTCCTGCTCTACAATGAAATCCATGTATAAAAACCTCAATATTTAAGAGCCGGATTGATCCTCTAGTCGCGGCGGCGAGATAGTAATTATCTTTTGGAAGTGGCCCTTTACGTTTCCGTGGTATTCTAACAGCGCATGGCCAAAGGGAGCGCGTCCGACGTCAATTGCAATCGGGAAAAGCAATAAAACATCGGCCTTGTCAACCTGGCCATACCCCGAATGGCACGACGTGTACCTCCGAGCCTTGCCTTTTCGAAATACATCCACCAAATCGGTTACAAAATTGCAAGGTAATCATAAAGACTTACTTTGGCCTCAGTATTGGGCTTGTCACCTTGACGTAGGAACATGTCATTCGCGATGTCCACCTCTACATTCTCCATGCGAGTCGTCAGAATATCGGCCGGTCGAGTCTACGAGTGAAGAAATAAAACTGTGATAGTTTATGGGTTGTATAGAGCTCATAAATGCACGGCATACTTTATCATGGATCAAATGTCTGTCAAATGCTTCTGAATGCTCGCTTTGTTTTATCATTTTAATTTACTGTCATTTTGAGGAAGGTACAGTTCAATTCAGTTACACAAAAATCAAAATACACTAAAGACAATGACAGCATGACGTCACAGAACACAGGATAAACGCACAAATATCAATGACTGCAATATAAAAGGAGTAGAACACGTAGGATGATGCAAACTTGTCGGGGGAAACATTGACCTAAAAGTTAAAATGTTATATATCGGTCTTGCAGTCGAGGCCATCTCAAGACAGGAAAAGAAAAGTAAAAAACGAAAAAAAAGGAATATGAAATTCCTATGAACGTTTTACAGACTTAGATCGATCTCTCACCATGTTTTTTCCACCTACCTGCAACTTCACAGAGTCTATTTTAACCTTCTCGAAACTGAGTTCAGCCTCAGTGTACGGTGTAAGCTTGATCTTGTGCAGAAAGAACAGGTCATCAACGAACTTGTGCCAGCGGAAGAACATTGGGTCCCGGATGGCGGCAGCAGTATCGCCCATGACTCCCCCAGCCTTCAGGAAACAAACAAAACAGTTCCGGAAAGCCTTATTAGCTTCCGGTAAGATGCATCCAATTCAAGTACACGTATTTTGTTAAGTGCCTAATTTGAATAACATCGGGTTCATGTACTGCCAATAATAAGTCTGAAATGCATCCTAACGAGTTACAATATTGATCTTGAACTGTGATTGAATCCCTACTGCATTAATCTGAACACCAAAGTGATCACCTCTCATTGTGTGCACCAGGAAAGCACAGTAAACCAAGCTGGGGATCTGCGCACGCTAAATATTCAATAGTGTTAAAATCACCCAAGCTTACACCTGAACAAGTCTGTAGCCCAAATGCATCAACTCGCACGGATCACCCCCCCCCCGTGTCTCATGACGTACCTGATTGTAACGGAGGTCTGGATCAGTAATTCCTGCCAGGATGTCGTGACCGCGGTTGTGAATCCCAACGGATCCGTACAGGTGTGGATTGGGAGTGCTGACATTTGCCTCTATGGCTGCGCCAAGACCATCGATGTCTACGGCCACTTTATTGCCATCGGGCTGCGTAAGTATTCGACAGAACAGATTCAAACTCGATGTTAAAAGTCCTACACAAGTACTCAGCTTGTATTATTACAACTTTCGTAATCCAGTTCGTTATTTTGACGTCATTTCAGTTTTAGCCACGACCACTGTGCACATTAGGGCCGTTTTCCAACACTCGACATCGTCTCTGTCTCTCTGTGCCGCAGGAACATCAACTACGATTCAAAGGAGCAAAATATAGGTATTCCCAGCCATTTCAGCTAAAATACGTTCGATTTAAAACGAGGTCGATTGAAATTCGTTTTCAAAGGAATGTTCCTACATATGAGCATTTGAAAATCAGAGAAGTCATTTGCATTCTTTCAAACAAAAAAGTATATACAAATTCACATCGGATGACACAGAGTTCACTTAGAGTCGTCAAATAACTGGGAAAAAGGTTGATCAACATTCTATTTAGTCAATACGCGAGCTCCCACCTCATATGTGAATTCAAATCCGTTCCTGTGATTTCTTCTTTTAGCCTTGTATTTGTCAATCTACACACTGAAAGCTGACATCACAAAGAAAAATCATTTAAACGTTGGATCTTGATAAAGCTCTTTGTCAGTGTGACTTGGCACAAAAACTATTGGCCCGCGATCCTTACAAAAAGCAAACATTGCTGGTAAGGAGAGACTGATGAATTCTCATCAAAGCAATAACGCAGACGAAGAACTGTAAACAAGTTACTCGGAACAAAAGTGAATGATTTTTCCCTTCTTGTTGTATCAGCTACAAGTTTGTTTTTATAACCTTCTGTTAAGACAATGATTGTTATTTCAATATTTGAATATTTTGAAATTGGAATCCACATTAGGGGCGAGTGACCCCTCTTTGACGAAATTTAATTTCTTTTAATTAAGCAATACTAAATGAAAGAAGTGGGAATTTAACCGGAAAACCTATAATTGTTCACATTAACCTTTCCCTCTTGGTTTCTAAATGTATTTACAGTGCACCTTACTGTTGACGATAAAAACACATGATGTGACCCTTCATCAACTGGCATTGGTTGCCAATATATTTTTTTGGCAAAGAGGTTTGCTTTTTGGGAGACATGAGTCATTTTTACTTTCACTCAAGTCGGGTCTTCCGAGGAAGGACTCGAGATGAGTCGAGCCATTCACCCATCGGGGCTTGGGTCGAGTCGGGTCGACGACAAATTTGACTCGAGTCGAGCCATTGACTCTAGTCATTAAAACCATGTTTGAAAGTACTAATTGGAAAAAAAGTAGCCGAGATAAAACTTGTCTTGATTGCCCATAAAGGAAATAGACTGACAAACTCAGCTGAACGGTAAAGCCGAATTTGTGTATGCACAAAAAACGTTATCGCATGATAAAATAGGGCAAAAACCCCAAAACAAACAGAATTGAAAACTCTGTGCGAACCCGAATGAAAGTTGAGAAAAATGAACCGGGATTTTGCCGTAGCATGGGCGATTCACAAAAGCGCGCCTCCTAGAGTTTGCAAGGCGTTGACCAATTACAGTGCGTGAAATTCGTCGACCCAATGCGCATTTGGATAGTGTCGACAGATCTCGCACACTGTGATTGGTCAGCACGTCGCAAACTCTTACAGGCGCACTATTTTGAATCGACCGTATTGGCCGCTTACATATTCCAATGTGTTAGGCCAACAGTCGAGGATTAATTTTTGGAGACCGTGCCTGAGACGGACCAAAAGCCGAGTGCTGAAAAAAACATCAGGCCATTGAACCGGAAAACACCGCGGAACTTGAGTGTTCATCCGGTGCAAGCATGTAATCAGTGGTGGATATGCAGGCTCTTCTGAATCCGATATAGCGTTTGGATTTATCTTCTACATTGCTAACCCTCACTTTCATTGTGTGCATTTTAAGTGTGGGTCAGTTATTTCCGTATGGGTTCGTCTTAACCTTTATTCGTAACCTTGGGGTTTATGTCCCTTTTTGTGATATTGCTCACACACTTTCTTGTTTTGCAACACCATTTGAGATGTTTTCTACAAATTGCACTCATACAAAATGCAGATGAGCTTAACAAAACTGGGCCGAGAGGTTGCCTATAACCACTAAAATATTCACTGATACGTAATGAAATATAAAAAGACCTTTGTTCTCGGACAAATCACGGACATTGTATTAGCTGTGTCCCTGAAACCATCATCACTTGTTCAATCCAGGTTATGTTTCCTGACCTCAAAACAATGTTCACATCGGGTACACATCCTCCTCACCACCCACCTTTTCAAACTTCCCGGTATTGATGGCATCTAGGAGGCGGTTCCGGTGGTACTCCTGTTGAATGATCAGCGTGGGGTCAGAAGGATCGCGCCAATTGTCGGCGAGAATCATCCCTGCCGGCCTGGCAGAGAACTGATAGGTCCCATAATAGTCTGTCAACTGGGGGTTGTAGCCTTCCTGCAGAGCACCAAAAGAGCTTCATGTCTTCATGTATCACATAAACCTGACTCATCCGTTTCACGTTTCGCAGTAACCTGATTAGACATAAAAATTCTCCGGTTTCTGGTCAGCGCGCGCGTTGCCTCAGACCTGCGCATTGACAAGATAAAAACAGTTTTCATTTGGTATAAAACGATATCATAAAGCTGCCAAACCTGCTTAATCGACTGGAATCCTGCTACTGCGTAATTCTAACGTGTTTTGATGGGGTACGGTTGAGTGATTATGTACAGTAAAGGAGTCCCTCTAGTTCCCCATACATTTAGTTGGGCAATCTTTTTCAAATGACGATTTCTGTATTATACATTTACATCTAGGAACCAGACAAACGAGGTGGTCTTATGTCCTGTGTACATTTACAAGCTGAAAATGCTTATAAACAGTATAAAGTGTGGGGGCAGACTATTTTAGTGCTGGCAGCGGCCGGGATCAGGGTACGTGCGCATGTAATCGCGATGGACATCGCACGTTACACGTGCATTATTTCCAGAAATTTCCGCACCACTTTTGGGCCAGCTCCTGACCAGAAACCGGAGACATTTTTGGCCTGAGACATTAATTTACCGGGGAGAAATAAGACCTTTTACCGCAATAGGGAGGTGCCAGTTGCAGAAGGGTTCCACTCTCGTGAGACCTACAGCTATTCTCTCGGCATCGTAGCGGGCTAACATCTGCTGGTGCATGTAGTAGAAGAGCTCCCCCTGTCGGTCCTTGGTCTTTCCCTCGATGCCTTTCCATGGGTAGGACTGGATTTAAAAACATTCGTTCAAGAGCAGGGCTGAGTTGACTTGATCCAAGGTCAATCGAAAAGAGCAGAGTCAAGCAGAACAAAGTAGACTAAGTTTATAAGTAAGCCAGAGTTTTATACATTTTTTGAACTTCTGGCCTATTTTAACAAGCATACAGATTAAGCAACCTTTCCAAGCCGTCCAGAAAATACTTACCCACAAAATGATGACTTTTGAAGTGTAAAAGCTTGTCCCAGTAGGTATAAACTCAGAGCAAGGACACAGAGGCAATGATATCGCACTGTATGTTCGTAATGTCTCACCAACTTCCTGGCTAGTACATAATGTCAACACCCTACCCCCCCCTTCCGTGACTACGTTCTTTTTTATTGCAAACCCCTTGTTGTAGGGGTCAATTATTTTCAGCATTTCTATCTCGTGTAAATGAGGATTACTGTTAAGGTAAGATCAACGGCATTGAAATCCCTTCATAGAACTATAATGTTGTGAGTGGAAATACTTTTAAAATAATTTTAATGATTAAGAATTAGTAAATAATTCTTTATTTCGACTTGCTCCTGGGGCGATTTGACAGCCAAACACAACTCATTCGTGTGTTATGCAGGTTAATGGTGTCGAATTTCGTGTCTGTGAAAGTCAAACGCATGCATGGATCGTGTACACAACGCACTCAAAACGTACGAATGGAAATACGTTTTTAGTCTACAAAACGTTTTAAGAAAGCTGTGTTGGTATCACCTGATGGTGGGATGTACACGACAAAGAGTCTGATCTGGTAGATCTTTTAGGGCGAATAAAATGCCATAAAGACAATGCAAGAAGTTCCATGTCTTTCCTACATAACTTCTTGTTTTCTGAAAAAAAATTCCACAACAAAAGAGAATAAAACCAGAATCACCGTACCAGGAAAGTTGACGTGAAGATCCGGGTCTGGCGCCAAGGCTTATAAACCTTAATAAGGCCGCTTTTTCAAAACGAGACACGGTAAAGTGCAGTTTGAGGTCACGTTCCCAGCATCTTTTATTACCTTTGATACAATTGTGTCTGCTGGTAATTCCTCTTCCCACACCCTCTGAGTCCCCGATCTCTATTGTTGAATTGTAAACGTTTTGAACAATGACCAATTGAAAGATTTGTCAGGTCTACTTCAAAGGTACAAACAAGTTTGTTCTGAAAAACCTGGCCACACATCAATGGCGGTTCATGATGTTGATAGGTAGACACGACTTATAAAACAGGTGCCGTGTAGAATGAACCCTGTTAGAGGCGAGATTAAGTTCATGTTGGAGCATGACATCATAGACCCTAGTCAGAGCTCCCTGTCATTGTCATGGTACCGAAACCTGAGAGTGCACTAAGGTTCTTCATTGATTATCGAAAGGTCAGAGCGGTAACTAAGACTGATTCCTACCCTATTCCTAGGTTGGAAGATTGCATCGATAGAGCGGGAAACTCCGCATTTCTCAGTAACATGGACTTGTTAAAAGGCTATTGACAATTAGCTTTGACTGACAGAACCAAAGAAATTTCCGCATTTGTGACACCAAATGCCCTGTACCAATGAAAAAAAGCTGTCCTTTGGGATGAAAACGCTCCGGCTACCCGGAGCTTTCGTCTTCGTCGCAGCTCATTTTTGCACTGTCAAGGACTGAACTGTCGGAGTCCAGCATTCTTTGCTACAGTGCCCGCCACGCTCTCGCTCATAAGATCATCTTGTTCACACAGGGTCTTTCTTGATTCTTTATCCTGATCATTGTAAACTAGTTCCAATCAGCATTTTCTTTGTTATCCAAATTTTTGACAAGCTAAGTGTAACATTATCATTAAATCCTGTTAATTTCTTCCTCAGTGTGAACTTGTTTGATTTCTTTGTTGCATCGGAGAAAATTCAAACTTTAGAATAATTACTATTCTTAATAGTTTGGAGTTTTTCGGATCATAACAACAACGTGAAGAAGCTGCGGTGTAGCACCGACGCTGAGAAATTTGTTGCTTCGTCCCTAACTTGCGTAACTATGATAGATCATCACTAATGATCGAAACTCAGTCAATTATGTAGCTTATGTGAAATTAGAGCTACGCCAACGAATTTCGACTGAAGATCAGACTATCCAACGACTACTCATCCACCGCCAATGGATGAGAAGTCAATCGATGTTTTGACACCTTTTGGTGACAAATGTGAAAGGCCTTTTTCTTAAAAAAACTTCCCCCCCAAAAAAAGAATAAAAGCTGTAGCACCTTACCAGGAAAGCAGTTGACGTGATGATCCGGGTCTGGCGCCAAGGCTTATAAACCTTAATAAGGCCGCTTTTTCAAAACGAGACACGGTAAAGTGCAGTTTGAGGTCACGTTCCCAGCATCTTTTATTACCTTTAATACAATTGTGTCTGCTGGTAAAATTTTCCTCTTCCCACACCCTCTGAGTCCCGGATCTTTATTGTTGAATTGTAAACGAGAGGCACAAAATTCTATGGTTTGCACGAATAAACAGGACCATTGTTAAGAATCGATGTATGCCCCTTCCATATTCGTTTTTCAGTTTCAACCACTTTCCCCTACTCAATATACGTGTTTATTAGGTGCACTGTTGGATCCGTGGTGCTGAATTCCAACTCAACGAAATTGTGGTTTGCATTGTGGTTTGCAGCCGTAACCCCATCAAGCAAGAGAAGATTTTAAACTCCTTAGCATTTGGGATGACCAAACACTTTCGAGTGTTTTCACTATCGCTAGGTAGCACATCTATCAGAAAAGCAGAACACGTGGTCTGGTTTTGACCACATCTATCTCAAAGATTTAGTAACATTTAGATTCAAACCTGACTATTTATTTTGTTGAATACTTATTTTGTCACATTTCGATTTCTACATAAACGGTAATTTTTCAAGAGAACCATCTTACGCTCAAAGGCTGCTTCCCTCAAAATGTCTGCCAGTTCTCAAAAGTACCTAGGAAGCCAAGATCAACTTTTAACTTGACATTCATAATTAGATTCGCTTATGCCTCGATCATGAGAGCGCTTCCAGCCATTTTCGTCCGGGACAAATTGCGGTAAAATTGTGGGGAGAGTGAATACTTTCCCGCAATCTCCCCTCAAGTAGCAGTTCATTTATTGAGGGGAAGTTGTGGAGGAATTTTGCATTAGTAGGTCACTTACTATGAAGGACTGTTTACATTACCAGTGGGCTTGTAATAGGTGGTAACTATCTTCAGTGGTTTGCGGTTTCCAGAGACTGACCTTAGGTCACTCCACACACCATGATTTTTTGTCATGTGTTCAATACCTGTTGTAGACTGAATCAGATGGTTGTTTGGAAAAACTTACAGACTTTGTCAGTCCCTCTGCTTATTTTGCTTCATTTGCTCGTTAAATGTACAAGTTGTGTTACCTCTGCCCCTTGTTATACATGTACCTCCATATCCATTCACTTTGGAATTCAAAACTGGAAGTGTTTACTATATATTTTTAAAGGTTCTCTAGCCAGAATTGTCCAGTCGTGATTGTAATAACAGATTTTCAGTGTTTCACATCAAGAGATAATAAAATGCAAAGCAACAATATGGTTTAACTTTCCGTATATTACGCCATGATTTTTTTGGCTAAGAAAAAAGTTATTACAGGAAGATTTATTGAAATACAGGGCCTGTACCCAATCTCTTCTTGTCAATGTCTTTTGTGCAGTAACATTGCCATATAAATACAATAAAGTTGTATGTGCCTGAAGTAAGACCATAGCTTTCCAGGAGAAGAAAAAACCTGAAGCAGCTTTATATTCTTATGAAAGGGTTGATGTATAATTATTCCAAATGATACAGTTAGAGAAGTTTCAAAAAGCTTTGTGTAAGGAGTGCAGTCCTGTGGCTTGTCTGTCATCAAAACCACAAGTGTCCTTGAGTTACCTGCCTGACCAAAACTGCAGAGTGGGGGGATGGAGACTGTGTATACAAATACTGACAGCTTTATTTCGGGGAGATTGTGGGGAAATTTCCAGTAGCCTTCAACATTCCACCGCAACACTCTTCAACAATTAATCCTCAACTTATCTCGGACGAGATTTGAGATGACTCCTAAAGTTTTGATTTCTCATATTTCAGTATCAAGAATCTTTATTGCGCGTCAGACATGGATATCATGTAATTTTATTTACCTAGGCTGTTCGTTGAAAATTCAAAGAAACCGTCAGACGAAACTGCCAAAAGAGCTTTTTACCATAGGTGCCAAACGCATGTCGAATTTCGCCGTCTCTCCTGGGAATGGGCGTTTGTTTCATGAAACTGCTTCAATAAATCTAAGCATTTTCGAGTTTTTTAAGGCCGTTCCAAACTGTCCTCTACTATTATGTTTCAAAAGATCTCCATAAACAAGTCCCTGAATAAAAGGTGAGTTCGTAATCCTTACTGAAACTAAGAAAAGATCATCTTGGAAGCAACTCATAAGTACGTAGTGTTTTCTCTTTTTAGCCTTGATTTCCCAACAGTGCTGCAAAAGTGTCGTCTGCTCTACCAGTTCTTGCTTCGTCCCTAACTTGCATATGATAGTCCATCATATAATTGAAACTCAGCCAATTACGTAACTTGATTTTAGCTGCGCCGATGCATTTCGACTGAAGTTCACTTCAGTAATTACAAAATACTTCTACCCAACGACTTGTCATCTACTGGCACAGTCGTTCGCAACTTAACCATACTGCGCATGCCCGTGCAAAAAAACACACACTGTATGGCAACTGTTGCTATTTAATTAAAGGTAATGTACAGGATTTGCATGTACTGCAATTTGTCAAAATTGGCCGATTTCTGGGTATTTGATTTACTTTGTGCATCATTCCATGAACTTGTTTCATCTTTTGAGACCACTGCTCTGAGAAAATTTGAGGAAAAACGCTGATGATTATTAACTGTCGAAGCAGAGCTCGCGTAACTTGTATCACACAGGCGAGGTCGATCTAAATGTACATGTGTATTTACACTATCGACCACACACTCATTATTCACTCCCCACATTTACGCACGTCGGTCAAAAACTATCCTTGCACTTTGGGCATGCGAGTTACAATACTAAAAAAAAAATCTGAATGTCTCGAAACTGGAGATTTCGTTGGAGAAAACCAAGCTTCGACACGTATACCGACCTCCGAAGGAAGGCCGTTGGACCATACCATTATCTGATAGCAAGATGATAGATAATAGTAGTTACCGTTATGTAGATAGGCTATTTTGTTAGTTAATAATGAGTTTAGGCTTACCAAAGGCATGTTGGAAGTTTGCATATTACCCGTTAATATAGACTCTTCCAACAGCTCAATGCTTTATGCATTTTCGTTTCGCTCGTTAACGGTTGCGGTGTTTGAACGAATTGTATGTTCCAACATAAAATTTCGCTTTTCTTGAAAATGACAGCATTCCAGGGGATGAGATTTCACAGATTGTCTGGCACTCTTATTTACTACTTAGCAGCAACACATTTCAAGATAATTGATATATTACAAATCCTATACACTACCTTTAAACTTCCATAGTTGTGCCAGATTGGTCCCTATCAACCCCGCCAAAAATGCCGAACCAAAATCCGCACCCAAAACATGACATGCAAAAAGTGAGTTTCCAGAGTTTAAATGGTAGGAATGGTTATTTTTTGCATAGTTTCAACACAGCACGTCCAGACAAAGGGAGGGCGACCTGCATAGACTCAAAAATGGTCTATTTATTTCTGTACCTGCACTTTAATTTTGGTGTGTTTCGGAGCAGTTTTATAACTTCTCAGAGACAAGTGGATTTCAACCTTACTGTCGCTTGACCAATGTCCTTCGAAACTTGAATTTTTTCGTGTCGACGTGACCACAAAACATCTGCAGAAAACTTGCCATTGACTAGACAAGTTTAATACAATGTAACGCAACTTCATCTGAGAAAATTACGAGAACATCCATTCCTGGCTCTAGTGTTAATGCGCCCGTGCAATGGATGTCAGGGGCATATAGAAAAACCTGTTCCTAATTACCTGGTGCCAGTGGAAGTGGTGGGAATTAAAGCTACAATCTTCTCTCCACCAGGCCAGCTTGAACTCCGGGTCGCGATAGTTGCCCGTAATGAAGGCGGGAGGAGGCGAGCTGTCATCTTTATCGCGTCTGTTTCGAGCCAGGTCGAGCGCTCGCTTGATGATTGTTCCTGGGAAGTAGCTCCGAGGGTTAACCTCCCATATCGGGGGCAACAGGGCTCCGTCGGTGTCCTTACGGTGAAGGACGGCCGTCGACACAGCATACAGATAGATGCCTTCATTCAGAATTGGCCTGAGACGAGCCGAATCCTCCTTGAACTTCTGGAAACTGTCGAGGGATAGCAGGTAGTTAACCACTGTTGCTGCCTCCTCAGCGTGGGACTTCTTGAAGATGGAGAACTGGTGGCCCTTCTGTAAGTGGCCGATGCCGCTTGGGAAGATGTCTACCTCCGGGACGGTGGCGCTGCTTGGGAGAAAAGCATACCCAGCAAGCGGTACCGATGCATCGCTACCGGTGGGAATAGCCGGTGAATGCTCATCAGCACAGAAGAGAGTAAGTACCGAGTCCTGCTTTGATGCCATGTCGAAGGCTGCAGATTCATGTGTTCTCTATCCAGTTGAAGCATCTCCTTTTATACTCAACCTCGTGGGCCTGCAATAGTTGACCTTTGCTCTTGACGTGCTCCAGTAAACCGGACCTAGTTGCTCGAATTAAACACGATCCAAGTAACGAAAAGAACTTTTCACATAACCAGGGCGCTGTTTGGTTACAATATCTAAACCAACTCTGTCGGTTTTTAAAAATCATAGACAACATCGTGGGCCGTGCTTTAGTGAGAATACGTAGGCCTACTGCAGGGAAGCTGAAAGTTAGGATTTACACACATCTCCACCATTTTTGCAGCAATAACATTGCAAGCCTAGTATAATGTGTCAACAGGTGGACCTAAAAAGACTTACAAAAACAAAAGTTATGCACAAACTCCTGACATACAGCAAGGCTTTTAAAAATTTCTGTCGCCAGCGATTTAATGACTTATTTTGGTTGAGTTTGCCCATTAATAAAGTTATAACGGAAATATTATGGCCGAGACCCTTTTCAGAGACACGGGCAGAAGTAAGAAGTCAATAAACAAGACTGGATGACAAAACACGGGGTAGAAATTCAAGTGGGTGAACCTGGGGTACACAGATCTCAAGGAATCGTAGAAAGGTTTAACCGCACCTTAGCCGACGCTCAAGAAATGATAAACGTGGGCGAGCGAAACGTGGAATGGGTAGAACGTTTGCCTCAAGTTATAAAATCGTTGAACGAGGAAAAAACGCCTTTAATCGATGCCGTTCCTGCAGAAGCGATAAAATTAGCGAAGCGAGCAACGAGTGAAGCGAATATTACCGGGGTAAAACAAGTACCGAGAGCACCTGTGAGCGAGCAAAGCGAGCGTCAAAGAGAACTTCCTCCAGACGCGGTCGTCAGGTATTTATATTACCCGGACGAGCAAGAGGGAGGCACCGTCAGAAGGGCGACGGGCGCTTTTGAGCGGCAGCGAGCAACGAGCGAAGCGAGTACTTTTCTTTAAAGAAGGCGAAAGGGGTTTCCAAAGTAGTAACCGAGAAACGGTTAACCCACAAGATGTATAAAAGCTGCCTATTTGACAGGGTTTCTCATTTCAATAAACAACAATTATTTAGATCGGATAAACATCGGGTGTTCACAGTCTCTCAACAGAAACTTAGTCTGTCACCTTTAGATACAAAGCGCTACATATTATCAAATGGAATCGATACGTTAGCTTACGGGCATAAGGACATAAGCTAATTCGGTAATTCGGTGTCTTCGGGTACTGCCTGAAGTTCCTCTTTGACAAAACTCCTATTTGGGCCGTTTAATGAATAGTACAAAGTTGGGCCCGTTTTTATCCGCTTGCCATTTACCCGTTTAAATTGACTGGTGCGCTTTTCAATTTGATAGACGTCCACGGACCAGATCGGATCCGTCGCCTTTCTGACGGTGCCTCCCTCTTGCTCGCCCGGGTAAACGCGTTTTTTCCTCGTTCAACGATTTTATAACTTGAGGCAAACGTTCTACCCATTCCACGTTTCGCTCGCCCACGTTTATCATTTCGTGAGCGTCGGCTAAGGTGCGGTTAAACCTTTCTACGATTCCTTGAGATCTGTGTACCCCAGGTTCACCCACTTGAATTTCTACCCCGTGTTTTGTCATTAACCGTTTGAAGTCACCTTTGAATTCAGTTCCCGAGTCTACCATTACGAATTTGGGCCAGGTCAGAGGTGATCGCTCGTAAATTTTCTTGGTCGCTTCGGTTACATGTTCGGCGGTTTTACTGGTCAACGGCTCGGCTTCTTTATACCGGGAACCCACGTCTACCACGGTCAAAGCGTATTTAAACGTTTTTCTTTTAACGCGGTCCCAGGGTAAATAAAGTACGTCCATTTGATGCGCGTAATTAGGTTCGACCGATTCTGATTGCAACATTGTGGGTCTGGGTACGTAATGTGGTACGGGTAAGTATATTTGCCAAATGGCTTGCTTTTTTAGCCAGTTTCTGATAACTGATTTGTCCGCACCGGTCTTTTCGTGTAGATGACCGACAGCGCTTTCTCCTCGCCAGTAACCCTGCGGGCTGTAAAACAACTTTGAAAATTCTCTCTCCATTTTAAAATAAGTTACGCAAATCGATAAGCTAACAACCCCACCAAGGCCGTCCCGGATATAATCCAAACAAACTCGCAAATCTTTTGATCCTCGGAAGGCTCGTAAAAATCGGACAATGTAGGCTCTGGCGGTAATGGGACAATATTCTTACCGGTCACTGTCGAATAAGCCCACAACGCTTCGTCTATGTTTGTAAACACCTTTTGACTCGCGCGTTCTTGTTGCATTCGTTTGTTTGCAAAGTCTAGTATGTGTACGCGGCTTTGTTCCCACTCTAGTTTTGCTTGATTTAAATGCTCCATCGCGAGGTCGTGTCGCCTTCGTTCTGCTTCAACGGCGGCCTTATCATCAGTCAAAAGGCCAAATAAAGTACTTGAGCCCGAGAACGCAAAGCCGTTTATTAACGCAGATCCTGCCATCATCAAAATACTAGCCATTTTTAAAATAAGGTTAAAATAAATTAAATGAATGAAGCGAAGTGAGCAACGAGCGAAGCGAAGCAACGAGCGAAGCGAGTGTTACAGAAAATAAAGATCAATTGTCGGAAATTCAAGCAGACCTAAGCAACATCGAGCAGATACTGGGTGATATGCGCGCCGATATAGATCACATCGGTGATATGGTTTCAGAGACCCAAAGTGAAAAATATGAAGATCTGTTTTTTACGGTCGGTGTATCTTTAATCGCGTTTTCTTTTCTTTTTAAAATGATAAAATAAGAATTGTAAATAAGAATAGTATTATATAAAAGTAAATATGTCGCAACAATACACCAAAAAGCTAAACCCGAGTCGCAGACTTAAAGTTCCTCGCACGATCAAAGGCGAAAGGAGGGAGGTAACCATTATGCACAACCGAGTACCATAGCCGCGGGTCACACGTTAAACGTAAAACTTCCAGCTCTAGGCACAGACGAAGTCATGGTACCCGGCACCGCGAAACTTGCTTTTAAACTCGACCTTGACGGCGCCTCAGACGATAACAGGACAGTTTATAACAACGTGGCGAGAAACCTGGTTTCTGAAATAAACGTGAGCCTACAGGGAAACAAGATAGTAAGTTACCGAGATGCGGACGTATTTCACAATTTTAAGGACAATTGGTTGCCGTTGTCGCAGACTAAAAACATGGCGTACTTTGGACTAGAGAAAGAAAACGTGGCCAAGATCCGACTCGGTGCTGGTGACAAAAACGAAGCCGCAAACAACGGTAAAGACAAGGCAATCGCCGATACGCGATTCCACTGGGCACGCCGATGTTGACGGATCACGCTCCGTTTTATCCTTCGTGGTTTAAAGAGCCTCTGACGTATCAACTGGTTTTTAACGATCACGACAAAGAGGTCAACTCGTCAGATACCGCGGCTGAATATTCCATTTCAGACCTGACCTTGGAATACGAAGTAGTAACCAATCGAGACTTGGCCCAAACCCTGAGGAATAAAAAAACGATGTAATGGAACATCAGCATCGACCAGACGATTAAGAGTCTAAAAGGAATTTTAATTTTGTTTAGAGACCCGACAATCAAAAATCCCCAGAGATTTTATAATCCGCATATCACCAAAACGGTCGTCACGGTCGAAGGTAAACCGAATCAACTTTATTCGCAGGGTCTGTTTGAATATCAACATTGGAACGAGGTTACAAAATATTTTGGCGATTCGGATAACGAGTCAGCGAGAGCGGTGGCCAAAGATTTAAACTTAACAGGAGTAGACTTAGCCGAATACTTAAGAGATAAGTACGGTCTCTGGCTCGATTTCAGAAGTTCCGACGATAACAGCGCTCACGGGTCGGGTAGACCACTCGGCGGAGGAGGAGACATATCTATACAGATGGAACGTCAAGCTGAAACAGCGGGGGCGCTAACGATGTACGTGTTCTTGGTGATGGATTCTCAACTCACGGTCGAAGAAGGAAACTTTAAGAGTTTGGTTTATTAAAATGAGCGAACAAAGTGAATGGTATAAATTACCCCACTGCGCCTTAATCGTGGGTAAGACGGGTAGCGGGAAGACTCAGTGGATTTTAAATCTATTGCAGACCGAATACCGTTTTGCGTTTGAATCTATCGTGTTTATCTGTCCGACGCTTTTTAAGAATAAAACTTATCTCGACAGGTTGTGGATATACACCGACGAAGGCGTTTACCTGTGTGATTTAGATCGAGAAAGGCTAGAGTTAAACGAGGCAATCGAACTTTATCAGAAAATTTTCGACGGGGTGAACAGGTTGTTTATCATCGACGACTGTGCAGCCGATCAATTTATTAAGTACCGAAAGAAATCTAAAGCGAGCAATACGTGCGCTGTCAGCAAGATGGCGTTCTCAGGCCGACATTATAACCATTCGTGCTGGCTACTTACGCAAAAGTACAATTCGGTGCTAAAAGATTTCAGAGAGAATACTGCCTGTACGGCTATCTTTCATTGCAAGGATCGTGGTTCGTTTGACCAATGTCTGGACGAGACGTGAAATTTAGCAAATTTGTGTTAAATACGGAACCACCGGTGAATTATCTCGTTCAATAAAAATGAGAAAAAAATTTAAAATCTATTAATAAAAGTAAAGTAATAATGATTGAAAGTAAAAAGAATTGCGTTAAGTTTCGTTGGCTCCTGGACTTGACAAACTTCGCTACGCAGCGAACCGGTAAAGTCAATTCGACCTGTAACGGCTGCATTGAGAAAGTACGAGCTCAACAAGAACAAAATAAGTGCCCGCACGGGAAGCAGGGATCTCAGTGTGTAGAATGTGGTGGTTCGGGGATTTGTGAGCACAGGCTACTAAGATATGCTTGTAAACGTTGCGGTGGAGGCGGCGTCTGTCTGCATGGAAAACAGAGGTCATATTGTAAGACTTGTTCTAACTCGATTGAAGCAACGATTAGAAGATGGATTAACAACGCTCGACAAAAGGACAAAATGTACAATCGATTTGATCCTGACCATTTCATTGACACAGACTTCTGCCGATTGAGGACCACCCCTGTTGTTTTTACCCAGATTGTGAAGCTCAGATGTAGCTTATCGAATATAGAGACGATCTACGTACCATCGAACGATTAGATAACAAAATCGGTCACATTAAGTCTAACGTTGTACTTTGCTGTTTAAAGTGTAACCTCGCTAAAAAGAGCGATAAGTTAATTGTCACGTCATTTAAAGATTTAAAAGCTAGTTGTTAAGTAGTCACTAATTACTTATCCTTTGCTTGAGCATAGCTAACTCAGCTGTGCTTGAGCAATTTTTATTTTAGTTATAACAAATGATAACTGTGCTAGAATGCATTCAACTACTTACTCAACTAGTTATAGCAATGAATTTAACCTACTATACGATCGAGTACATACGCTTCAAACAAACGTACAACAAGTTTAAAGAGTACTTATTATTAAAATGGACGATATTAAAAATATTCTCACCGATTCGAGCAGCGAAGCGAGCGTAGCGAGCGTCAAAGACCGCCTTTGCGCGATAGTCGCGTCAGGCGAGAGTAAAAAATATCTCGGCAAAGAATATTCGATCAAGGAGATTGAAAGCATGCCATCCAAAGATCAAGAAAAGTTGTTTAATCTGTACGAAGTTAAGTTTATTTATTCTCGCTTACTTGGAATAGCTACTCCGATCGATCTACTCGGGTTCAACGTCAACTTAACGTCCGAAGAAGCGCTGACCAAAGACCTAAACGACGACCCGATTATCAGTCAAACGATGGGACACCTGCTCACTGACGTTTGTTATAAGTACGGTGTGTACTTTTCACCACTTACAGCCGCGTTGATTACCACTAAGCATCTAGAATTCAACAAAAGCTCTGTTATATTAAAAGAGGATGTCAACGAACGAACAAGCGAACGAAGTGACCCGACACCAGGGAACAGTCCGGTAAGGACGAACGAAGCGAGACCTCAGACGGTAACTAAAAATAAAGTAAACGTTAAAAATCCGAAGCGTGTAGAACAAGGTAAGAAATTAGCCGAGCATAACAAAAAGATGAAGCAGCAGCTCGCCAAGATGAAACAAAGCGAAGCGAGCGAAGAGTTGAACCAAAATAAAAATGAAAGTATTATCTACCAAACGGTTACAGAGAACAGAAACTTGATATTTGGTGGATTGGCCATCTCATCGCTCGCGGTCTATTTAATTTGGAAAAATAAGTCGAGCGCTCAACCTACTCGACAAATTATTCAACCAAAACGAGAAGCGAGTAAAGCGATAATTCCTAACCAAGAACCAATTTTGGACATGGAATAAAAATTCCTTAATTTAAAAGTTCTTTATATATAAATATGAATAACGCTAGATCAATCGACGTAAACGGAATCGCCAATACGGTTTACCACGGTGCGGTCGTTTCGGGACTATCGCTAGGTTACGCCATGCTATCGAGCAAGCTGTTCAAGGTCAAACCGCCGGATTTCAATAAATTATCTGCTGAAGACGCGTTGAAATTGACCGCGTTGTCTAGCGGTGCCCTGTTTACCCAGGGTTGGTTGGTAGCGCAGGGTATTCTGCCCGCGAGTTTTCCTATGAGTACCAGTAGCAGTTAAGTTTCCTTATTTTAAATGGCTGAAGGGGGATTTGAAATGGACGAAATGGGACGAGAACATGAACAAGAAGAATTTGAGCAAGACATGCAAGACGACCAAGATTATATCGACCAAGCAGAATTAGAATGGGACGATACAGAAACGAGTTTTGTGGAAGGCGCAAAGGCAGAAGAAGAGCCGGAAGATGCCTCCAATACCCGCGACGAGGTTAAACTAAAAGTCGATGAATTTTACAAAAATTACCGTGACCCAGATATAGAAAGTGATGAAGAACCCCTACTAAGTGATAAAAGTTACAGTTTTTTTTTACATATCGAGAAAATGAGGGGCTATTTTACAAAGGTTCGGGAATATGGTCAAAAAGTGAAGTACTATTAACTAGTAAAAGAGAAGTTGGTCGATTTGTAACTCTCGATACGATCGCCAGACGTATCAAGATCTCATTGAAGAAAATAAATTCGTACAAACCGAAGGATTAAACTATCGCGAGTTGACTGCTTTGGACGAGTCGTTACAAACGGTAAAAGGAGAATTAATTTTAAATCAAGGTAAATTAGATCAGTTAGACGCATGAATTCAACAGGTCGAAGCCAAGTTGGAAGAAGCAACGTCAGAAGGAGAACGTACTGAACTTCAACGGCAATTAGACGACCTACGAGTCGAAAGACGCGGTAGATTAGAAGTTATCAATAGAAACACCGATCAATTGAGAAGTCAAATTAATCGCATCAAGGAAACGATTTCGGCTGTGATGGATTCAGATTTAACGCTATGCGAACGAATAAATATTTTATTTAGAGAACAAGGCGTCACGATCGTAAGCATCCTAGCTGCTTTTGGGTTAGCCGTGGGTACCATCGTTAGCAGCGTCGTGGCTAGCGTTAGGGGTGCCGGAGCGAGCGGAGCGAGCAAACCAACACCCGCACCGAAACCGACGCTGGCTCCTCCTTCCAAAGGTGGAATTACCGATCAGATCAAACGTCAACTGTGGAACCTGGCAAACGTGTTGAAGAAACTCGGGTTGAAAGCTTTGGGTGCGATTTTCAACGTGGCGAGTAAAGCTGTCGGGTGGGTGGCGGATCACGTGTGGACCTTGGTTGTAGGCTTGGGTGTTTTGCTTTTAACGTACGTGCAAAAGAATGGGTAAAAAGGGCAAAAAAAAATTAAAATTCACCTCAAATTTGAGGTGAATTTTTTTTTGCCTTAAATCAAACCGTTCAAGTTAAAACCTTGTATAACGTAAAACCGATGACATCCACGGCAACGGCACCGACGGTTAATGAGAGTTTCTCTTCGTTGTGTATGTCGAGCGGTTTAGAAGGGGGAGCCAGAGCTCCGCTCACTCCGCTCGCTTCGGTAATGGTCGATGCTCCCTCCGGTCGCTTCGCTTCGGTAATGGTCGTTGCTCCGCTCGCTTCGCTTCGTTTCTTCTGCAAAACTGTCTTCAGCCACCGATTTTAAGTTTAGACCTGGCACATATCCAGGGGTTTTAGCGTTCTGTAACACATCTTGAAATTGGTTGATCGATTGTTCGAGGTCAGGAGCTTCAATAAATAATGCTTGTATATTTTCTTTAAATAGTCGCCGCGCGTCTAATCCAGTGCTGGCGGCTAAAACGCTTGACCTGACCTGTGCCTGTGCCCCGAGTAACGCGTAGACGTAAGCTCGAATTGATTCATTCACTTGTCTAATTCCCACGTCTGTCAACTGAGTCCTTTTGCGAGGTATAAAACCCCACTATCCGGTAGTAGCGACTTTTTGGTCTTGTTCGATGTAATCTACTACATATTCTACAGTGTCACCAGAGTCAACTTTAGAATAACCGAGACCCATGACTTTGTGCGATAAAGAAAGGTGAGGCTTATTGATTGCATATTCACCGTAGAGTCCAAGATCTGAATAATATTTTAACCAGTCTGTCTCTCTCACCTGGGTCACGTCTAGGTTTGGATTATATTCTTTTCCTGGAACGGGTAACCACTGCCTAACTCCTCTGTCCATCAAACCGGCTCGGTCAAAATAATAAGCGGTGCCAAGGCCATTTGTAAGAGGGTCAACGGTTTGCCTAAAGTTCATCTCTGGGCCAACTCCAAAGTATTTGCAAACCTCTAAAAACTTCTCGCGATTATAATAATTATCAAGCGGATCAAAGTTGTCCTCAGTCGGCAAACAAAAATTACTCAAATGAAAGATTCTTCTAACCGTGTAATACACGTGAAAGTTGTACAAGGCAGATATATATGGATCTGCGTCAACGATTCTCCCAAAGTCTACTCCACATGCCGTCGTCGCACAATAGACTGCAAAATTTAATTGGTTTTGATAAAACGTCATTTGGTCCACGTCTGAGTTCCAGCGTTCTACTTGTTCCTTCGTGGTAACGTGTGGTAATTTATAAGATGTTGTCATGTCAATGAGGTTTACCGTAAAGGAATTGTCTTTGTTGACTACAATGTAAAAAGACGCCGCCCGTTCGTTGGCTAGCGCTTCTGCTCTTTCGTTGACTTGACGTTCGAATTCTTCTTTGCTCGCTTCGCTCGCTTTAGTTTCTTCCAATTTTGTAGAAGAATTCAATCTGATCTTTTCTTTCATCTCGTTGAACTTTTTCAGCTCAGATAAAATAAGGACAAATTCCTCCTGAGAGATGTCACCGTCTTCAATCGCGTGAGATACGTATTCCTCGATGGTGTTTGATTTAGCGTCTGCCAACATTCGAATTTGGTCGTGGTTTTTAGTTTTGTGGGTGAGTCTACGAGAGGCATACTTTAGAATCGCGTAAGCGCCAAACGCACCGATAGCGATGCCTTCCATCACAAGTCCGACGGGTCCGGTAACGACGCCCAAAATGGCGGGAATGCCTACGGCTGCTGATGTGGCTCCAATTGCTTCCACGCCGTACTCCAGGGAGCCGAGCGCGGTTAAAAGTCGTTTGATCTTTTTATAACTATTTTCCCTCGCGTCGCGTTCTCTTTGGATTTGAGATTTAATTTCTTTGATCTTCCTGAGTCTGTATATTTTGGTTTCCGCTTGTTCAGCCGAGTTTAAAGTCAACTCCGGGTGTTGACTTAAATCCGGGTATACGTTAGTCGTCATCTTTTATAATTAAGAGTTTTAAAAAATATTCACCTCAAGCAAAATTCCATCTCCTTTACCGCTTACTAACCTACCCAGGTCGTTTTTTAAAGAAAAGGTGAGTTCGTCTATGTTCCGATCTATAAGCCTTTTACAGGTGGGGTTGACCTCTAAATTGCACAGGCCTGTGTCTCTGGTGCTGAGTACGGTTGAAGACTTCCCATCATAAAAATTATAATCTGGGTCGAGCTGCTCGCAGTGTATAAACAGACATTTAATGCGTTCGATGTTGTAGTTGCCTTTGTGTACAACCAAGTTTTGTAGTTCGTCTTGGGGCAGGCCGAGCAATTCACCCACGTGTTTGTTTAGTTTTAGTTTTAAAAAAGGGTCAAAAAGGACCAGTGCAACTGTTTGAGACTCTTCGTAAACTTTAAAAATAGCACCCGGGATGGCGTTTAAAATAAAATCAAACCAGTCAATACCATTGTAACCGGGTTCAAGGACAATACTACTACCAGACGATCCAGAGACACTCACTGGCTCAAACGCTTGCTTTGCGTAAAGTCGGTCAAATTCAAGGCTCGCTTGGCCCATAGTAATGGGTTTCACGGTAGAAGACACAGTATCCCAAATGAACACCTGTTTTTCTTCGGTTGACGGTGGTGGTCCATCTGTGAGATAATTTCCGTAGTCTAATCTATTAAAAATTACATTAAAGACTTGAAAAATGGCCGCTAGTGTTATGTGATAACTATGAGCAATATTACGATTTATTGCGATTTCAACAACATTAGGTGGGTAATTATAATAATGTGTAATAAAAAGATTGCCATAATCACCTTCATCAACCATTCTTAACCTTCCATTTCTTTCTGCATCTACGAATACTATACGAAAAGAAGCGACAGAAATATGATCTTTTCTTAGTGGGTAATTAAAAACTCCGGGTACATAAAATTCTTCACTTATTTCACCAAAATAAAAAGAAAAAAAATCAACAAATTTGAGTTTTATTGCTTGTATTATAGATAACATGTGCGATTTATAGATTTTTATTCGTTTAATGTTGTATTCCCAATTTGAGGTATATTTTTGTATGTTTCTAAAAAATTTTGGGTAACATGATAAAATCCAAAAAAACATCTAGTAAGCGCAAAGTCGGTTCTTCAATCTCATATCTTTCACCTGTATATAGATCGCTGTATTTTTGCACAAAGCCCGAATTAATTAACCCATCATCACCGGGTTCGTTAGGTAAAAACTCCCTCAACTCCCACTCGATCTCTGTCTCCCTCGTAATGTTTAAAAACTTTTTTTCAAGCTGAATATTGTTAACACAAATACATTTGGTCCCTTCTTCATTTTTGATCTCGTTTTTAAGTTTAAATGTCTGCGGATTTTTAGTCAAGTGAAATGTGTGGGTCTCCATTTTAATAATATAAACTCTTTAAAAACTTTTCTCGGGCGTTTTCCCAGTGCTTATCCGAAACTTGAAATAGATCTTTCACTTGAGATTCGGTTTCCCCGGTTGTCTCTTGATAACACACCGCGATTAAAGCTTTCAACGGTTTACCTCTAGAGATCTTACCGTTTAAAACTTGGTTCAACTTGTATTCTATTTCACCCGCTTCGCCGTTTTAAAAACAAACGTTGTACTTCTGCAACGTTCTTCTCGATTTTGGTGGCAGCGGTTTCCTCCAAACGTGATGCTTGTAGTATCGATCTCCCATGTCTGCGGGGGTATATGAATTTAACGAATCAAACCCAAAAATGAGAGCGCAGTGTTTACAAGCGTGTCTTCCATCTATTTCGAGTATTTGGTGATTACAAGCGTGTATCGGTTTACTTTGTTTTTGAGATCCCGGTATGTGTACTTCCTTTAGATTCAGCAAGTGACAAAGCTCGGCATCAGTCATCTTTTATATATAATTCATTTATTTAAGGTAAAAAAAATTAACCTGGGATTTCTACATCAGCGTCATATTCAATAATTAATCCCATTTTATATAAGTCCGCGTTGAGTTTAGTAGGGTTTTGTTGTTTTTCGGACAGTGGCTCGTTCTCTCGAGTGTGCCTCAGCTTTTTATGCTTGCCGTCTACGAGCACCACGTGATCCATTCCTTCTAACTCGACACAATTTACGCAGCAGGTGCAATAGGTACAACCAAAACATTCGATACAATGGGCACACTCGTAACAGTCTTCACAACTATCTAATGCATTCGATTTTTCACAATCGATACATCCAACACACGCAGAGCAGTTTATACATCTACCACAATCGTCACAATTGACGCAGTCGTTGCAAATAACACAATCGATACAGTTTCGACAACCTGAGCAATATTTACAACCGGTACAAGCGCGCATCCCTTTAGAATTTTTACATTTTTGGCTATCGCACGAGTCTATCAAGTTGGCAGAACTAAAACAGTTTCTGCAAAAATAACAACCCACACTCGACATATTTTTATATATAGGCCATTTATTTAAGGCGGTAGTAAACATCAGCGTGTTTTGCTTTGAACAGAGCCACGCTTTAAGTAGAGGTCACGAGTTCAGGTCGACGGAAAGTCCCTTTTTTGTGAGTGATTGCTGGTGCGATCGGTGCTAGTCAAAAGTGCACCGGGGTCAAAAGGTGAGTGGAAATCCCCGGTGAGTGTGATGGGTGAAAGGGGGTGAAAAGGGCGTGTGCTCCAGAACTCTCAGTTTCCTACTACTAACGCATAGACCAAACACAGTGGGCAAAAATCTGTAGATTTTGCGCACTGTGATTGTCCAACGTGTTGCAAACTCTTGGAGGCGCACTTTTGTGAATCGCCCGTATTGTCGATTATTGAACATCGATCAGCATCGCTCTTTTAAAGCGAACTCGAGACACCACGTCAAATGGATTGGACACCGCTTACAAGACAACGGGGGTTACGTACCGGTCCCCGGCAAAAACTCACACGACGCACACGACTAAGATGTACCAACGGCACGTACACCGGCTCTACCTTCGTGAGATTCGGTCGGGAAAACCGCCAAAAGGATCGAGTCATGCGAGTACCTCCATGGCACCTGGAAATCGACTAGTCTGACGCCATGGGAAATTTTATTCTTAACGAGCGCACATGCACAATTTATCACAATCGTGGAAAATCTCATTAACTCGGAACCCGAACTGGAAACGAGCATCGACCATCAACTTTATCGTAAAATCTGTGTTGTTGGTTGTGCCATCAGACATGGCTTTGAGGGTGAAGGGTTATGACGATGACAACAATTCGCACCTTGCTACCAAAAACATGAAAATGGGGTATCTCTGTAACCTCAGTAAACAAAACGACAAAAACCTGTCCCTGAACAATCGGAGTCTTAGTCGTATCTGCTAGAGGTTTTTTGTGTGCGAGGTACTGAGCTTAAGAGTCAACCGCATGTCAAAAACCAGACGAAAAAAACAGCCTTACGGTCTGAGCTATAAAGTAACATTTAGATTCCCTATAGAACTTAGAACGCGAAGACAAAAACATCTGGAGGGTCTTTTTGTTTCAGATCTTAAAGCTTTTAACCGTCAAACTTATTGTTACCGTTTCTGCGAGTAAGTAAACAGCAGAGCAATCATTCCGACGACCAAAGCTCACACGTGCTGGGCCAGCCAACTTAGCGGTTTATTAAGCACGCTGAAAGCGTTGACCAAGTTTTCAGGTGTTTTTGCAACCACTTTTTTACGCTGTCTTTTAGAGAGTGTGGTTTTGGAGTTGGTGCTGGCGCAGGTTCGAGACAACAGCAGCAGCAACGACCGAGCTCACTCTGGTTCTGATGACTAAACTCAAAGCTGACCAACAGCTATCGTGACATGGCTACCGTGGCTATTGTTCTCTAAACAACGTTCTCAACTTTTAGCCCCGAGTCTGTAGCTCCCCATCACCACATCAATCGTTTTTGATTCGGTTTATTTGACTTGTTAGTTTGTCGGTGTCTCTATTGATGACTTCTTGCCTAGATCGTCTATCTCTACGGTCTTTTAAAGGTTTATGCAATTCTCTTGATTGCTTTGAAGTGGTAGCTTCGCCCCTTCGTTTTTCGTTTGCTTTTATTATCACCAGAACCACAATTCAGTTATTTTTATACATCCAGCGAATATCTGCTCGTGAGAGAACTGGTGTGGGTTTTGGGAGGACCCGCTGTTGTGGGTTACCTCGTGTGTCAGTTTGATTAATATAAATTACCAAGGCTGGAATATCAACAGCAACAGGAGCAATGGATAACAAGATTAGCTACAAGAACGAGAGTAGCGACAAGAGTAACAAAAATTGTCAACAGCCATTAACAGCCCTAACGGTTATTGGAAAAGGTGAAAGTCCTGTTGAAAAGTTACACCAAAAATGTGACGGCAGCTTGCTACAAATGTACCAGACATTTTATACACGCTGCACCAACGTATTACCACCGTACCGATTTCTAAAAAGTCAGCTTCTCTTGACGTTTCTGGTGTGGTATACGCTTTGATCACTTCGATGTACATGTAGTCCTTTCTCAGTGGCCGACCTCTTTCACCCGTCTCCACGGCACTCAAATTCGTTTTTGAGCGATTCTCTGTAGTTTGTGAAATTCCTGCCAAAAATTGTCATCACTGTTACCAGAAATGGCAATTAATATTCAGTTTCATGGAAGGGATCTCTTCTATTTTTCTATTATAAACAGAAGATTCCACTACGGTATATAGCTGTATTTCTTTTGCCGTCTTGAGTTCAGAGTTCCAACAAAGCGTTGTTTTGCCAGGTAAAGTATAGAATGCGTTTGCATATCGGTAGTTTGAACCCTTTCAATCTAAGGGTGGAGACATGCGGTTGGCATTCTGCACAATATCGATAAATTTGTTGGCTGCAATTCTTGATGTGTAAAATGTAAAAATTCTCTCCTTGTACGTTGTCATCACCTTGGTTGTCCAAACACATTTCGTTTCATCAATAAAAGAATATTCACCCCAAAACAAATAGTGCCGTTCCTAAAGTGCAGGTATTTTATATATATAAACCCATTACCCACGTGTCCCTATTTTTTGGCAGTTCATTAAATAAAACTAATACTCCAAACTCAAAAGAGAATTCTTTGAATTATTACACACTAAAATTAATTGCAATATTGTCGACTGTTGGCAAAGATCACAACTTATAGTTGAGTTCTTCGGTTCTGTCTTTTTCACCCTGCAAGCTCCCATGGTAAGTGACCAGCGCCTTGTCACGGAGCGGGGTAGGATCATTACCGGCTGTAGCTCTGATCATGGCGCTACACATCTCCTTGCACGGGTTGTGAAAAGTGAGTGGTTTTCATAGTGAGTTGAAAAGACACAAATGACATCAAACGAAAAGCTATGAGATTGAGCATATGTAATTCTGAGTGTTTTGTGAATCTGCTGTTTCTGCCGAAGTCATGGCAACTGAATAATAGCATATTGTTTCATTATTGAGCGACGACCAAGGGAGCGAGGTAACTGACTTCAGTCTATTGGATAGTGTGAATCAAGTAAGCGTCGAATGTTCAATTATGACAGTCAGTTTTCCATGACTAAAGCAATTAGTTAGTTTTTCTCTAATTTATATGGTAACATTCAGCAGTTGAATAATTATGAAGTGCATTCCAGAATACTTTCTGCGTGATTCTTTTTTATCATACAAACCAGAAATGGGGTGTTTAGGTTTGTTTTTCCTCTGTTTGTAGCAGTGGCGCAAATCAGTGGCGGAAGACTGGGGGATGGGGCAACCCCCCCCCCAATCGAAAAATGACCCTGCCTTGAGAATTCGAAAAGCGGTCGGGGAATGCTGGACACCACATGACACTGGGGGCGCTGTTCATGATACAGATGTACATCGTATGTATACTTCAACCACATAAACCTTATATAAAAACAGGGTATTTGAAGCTTTTGCGTACTTTCTGTTTTGAATATAATTATTTTAATAGTTGAGAAGTAAAAAAATACGTATAAAAATCCGCCCTTTTTCTCACCTCAAAAAAGCAGGGTATGATCCGTTTTACCAATGGTCCAAAAGTAGCAGGAATATAAATATGATGGTGCTGATATAATGTTGACGAGTCAGGTAAATGTAAATGTGATGAGGTGTCTTGTTTTGATGCTTTGAAAAAAATCACAAAAATAGGAAACGCAATTCAGGCACCCCTTGGAGACGATGTTTTATTTTGAAACGATGAACATTACACCCCAGCAACAAAAAAAATATACAGAACAGAGTGAATTTGGAGTTTGTGGTTTTGAAACAAGCGACAGAATTTTCTATTTTTGTTTCACCATTTTAGTCCATTGTTTTGTGAGACAGCATACCGCAGTCATTCAAAGATATAAGAACAACACCTTATTTTTTTTACACACTCGTTTACTTGTTACCTATGTATTGGGTCAGTGTCATCTACCAGAATTTCACTGTTCGCAGTCAGTCTTTGATTAAATCCAAAACGCTTGAGTCAGATAACACAAGAGAAGCCCAGGCTTGCTTGTATCAGTGCTAACAGAGCACTGGTGTCAAACATCGAATTTAATTATCCAATGATAGTTGTGTTTAATGAAAGATGACATGGTGAAGAGAGAGACCGGGAGAGACTGAGCCTGCTTGATTTTATGGAACGCCGTTGCAATCTTCGGTAGCAATACATGTACATTGTCGGTTTCGTTAATCGTATCATATCATTTATACAGTTAGTTTTGCTGCTCCGTTTGATTTCGATTCCTCTTTTTGCACTGCTGTTGAATTCTGCAAAAACGTATTTTAATCGTTGAATTTTCGCCGTTTGCAAGTTTGCGTAGACAAAAAATGAATAAAGGTTTGTTCCAAACAGTCCTGGAAGCAGAACACTGAGAAAACATTTTGGTGTATTGAAGCATCACATTTTATTTCATTTTTCCAGCAACTGCAAAATCAGATGACGACTTGCCTTCGATTTAGGCCAAAGTTACCACCGAAACCTTCGAAATGTGTATGTGGTTGTGTTAAATTTTCATCCCCATATATGTTGCTACGTATGCACGACAGTTGACGCTACGCTGTGTAATTGCTTTGTAGTCCGACAGAGGTTGTCGTGGGGCACGATAGGGCCGCAATTGATTGCCGCAATTACTTAATTTTTTGAAGTATTGGAAATCCACATGGCACAAGCGCGACGTTTGACGTAGGACTCACAAACCGACGGATCACAGAAAACCGTCCATGTTTTGATTATAGCAGTGTTAATGTGGTTGTGTGGCGTGTCGCTGTTCCATCAACTGTGTCCACTTAACCGTATGATGTTTAAAACAACCACTCTTTTGAAGCAGTGGATAATATCTTCTGAATCGCGGACAGCTCTTTGGCTCCTCTGGAACTCCGTAGCTTATTATTGGGGGCGCTTTTGTAAAGACAATTATGGGGGAGAACCGATTTTCTAGAAATTGTCATTGTTGATTGTCACGTTGAACTCCAAGTTTTGCCAGTAAATTTTCTTAAATGATCTTCAAGCCTTATCCAGTTAATTACCATTATTTCAAGAATCAAACCAAGTGTAAATAATCATCATACCCCCAGCGTACAAGATCTTCCAAGACAACAAAACCTTCCACGACAACAAAACCTTCCAAGATAACAAAACCTTCCAAGACAACAAAACCTTCCAAGACAACAAAACCTTCCAAGACAACAAAACCTTCCAAGACAACAAAACCTTCCAAGACAACAAAACCTTCCAAGACAACAAAACCTTCCAAGACAACAAAACCTTCCAAGACAACAAAACCTTCCAAGACAACAAAACCTTCCACGACAACAAAACCTTCCAAGATAACAAAACCCTGTGTCTTTCCAGACAGACCCTTTGATTCCTCAACAAGACCCCTCTATTGCAAGCATCCAAGCCTGTCCAGACCCTGTAGCTTCGGACCTGTCCAGGATGTTCCAGGTCTCTGGGATCTTCATTGCCTTCCAAATTCACCGGGGTTTCCAACCTCTACCTCTGCCAGATCCCATCTTCCAAGACTGCCAGTGCCAGGATTTCAGACGCGGGCAGAACTGCTTCCCCCCGTGAACTTTGAAAACTGTGAACTTTCAGGAACCATTTAATCATTGAATTTGTATGACTTTTGCGTAATCCCTCTGGATTTCTCATTTCCTCTTTTTCATTTGTGTTACCTGATATGAATCAACATCATTAATCGGACGGAATTAGAACAATAGGAGCATAAATAATATTGTACAATGGAATTATTTGTTTTTTATTCATTCATTTTTCATTCATATTTATTCATTTTATTGAGTATTCTAGTAGTTTCTGAAGTATTAATTTGCTACAGATTCTTTTCCAAACAGAAAAACTACCGTCAGTGCTTGTCAACAATTCGGAAACGTTCACACAAACAATTGTTTGTGTAGACCTACTTCTTTAAATCTTGACCGTTCACGATGGGACCAGAATTTTCTACCCTTTCAAATTTATTGTTGTTACCGACATTTTACGCAATTTGTTTCCTGTAAATCATTATCATCTTGTACTTTTTTCAAATGCCTTCCAAACTAAAATTGTTTTATGACGACTAATTTTTATATTTTGTAGTTTGCTCTCTCGATTGTGTGATTCATAATATAGATTGATCATGGCGGCTTTCAATTCCATGTTAACGGGGAACTGTGATTTCGGAACCAATGAGTAAAGCTAAAGAAATAAGTCGGCTTTGTTCATTCAGAAATTTGCATGCAAATTTTACTCCCACCTTTCTTGGCAAAGATGGCCCTTTCTGTCTTAATTTCTGCCAGGGATAAAGGGGGGAACTGTGCTTTCTCCTGAAAAAAATATAACCTTAATAACAAAGAAGAATTTATACTCAAGCTATACATTGGAAGAAAAACTTTATTAAAATGTTCTTCATTAAATTTGTCTCGGGAAAAGATCATAACTTACATGTGTTTTCCTCTAATCGACTTGTTTCCGTCCTGCATGCTCCCCAGAAGGCGGCAAATGCCTTGTCACGGAGTGCGGTAAGATCATCACCGGCCGTAGCCCTGGTCATAGCGCTACACATCTCTCCTTTCACTAGTAGCGAAAAAATGGCTGACTTCCAAGGCGATTTAAAAGAACACAGCCAAAACAAAGTGCGAAACTATGGGATTTAGCATATTTATCCGACCGACTCCAAACCAAAATCAAAAAGCAGTTCAGATCATACAAAAGAGTCTTAGAATGCTATGAGCTGTTTTGCAAGTGGTGCAATATGGCTGATGTCTTCTGCTTTGTGTTTTACTCATAAACGCCGACGATAGCAATGCGAATTTTACCATAACCAGTTTTTAAAGAGAACTATCTCAGAGCCATGATGGAGTGGATTCAGTCAATTCAAAAGTTGCCCATTATAGAGCCACTTTGGGTAATAGCGCAGGCATCATCTTAATTTATTTCCGGGCTGGGCAAAGCACTCATCAACAGCAAATAAACCATTAACGATGGAAAGGGGTCAATTCTGTGGTATTTTCGAGCAAATTGATAATATTCAGCCCCTTTCCTCGCTTTATCTTCTTTCCTTGTTCCCTATTAAACCCCGTCTCGATTATTTTCATCAGGGCATGAAGCGCTCATCTCCCCCTGCGACGCCCAAGTGTGACAGAATCCTTTCAGATGCGATCTTGATGAAATTAATTTCTGCAGCATTAAAGATTGTCGCTATAACAAACAACCATTTCTCACTTTCTGTATGTCGTGCTTTCTCTGGGTATGTTAAATATTGACCATTCACAAACTAACTTCGCTCAGTTACCTGAGCAGTAAGGAATTTCTTAGCTGGGACTATACTGGTTCGACTTGACTGCATTAAAATATCTTAAATTAAATTCAAAATCCAAGTTGCCTTCGAGATTTATGCATTGCAATAATGCAAATATCGCTGGATCCCCCAGAATCACATAAATTACCTGTCAGAAGTAATTTACATACGGAACGCAGTTACCTGCAGTAAGATCTACTTGTCGATTTTTGTGTGGACATTTTGTGCCCATCATGCCACGGTTTTTAGTCACCATTTCTTCAAGGGTCACTGCAATACTCAAACAACCTGAAAACTTCATCTTTGTGTCTCGATTAACTTCATGTTCAACTTCCTTTTGATCACTTAACACGATATTTTGCTGAGTGTTTGGTTTTTTCATGCTAATGAATATGTTGGCAAGAAAATATGGCAAGAAAAAGGTATCAATCAATATTACGTTAGTTTGTGCTGATGTGATTGCTGGTTTTTCATTTTTCTGACCTAAATTTTCCCCTTGTTACTGATTTATTGTAGTGTAAATACATAGCAATATGTCAGCGATCATACCTTTCTTAGAACCTTTTTCAGTAATTGAGTTCTGAATTCAAAATGTGACCAGGGTCCTGAACTATGTTTCCCCGAGTGACATCACAGAAACAGCGCCCTCAGTTGTCCTGTGAAACATGGACAATCATGAATGATTAGAAAAGTGCACCGTTCATTGAAATTGTTTTCACAAATTGAAGAACAGTTTATAAAATGTGTCTGTGAAAAAATAAGCTCTATTGCCAAAGTTAGAGTGCAAACGGTGTATCCAAAGGCCTTTACTCGTTGTTTGTAGTTGAACATCAATGATTTCTCAATGAAATGAAACACTCTGAAGGTTATCCCACGTGTAATTTAGTGATTTAGAATGAATCCTGAGAAATGATAATTATACTTGCATTCGATTGGACTTAACTTTTGGGTTCTACATGCTTCCTGAAAAGTGGCAGATGCCTTGTTACGGAGCGCGGAAATGTCATCATTGGTCCTTTACACCATTGAATTGTATCTTTTTCTTTCGCTTCATAAATAACGACATCCGCTTAACTAACATTCATTATTTATTTTATATGATGCTCATTTTGGATATGAGTGGTGTTACCCCTGTTTGTAGTTTATTTCTTTTGTATTGTCTTTTGTAATGGCATGACTGATACAAGCTTTGTTTTTAAGGTTTTGCCACCCCAAGCTGCCTATTATCTCATGTACTTAATATATTTGCCATGAGGAGGAAATAAAGTAATTGAAATTGAAAACTTGAAATGGACATAATGAACTGACTGAAAAACCAAGTAACACATGTCAGCATCTTGCATCCCCATGCATTTCTGTATCTACACTTCAGTGCCAACCGAGACCCCTGAAGCCCTGCATTCCCGCTAGAGCGAGGAGCTTACCTTTCAAAACGATTCAACCAACATCTTTAACCAATATCTTTATATTTCAACCAATATCTTTATATTCATATCAATATATTTATATTTAAGTATTTATGTAAGTTTTTAAGTCAACTCTTCTGGAGAGCCCCTCAACAGAAATCTTTTTCTTCTGGGCAATCCATCGAGAACTGGTTTGGTTTTGTCCTTTGTTCCATCGTGTACATTTATGTTTTACTGTCTTTTTTGTTTATCTGTATTTCCCGAAAATGAAATTAATTTTTAAAAATAAATAAATAAAATAAACCACAGCATGTGATAGTTTCACCTACTGTCCCGAGCTGGACCAAAAGAGGGCGCAACGGGCCCTTCTTTGGTACTTACGAACAAACGACTTGGGAACGCAAGCGTTGCAGTCGCCACATCGCCACCAATAAAATGAATACTCCCGACCAACGCGGCGGTGGCGGCCCTTTTTATTCGATGAGGGCAGCGTCTGCTTGAGGCGGATAGGGTGCTGCTGCACATTTTACAACTCGGATTTTATTACAAGTAAGGAAGGAAAACGCCAGTTGTGAATTCATGTTGGGTTTACCGACCTTTTGCGTTGCATTTATTGCTTTTTATCTGATACCTTTTTCAACATGTTTGAGTTTACCTCTGCATCTATGTAGGAAATGAACAAAAGGCAACATTTTTAAACTGAAGTACTAACAGAAAATAAGATTTTTTGAAAGGGCAATTTTTCCTTCTATTTGAGAAGCACAGAAAGCTGTTTATTTACAAATGATGCTTTGCGTGCTGGCTTCAACATTTGATTAAACACTGTACCAAAACGGCTCCTTCGACTAAACAGGCATTTTGCTATTGATTTACATCACTTTGTGATCCATGGGTAAGTTGGGGAAGGCCCACTCTCCTATGCAGACCAAGTTTTCGATTCATTATGCATGTTGTGGATGATGTTGTCTCTTACTCTATCGTGATAGCATGTTTTGAATGACAAGACCACCCCAGTGACCCATATTAAAATCATATTTTAGGTTTTATTGCCATGGTTCTGGACACGATACAACTTTATTCTTGAAAAAACTTCAGACGCAGTTTGTGTCTGAGATTTAAAACCTGCACTGGGGAGTACAGAATTTTTGTCAGTGTAAATCTCTTTGTATTTGAAATTTTTCAACATTTTATGAATGACTAATCGATATGTAAGCATTCTTTACTGTATCAAATGAAAGTCATTTTATACTTTCAAGCATCTAACCATCGAAAACATTTACAACATTTTTAAGTTTTTAACTACGTTTGTTCCGTTTGACGCGTGTGAAAAAGATAAGGCGTTCCTCCTTTAAACTTAACTAGATTGGTTTAGATATTTCTTAATATCTGAAACTGGATTTCTTTAGTATTGTCATCGATGGAATCTGACCAAAAACCAGAAAATTTCGAAGTAGAATATAGTTCTCACCCCTATGGAAGAACTATGAGACGCTGGTGGCAGCAGACAACGGTCCTTAGTCCATTGTTATCACAATTTGTGCGCATGCTCAGAAATGCCTGTAGGTCTTCTTTCATCAGCTCTTTAAGTTTCCCGCTGGCTTGGCTTCGACTGTATAGCAGTCTCATAGATACGACTTTATACTGCCGGCCCCTAGCCAAATGTTTTGGACGCAGCTTAAGCAGAGGCGAAACTAGGGCTAAATTTTTTTTGGGGGGGGGCACCCGGGTGTGCAGACATTTTTGCAAGGAGGCACCACGAGAAAATAAGCTGCAGCTACATTGCAACGATTATTAACCAAAGATTTCAAATGGGGGGCACCCGGGGAACGGGCATCCGATGGGCGTGCACGTGCGCCCTGTGCGACCCCCCCTGCAATTATGGACGATGGTTCCCTTCTATTACATTTAAACAAATAAGGTCACTGTTTACCGACGATGCAGCCAACAGTAGGCTGGCCACAGACATCGATTGCAGGCTTATCCAATCATAGTCTTGAAGTATAACTAATTATACGACATGATAAACATAAGTTTGCGGTATTTTGTTCAAAACGCCATGAAATTTTACATGACTTTGCGCTCATAAATATATTTTAAAGAGTTTCAGGGAAACATTGAAAGGTTGAGTTAATGAATTGTATCTACAGTGTAAATTAATGGTTTACATTATCCAACTTGTAGCACTTTCGCGTACGTATTTGAGCATGCACAGTAAACAGGTAGCTGACGAAACCCCTAACCCAACCAAGCTTTCACAGGGCATTCCCGGCGCGGGTTCCTCAGCTTCATCACTTTGTATGTGCAGGTATCTTCGTCCAGTACTCTGAAGCACTTTCTTGAATTGAAGCCAGTGGGAATGGGGATGCTGAAAGAAAAAGAGACAGTGATCATTTACACCGACATTTGACACTGCTTCACCCACGTACAACGCACGTTGCACACGATTTGTTTAATTTCGTCTTTTAATGTGCAAAATTCTTTGGCGTAAAATGCCTGGCGCACGATGGCGCTGTTACTCTAAAGTATGGCGTATCTCACACAGGTTATCAATGGTGAGGGATATTTTTGCATAGGTGCAGTACACGTTTCACGACTGAGCTTGACTGTTTTACAGAGAAGTCCATTATCATCGAAAGAAAACTTACTTCAAGCAGCAGCTGACTGCTGTACCACTTTTCATGCACGTGCAGTCGTAACACTTCGTCGAGACACCGGGAAGTTTATAAGGAACTTGGCCTGGTACACATTTCGCTGGAAGAAAAGGACGAACATATAGAGGCGTAGTTAGGATTTTACTTGTGGGGGAACAAGTTGGGCATGCACCAGCATCATATGGGGCACCAGCTTTCAGTGGTGTGGTTTTATAGGGGCAAGTTTTTGTTAGCCTTGTTCAAAGCCATTCATCCGTTTTTTAGGGGGGAGGACACCTGGGGGCACTGGGAATTTTTGGGGGGGGCAGTGCCCTCCCTGTCTTCCCTTGGCTACGCCCCTGTTTCCATACGTAGATGTTTTATAGACCTGTAGGTTGTCTATATACATGTATATCTTCTCACTAAAGAAGAAAATATCGCAGACAGTCTGTGGTTACCTCCCTCACGATGCTCGTCACAGTTTCTCTTCCCCGAGCATTCCTTGTTTTTGGTTTTTGTTTTCATCAAAGTGCAGGTTATTTCATGAAGCACCACAGGATCTTTATCTCTAGATTTCTAGTGAAGATCTTACTGTGATCGTAGGATTTGACTCCACAACCTACGCCATCAGCAATGGGCACAACCCATCATTCAAATTCCAACCGAAAGCCAACTTACATCTGGCAATGAAACATGAAGCGTTTGCTCCTACGACAAGAAGCATTGTGCACATAAAGATTACAACCACCCTGGCCATTTCAAATCTGAAACAAATAAGAAATGGGATGATAGCATTCGAAATGATTTGGCAAGGGCGAAAATTCTGGTGAGATGCGGGTATATATCCCCCACCTTTTGACCAGAAGAGGATTGAGCTATTGAATCACCTCCCCCCCCCACGTTTTCGTGGTGAGAAAAATTAATGCAGATGTGAAGCATTTTTCTGACTTCCCAACAACCAAATTATATTATACAGCACTTAAAAATGCGCTGTTTTGACGCGAACTTCTGCAGGAGTGTAATGTATATCACAGATGTTCGTCAGTAACATGAACATACACTGTTAAAAATGGCTGTTTTGGGACGGCACATTCTATTGTGATTTTTCCTGTGTTTACTAACAGGAGATTATTATGGAATGGGATTTAGGACATGACAAAAAAAATTTAATTCGCACATATGGATTGCTATTTCGTGCACGTACGGATTACTATTTCGTACGTGCCGATTGCTACTTTGTACGTTTTGTAAATAATGATCTAGGCACTGGTCGCATTCAAAATTCTGCTTTGAGCAGAAGCATCCCCTAATTGGTTGAAACGAGCCATGCTGGTGGGCCCGTGTTGTTTTGTTGGTACTTGGTAGGGCCGGACGCGTACGCAACGCATGTAGCTCACTGTCATTTGGAAACCAGCAACGAAGACTTCCTACCAAAGGAGCCTCTGTTGCTAGGAAGTCGCACCCTTTCTTGGTCCCGCTCTGGCCCAATGAACTGAAGTTTAGTAATGCAATGCAACCTGTGGATTACTTATCTGTAAGTACGGTTTAGTAATACGTACGTAGGAAATTTTTTTCTTAGGATGTCCTCAATACGCTTCCATAATAATCTAAACAAAGAAATACTGACAGTAGAATGTGCTGTCCTAAACAGGATCTTTTTTTAAAGCCAATTGACAACAGAGTCTACAGTAATCATTTAACAGAAATTGTTAACAGTGTAAATATTACCCATTTTGTGTCATAATCTCCCCCCCCCTTAAATTTCCATGGCCGGACAAGTCATTCCCCAACGTCCTGCACCGCCCACCGCCCCTTCCTGGCACAAGTGCACGCTACCGCATAGGCTTGAAGTACGTAGGCTACAGCTCTGAGCAAGTTCTTCCTACAAGTTCCAGGTACTAATAATGTATACAATAGAGCTTTTAAACAATGCGTCACATCTCCCACAATTCCTTGTGGTGGTCTATTTCTGAGGTCTTGACCCATCGCAAGCACTTTTGCAACGCTGCTGCGGCTAGTGGCTTTTGTGGCTAGTTTATTTCTGCTCCTAATTACATGTATATTCAAAATAATATAAATGTGACACACATTCATGGAACATAACACTTGATTGCGTTACGTGATTAAGGATAACTTTAACAGGTTTGACTTGAGGAGTTTCAACAGTATTTATGCTACTGATAATATCTTATGGTGGTTTTCAAATTGATTTGGATTTTGCTTTTCTCCTCCCCCTAAAAGAATCCAATCCAAACACTCACACAATTATTTAAGATCCCAAAATCACTCTTGCTACAATGTGTGGCTTTGAAAGGTATTTGTTGGAAGAAGGGTCTGACAATTGTTTGCAAAAACAAATCATAGATAAACCAAAATAAGGGTAACATCTCACAAACTATTCAGCTACATGATATCCATTGTTCCTTATCCAACTTTTATTGCATGTACGTCGATATGTCACACATTTAGCCACAATAAATAAAAACGATTCTTGGGTAGGAGGACAAAAATCGGACGTTTAAAAAAAAATCTGCTAAGCCCTATACAATCGATTTGAAATTCACAAGGCAGTGGAATCTATCGATTAATAATTCGGAAAATCCTAACGAACTGTGGACTGGGACAGGGGTGCAGTGGTGTATTCCATAGAAATCTTTCCTCCCACCAACCCATCCCAGAAAGCAATGCCACATGCACGCAAAAAATTTAAACGACTGAAATACCCAACCAACCTAAGAGGCGCAGGCAACCGGCATGTACTCAAAAGATTACGTTTTGATTCCTTTCCCAAGGAAATAAGTTGGTGAAATTACAATCTGTCTGCTGCTTGTCGGACTGTGCGTCTAATATGTACATGCACTGAAGACATATACGTGATGCTTGTGCATGGGCAGACAAGCGGACGAAGCTGAGAGAAATTATTTTATTAATAATTAACCTGAAACACGCGGACATCGTTCACACTTCACCTATTTTACTCAACAAATTCAGTGATGCAGAACAATTACAAATTTCTTGTCTTTTTTTTTTGAGTCATACAAAGTAGAGACTTCAGTCGAACATTTTTAAGCCTAGGTACCCACATGTGTATAACGGAAAACAAGTTAGTTTCTCTTTAGGAGATTGGGGACCTGTTTTATTTTTATTTATGCAAATTTTCATATTTATGACCAAAGTGTTGTGTCATTACAAAACCTCTCTTTCTCTTACAGCTCTTTCTGCCCTTCGATTTGCCAAAAGAGTTTTTCCAGTATTACCTCGCAATCATTTTGAGACCATTTTTGTGCAAAACTTAGCCGGAGGAACCGTTTCCGTAAAACACCCGATCCTTCCCAGACTGGACAGCGCTCAATACACAAGGACCCACACGCGTGAAGCCATTAACCACTTCCAAGCACTAAAAGTTAGAAGTTCAGATCATATGGAGTGTCTGTATATGTATGCAAAGTTTTAATGTGATCGAGCAGGGGTCAGCTGAGTTTTCCGCTCCGGACGGAACAAAAGAGATCGTGTTTTTGGTATTCACATTGATCTTCATTATGTCCACATGGCGACCAATGGGAGTTCACCACATAGGCGCGCCGTGAAGCAGGCGCGCAAGTAGATATGCGCGTTTGACGCGGAGCACGCTGAGTACGCGTAACTAATTTATTCCGGTATGTATGGTCTTTGCGTCTGCGCAAAACGCGTGCAAGAACCCGCTTTAAGCCACCTGTCTTTCTTTCGCTGATTGGGGGTACACTTAAGTTCGGGGTGGATAAGCAGGGCTGTGTCCCTCCTGGCTGTGATGAGATGATAATGCTCAGCTCTTTTAAGTTTAGCAACTTTTTAGATATCGTAAAAACAGAGAACTTCATCGACAAGCCAGCCAAAAACTATTGCTCCGATTCAGCCTGCATTCGCAAGAGAATTCAATCCGCCTTGAGTTTGAAGGGCACCCTCACCGGCGAAGGAAAGACAGTTGTAATGAACTGGTCAAAAGATACACGCAAAAAAGTGGTTGCCCATCGTCGAATCTTTAACTCGCTACTATCTCGCGGCCGCGACGGCGAGATATTAAATCGTTGAATGTGCATCTCTCCGCAGCGAGTTATAAGATCTTTTTGCGGTGTCAAACTGATATCCCACCAGAGCGAATAATTCAATAGTGTCTTAATTCCTATTTAGCGTGTGTCTTTAGTTTATTGTGTATGTTTATTTAGCGTGTGTCTTTAGGGTTACATGCACTGAAATGCAGTGAGATTCGGTTTTAGATTGCTAATAAGAACAAAAGGAATGTTAATTTTCAGCCAAGTTTGATTTCCAACACAAAGAAAACCAAAGAAATCTCTTTTGGGAGTATGAATTTCCACATCTGGAAGTAGAGTACACTACTTTGACTCCCTGGTAGACTGCCTGGTAGACTGCCTGGTAGACTGCCTGTTGAAAGGATTACAGTGCCTTTTCATTTATACTTTAAATAATCCTATTTACATAGGCGCAACGAAGGCGACCCTGAAAAGAAAGAAAATTACAACTCTTCCAGCAGTTAGATGTTTTGTTTAGATTAGACGCCCCCCCCCAAAAAAACATAAACAATCTGGCCACGCCCATGTTTTTAGCCAATGTGTGTTGCCATTTTGAACCAAACCTCTACGGAGCTCTAGAAGTGCCATCCGACTTGTTGAGATCCAGACATGTTTTTCTCAGAATGACGACATAATAAAGGCAAGATGTCGACATTCTGAGATAGTTTATCACCGGATGACAATATCATAAAAGGTGGATGATGCCATCCTCAGATAATTTATCATGGGACAAAGGCATCCTAAAAGTGGAATAACGACATCCTGAGATAACTTATCATGGAATGATGACATCGTAAATGTTGGATGATGACATCCTCAGATAATGACGATAATCATTATCTCAGGATGTCGTCATCCAGAGACATCCAGCAAATGCGATGTCTACCCTTTTACGATGTCGTCATCCCATGCTAAATTTTGTCAGGATGTTGTCATCCAATTGTTACGATGTCGTCTTCCCATGATAAATTATCGCAAATGTCGCCTTCCAACGTTTACTATGTCGTCATCTCAAGATAATTTTTTTAGCTGCAGGTAGTGAACGTCTTGCCTGTATCATGTCGCTATCCCGAGAAACAATATGTCAGGATGTCAACATGTCAGATGGCACTTTCAGAGCTCCGTAAACCTCGATGTTGATATCATTCCAACATTAAAATATGCAATGATTGAGGAGATTTTAACAGGCAAAAAGAAGAATGAGGTGAAGGGGAAGCTAACACACACTTTTCATCAACTGGAATGAAATCTCCAGGCTCTTTGACCTTACATCCATGTAGTCACTTGTCACAAACCACCCATACAGCGCAGGGCGCTGGGAAGGGCAAATACATAGCGTATTTTTTGTCAAGAACTTATTGGATAGAGTTTATTTTAACATCTGAACATTGGTCGACACTTCCGACCCGGTAGGCATGACATGTGTGCACTCATGCTATATTTGGAGATTAGGGCACTAAGTGATCTAAAATGCTTTTGGCGTCCAAAGCTGTGAGGTATTTCGTGCGTTGCGTTTGTAAAAGTACTGTTTTGATCTCCATTTTAAGTATTGTAAATCAATAAATTTCGACTGATGAAAGTTCAAATGTATAACTTACAATTCCGCTTGCTTCAGTTTGGCACTAGGAAAAAGTAGGAAGGAATTGAAAATAGTTTACCGCTCATTTGAATGTGGAAGTTCACACCACAAAATAGGATTTTGTTGTCTTTGTGTTGGAAAATAAGCTTTCTTGATATATAACATCCATTTCTGTTACAATTCGGAATCTAAAACCAAATATCAATGCATTCCACCCTAAAGGTACATTGGAAGACGACGCACTGGATAGGACTCATGAAACTACGTGTATTGAAATATTCGCCACGGCGGGATATCAGTTTGATGCCAAGGCAAGATTTTATAACTCGCCGCGGCCAGGTACACATTCAACGATCTAACTCGCCGCTGTGCGAGATTATAACTCGAATTATACACTTCCATAAGTTTGCATCAAAGGATTATCAATGTCATTTTTAATTTTGACTAACTTTTCTTTTTTCCAAGGATTATGCCTATGTTAGACTAGATTTTAGGTCGAGACAAGTGCTCGTATGAAAGGCGAATTTTATGTTCAAAGCCATGGTAAGAAACATATGGTTCGTTTCAATGGACCCTTTGAAAAAAAAACTTTCAGGAAGAAGTCAAAAGTTATAGGGGTTACATATGTTTTAATAGTCTTTCGGCCTACATAATATTGACAGACCTATTTAGGACTTTGGTGATATCTTGGCAAATACTCCTTGGTTTCTCATCCATTTCTAGATCAGGGCAAAAATTACAAATTTCGTTGCAAAATTATTTCACCATCACAAAATATATTATGAATGGCTAACTCAGCATGCATAAAGCAACATTTTGTTGTCTGGTCTAGAGTTGGTGCCTTACCTTGTGTTGAAATCAGACGGTGTCAAAACCAGTCAAACGGATGTCAGCACTGATCCGAATATCAGTTAGTCCTTCTTGCCTGCTGCTCTGCAATTTGCTTATCATTCTCCTCCAGCAATTCCTTTATATCGTAAACTAATTCATACGTCAAATTCTGACTAATTTAATGAAACGAGACCATAGTGTTAATATCGAAGCAACATACCAGACTCATCCGAGCGGCTTTACCAGCCGTCACGCTTGGGCGCTCGGCATCTTGCACTGGCAACCCGGCACTGAGTTGGTGGTACAAAATTGGTAAATTCGTTGACAGATGGCGTTTGTAATCTTCCCATGACTTTTGATATAAATTAAAGACGAAGTGATTAATCTCAGTCACCTTCATGATAAGGTTCGCCTATTGGTTCAACAAAAAATAGTAGAAGTCGACATTGTCCTCGAATTACCGAGGCGATCTCTTCTTTGATTTCAATAAGCCATGCGCAGGTTCCGTAATTAGTTACCGAAATACATATATAACTGTATAACTCCAAAGTGCTCAAGCATGTTTCATTTGTTGGAATGTGGTCTGGCAAAAAAAAAGAGTTGTCAAGATCATAAAAATGTCTGGGAATGTCTAGATCCCTTTAGAAGTACATGGAAAATCCATCAAGTAATTTATGGACAAGATAATTAAACGAGCAAAGTGCAACTAGCATGTGGAAAATGTATCCGAAGTAATTATGAATGTACCAAAAGAATAAACTGGAAATGGAATGCCTCCACCTTCGAATTTAGAATTTACTTATGTTTACTCCTAATTTACTGAAATTTCATGATAACGTTATTGGAAGTTCTAAGTGAAGCGTGTTTTCCTCAAATAAGTTCAACTGAAATTCATTATTCTCGTCTACAAAACTGGATGTGCAGGTCGTTTGCTCACTTTTAATGTAACATTTGGCCAGAGCTTTGCCATGCGCAGATCAAAGCTGAACATGTTCCTTATCAGCACTGACTCCCATGTTCCGTAGACGCAAAAAACAGCCAATATTTTGTTTGGACTCTAATTTTCCGCATTTTTTCACCAAATATCCTTTCATTTCTTTTTCCTTTATGTTTTAAATTTTTTTTTTAGACCTCCTTCAAATTTCCTTCGATCAGAAACGGCAGACTGTATAATTTCAATTGCTTACAATGTGTGAAATCTAATCCAATGTCATTCACGTGTTTCATGACGAAGTAATTACTAACATGAGCCAACCTCAGAACATGGGCGAAAATGTGCTGCATGGTCTGCTAGACAGTTGTAAAGGAAGATTTGTACCAAGCCCTTTCTCATGTTTGACTTCTTTGACATCCATTTTGCTCTTTCATCCTCTATATCAAAGCCTTGGAAACGTTTACCCATAACTGTTTCATTTCATTTCATTTTTTGATGAAGATATTCAGTACGCGAAGGCACATTTAAAAATTTGAAGCAAAGCATAAAGGAAACAATATTAACCAGCTCGTGATGGATCGCCCAAAAGCAAAATAGTTTCCGTAGAGGGGCTCTCAAAACGATGAAATAAGAAACAGGAAAATAAGACAAATTTTCATAAACTAAAAATACTAAGCAGCACATTAAGAAAGGCAATGAATACAAAAATGTTCACCCATAAACGCTAACGTATAGTCAAGACACCGGTAAAACAGCAATGGGGAACAATGTTGTCGAATTACAATAACATAGACAATACAACAACACACAGGCAGCATTAAAATATTTATGAAATAAGAGATTGGACTGTGCGGAAGCACCAGGTCCGATGGTGCATCCAGGGGAATGAACTCGGATTTTTCCGCGTTCGTTCGGAACTGAATCTGTTTGCCCTGAAGAAGGTACTCAGTTACCGAAAGCTCGGCAATCACATATTTCAGAGCACTGATATTATATTATATTCTCGTCAATATTCTGATCACAGTGCTGCGCAGCCCTTCCATATTTCACAGGTGGGATGGTGGTAAGGTTATTGATCCTAAGATTACTACCTTGGCATGCTAACCTCGTGTGCCCATATTGTTCTGAAATTATTACTTTCAAAAAGTTCATCAGCATGTTTACAGTGTTCCGCTCTTCGTCGTTCACGAGTACATCCAGTTTGCAATGGCTGAATGAATCTGAATGCGTTTATTGTGCTGGTCAAATCGTAAGCCATGTAAAATCGTTACTATGTCCAGGATTTTTTTTCCGTTTAACTCCGAAAACACAAGCCATGAGAGATTCTTCCCTGTCTGAACAAGCCGTGTACGAAGACCATGACATGTGATAGCGGCTTGTACAATTACCATGCGCAAACAAACAAACGACTCGTATGAAAGTCTATCCTAGATGTCTGATACGGGTACAGTATGCAGGTAACGTGTAGGTTGAAACGTGCGAAAAATTAATGTACGTGAGAGGTTTAGAAATGAAATGTCTGATTTGAATACAGCCGGGTGTGGCACTTGCGAACATAAGCATCAACGGTCCGGGCATGTATACTGAGCAAAAGTGGCAAGCCTTTAATATAAGTCTTAGTTCTTATGAAATAGAATCGTCATTCCTAGGCAGTATATAGGGACGTCATGATGTTTGACAACGGAGCTATCCTTTCAATAGCTCCATGGTTAGACATGATAATTCACCGCATATTATCAGGGAACATATACATGTATGTTCAAGCTTTTAACAGCATAGTAAATTATTCTACATTTGAGGAATATAGATGAAGCCTCAAAATTCATTAATTAATAAAATTGTAACGATAAAGGTATTAAATGTTTTTAAATGAACGTTTTGGATTGAATTGAATGATCACCTCATCGATCTGTCGGATTGCCATCTTTTAGACTGTCGCTTAATTTCACCAAAGGGTTATTACTTGTACATATAATTTATATTACATCTCAAAAGGGTAGGCCTAATTAAGAGGTTGGTAAGGAACGACCCCGTTACACATTGGTGTCTTCCAATCATTTAAAATTGAAATTGAACTAATATGTATCATGTCAATATCAGGTTCCCCCCCCCCCCGCTCCCACGAAAAGAAATGCTCTACTGACCGCACTCTACATGTACGTATACTTGCATTAGGGATTTGTCACCATTATAGGCAACCCTTTGTGAGAGAGCAACCGGCTGTAAACGAAGACTACGAATGGCCCTAAGTGCGCTGTACATGTATTGATCGAAGGTCAATTTATGCAGGCGGTGAATGGTGAGGACGCGGGAAGTAATGGCGGATTGTACTGTACATGTACACAGCCAGCAATAGCTAAGCCCACAGTGTTCAATGTAACTGCAAGGCTTACGGCATGTTCATGAATAGTACTGTACATGTATACTGGTTGGATGGATACAATCACTTCGGCATGCCATATCCCACCATAGAGAGAGGACCATGGTCCCCCTTAACCCGTCCATTTTCGCATGCCTCAATTTCGCTTCATGACATAAAATAGGAGAGCGTTCTAGTCCAGTCAAAATGTCCATTTTCTAGAATGAAAGACCTGGGGATCAAGAACTAGGCCTACGAGGAAACTACAGTTGTACAACGTACTGCAATTTATATTGTGTCTCAATTGTATGCAAGATGTTGCAAAAGCAAAACGAATACATAAAGCAGGGGGCACGACTGTCGTGAAAACTGGGCTGCCAGGACAGAGGTCACTGCCTTTATTAACAAGATCAATGACAGACATAAAGATCAATCTCTTTTGGGAAAATTTGGTGGCTCTGAAAAGAGCCGGGTTGGTGTTAGGAGAACGGTGGTCTGTTCCTTCAAGCTCGTTCTCCACGGATGCGACGGGCAAGCTGGATGTCCTTTGGCATTATGGTCACCCGCTTGGCGTGGATGGCGCACAGGTTGGTGTCTTCGAACAGGCCCACAAGGTAGGCTTCGCTGGCCTCTTGCAAGGCGCCAATAGCCGCGCTCTGGAAGCGCAGCTCGGTCTTGAAGTCTTGGGCGATTTCACGAACCAGACGCTGGAACGGCAGCTTGCGGATCAGCAGCTCGGTGCTCTTTTGGTAGCGACGGATCTCACGGAGAGCCACAGTACCAGGACGGTAGCGGTGAGGCTTCTTCACTCCCCCAGTAGACGGGGCACTCTTGCGGGCTGCCTTGGTGGCCAACTGCTTACGAGGAGCCTTTCCTCCAGTAGATTTACGAGCGGTTTGCTTAGTACGAGCCATTTTTCAATTCGGTCCTTTCCGATCGAGATAACGACTACAAATGATATATGATATGATGCACACAATGTACAGTACCTATACAACGCGTTACCGTTAACGGTTACTGCGTTGCTAGTACGGAGTGCGATTACCCGCTATTGTGTACATTGTGCATGTGAAAAAGCAGTAGCGGGATACCAGCGATCGCAACTCATTATGCATACCGCATGCCTACAGTCACGCTATTTGTCTGATTACTGACTGCCAATTGGCCAGCAGATCTCCTCTCCCGTTCCTACTGGTCAGCAATAATAACGACAACCGCTGCTGATTGGTTTAATAATTAATTGTCCACTACTGGGGGGGTTAATGGCGGGCACAATAGGAGGGCGCTTTTGCTGTTGATAAGTGGACAACCCAAATTTCTCCTTTGCTGCCGGAACATGTGTAGGTTATTGGAGGTCGCGTCACACAGAAAACTCAAATTTATTCTAGCAGAAATTTGGATTTTACTTTGATGATTATCGCAATACCCAAAAGGGACAAGAAAGTTATAAGTTTAGACTGTTCACGTTTGGTGCACCATGAGGGAATGTGTATGAATAAATATTTCCAGTTATACAAGACATTAACCCTAATTTTCGTTTTTCTCATAGTTTCAGTGGATTCGGTGTCTGTGATTATAATCAGAAACACTGTTTTCAAGATATCACACACGCATGTAAATTCAGTTGAATTTTAATGACTAATTTTGAGAAAAGTCGAGATGGTGTATCGTTTCTTTTAATTTTACGACTTCGTTCTTATTCACAATCATCTTTCCCCAGACTATCCTTTCAACCAAGACCATAGGCGAATTCAAGATTTTCCTAAAGCAGGGGCGTGATCCTGGATTTACCAAAGGGAGGTTGTGAACTAAAGCACCAATAGGGTGAGCTTTCGTGTAGCGCCAAGCCCTTACGGCGGTGGATCCGGGGCCATTTGGGCTTCTAGGCCAATGACCCCTCTTTTTTTCTCCCACCCTCTTTTTCTTCTTTTCTATTTATTTATTTGGGAGGGGGTGAAAAAAGGGGGCGGCACCCCTCATGCTCCCTTGGGTCCGCCCCTGAAAACAGGTTTTTGCCTTGTGCAACGGCATGAATATTTTGAACATCATGAATGCCAACAAGCCTCGAATGAGAATTTGGTTGTATCATTTTTGGTAATGTTTTTAATCCACTTTTTGGGGGCGCAGAGTTGTTTTGGTTCCACCTGGCTCAATACTTGTCTGCCATTTTTCTTACGCAGAATATTCAAAAACTGATGATAAATCATGCCAATGTACACGCCTAAGAAGATTTTATTTTTAAAACAATTTCGCAAAGACGTTCGTTAACATTAGGAAATGGTACGTTACACAAACCTCAGTCAATCAAATATTGAAACTTTTACTAATGTAATTTTTAATCACGAAACAAATATACCCATGCTATATTTCAGGGTGACTTTGGAACCCTGGGATAACTTTGGCACAAGCCACACCCTTTGATTGTAATCGTCATATGCAACGCGCAATGTGAATCCTTTAAGATTCTCTAAAACATTTCTCTAAAAGTACTATTATCATAGAATACACCTGGAAGCTTGGCCTGAAGAATTTCTTATGTGTAAAACTTGTTATAATCCTTATTATTTTTTTTATTCCAACAACCTGCCAAAGTTTCCCCGAACCTTGAGGTGACTTTGCCAGCAATTAATTAAACTCTAACTCACAATTAAAAGAAGTGGATGGCTGTTTGCTATTACTAGATTAGACTTAAGGCTTCATGTGACAAAAATGTCCAATCAACAAAGAAAAATATTTCTGTTTATGGAAAAGCAGAAACGCTAATGATTTCAACCTGCGAAAGTTACCCCGGTTGACGGTATCTTGATCTCGCTTCTCTACAAAAACGGATGGGGCTTGTTCTGAACGCTGAAAACACCGGCCTGTTGTTTTCCTGACAACTCCCAGAAATAACTGAATCAAAGGCATCGTGCGCAAGATTTCCCTCATTTACCTTGAGGAAAGCTGGTGTTGGGTGAACCACTCGGCCCTTGATTTAACTTCTCTGAAAATCAAACAAAAGAATTAACAAAAATTTCTGAAGTGTACAATTCTGGATCCAGGGCCAAAAATTTGGTGACTTTTTTTTATTAAGGGTCACTCTGAGGGTAATTCTAAATTTGATTGCTTCTTAATTTTACTACGTTTTTGGAAGCTTTACTTTACCATAGACGGACGCCATAATGTTGATGTTCGATACCCACTATAGGTCACGTGACTTAGCGGTCTAGTCAACAGCATCACAGTCAAGTACCTCTAGTTATTCAACAACCTAGCCCATTCACTATCTCGTCTCGGTCCTCACTCAAGATGACTGAATCCAAGAGCTTAACCGTGAATGGTTGGGCTACCGACTGCAGGTTGACTCCCCCCCCCCCATCCGTGTCTCCACGCAGCCACACGGTTTGGGTTGAGGGACAAACCAGCGAAGACATGGCTGGTCCAACTCTTCGTCTCGCTCTCCTTGAACATACCACACTCTGTTAAACCGCCCTCAGGTGTTCAATTCAAAAGGAACAAAATAGTCTGTTATCGTAGTTCGATTAAACTTACCAGCCTTAGGATTTTAGAAACTATGATCATCTTTACCCTCACTTGGGATGGTACATGTATTTCTCTCGCACAGTTGGCCCTATCCGTAGCACTCGTGGCGGGCTATTTGTGTTTTATTCAGTGCATGATGCATATGCCTATTAAGCAGTACGCCACCATACCAGCAATGCTTCGCATTCATGTGCGTCGCTAAGATTTTTTTTGAGTTTTTTTTCAGAGTCAAGGCAAACCATTCAGCAGCAAACTGACTACCATTTACAATGGAAGATGGTCAGTCCTAGACATTTTAAGCCAGTTTGTGGTTTTTGTCTTTTTTGTTTTTTTGTTTCTTGTTTGGTTATTATTATTGTTTTTTGGGTGTGTTTTTTTGTTGTTGTTCATTTGTTTGTTTCTGTCGCTTTTTCGTTTCGGTAGCTTGCTTTGCAAACGCCTGATGTATCCCGCACAGTTGGTGCCACTCAAGGAGTCGGCTTGCCAACTAATTTCTGAGATATTTACATGTATGGAGGTCATCCAACTCAATTTCCATCAATAAATCTTTTAAGTTTTTCAGTGATGAGGCACAGCGGAGTAACTCTGGCAATGAGTTCCAAATAGGTATAGTGACTTTTGGTAACAGTTCTTATTTGCAGAAATATGCCTATACATGAATCTGCCAGTACTCAGACGTTTTCTGTCTCAAGTCTGTTGCCATTGATGAGGTGATATTGCTTGGGATAAGACCATGGGTTTCTTCATACATCAGTTGCAGACCAACTCTAACACGTCTGGATTCAAGACTATCCCACTGGAGTTGAGTAACTAGATCAGTAAAACTAGATTGGCGCCTGTAGTCATTGAAGGCAAACCTCGCAGGACGCCTCTGGATTTTTTCGATTGTGTCTTTGTTGGACTGCTGGTATGGATCCCATATAGCATGACAATATTCCAAAAGTGGACGAACCAAAGCAAAATAAGCTGCTGACTTAGTTGATCTATCACACCAGGTCAAGTTCCTCCTTAGTAGGCCCAGAGTTCTGTTAGCTTTCATTGCAATTTTGTTGATTAGTTTGGTCCAAGTCATATCTGACGAAAGCTCAACACCAAGGTAGGTGTGATCTTTTACTTCCCTGAGGGTGTGATCCTCCATCACGGATTAATGATTGGTTTTCTTTCGTGAGTAATTCTCATGATGAAATATTTTGCTGTATTGAAACTCATTTGCCAAGTGGCTTCCCAATATTTCAACCTGTTGATATCAGTTTCAAGACGTTTAGTATCTTGAGTGCTGCTGACTTCTTGATATATGATACAATCGTCGGCAAACAATCTTACACTTGATGATATATTGCAAGGTAGGTCATTAACATATACGAGAAAAAGAAGGGGCCAAACAAAACACTGTGCCCCGAGGGACACCTGAGATCACAGGTGACATTACTGACGATTCACCACCAACTACTACCCTTTGATGACGTTTAGTAAGAAAATTGCCAATCCAGGAGAGGATGTTATTTCGAATTCCAGCATGATAAAGTTTTGCAAGCAGGTGTTGGTGGGGTACGGTGTCAAAGGCCTTGCTAAAGTACATAATTACTAGATCAGCTTGGCTCTTTTTATCTAAAATCCTCTAGAGGTCATCTACTAGTGCAGAAAGCTGGGTTTCACATGATCTCCCTCTACGAAAGCCATGTTGTTGATCTGTAAAAATGTTGATCCATGAAGTGTCTATAGATGATGTGTTCTAGCAGCTTACAGGTGACTGATGTCAAGGACACTGGCCAATAGTTAGACGAGACTGATCTGCCATCCTTCTTGTAAATGGGAGTTATATTGGCATAGCACCAATCTGAGGGGAGTGACCCTGTTGATATTGACATCGTGTATAATTTCTGTAGGATTGGGGCAATGATATTACAACGATTCTTGAGTACTCTCGCTGTTCTACCGTCTGGACCAGGAGCTTTGTATACTTGAAGATTATTAAGCAACTTAAGAATGCTTTCTGTGAAAATGAAAATGTCGGTGATGTGTAGCACACTACTGGGTCCAAGATCGGGAATATTCTCTATGTCTTCGTTTGTTTACACTGAGCAGAATTGACGATTTAAAGCCTTGGCCTTATCCTTTGAACTTGAGAGAATTCTACCTTCGGCATTGAGTGGCGAGACACCTGAAGCTTCTCTTTGGTTAGAATTGATGAAGTTTCAGAATGGTTTAGTGTTGTCTGACTTCAAACTACCACCAATAATATCCTTGATGTAGGTTTTATAAGACATCCTAATTTTTCTGTCGATACTTCTCCGAAGTATCCATTTGCGAACTTTGTTATAGATTGTTTGCTTTCTCCTGATATCTCGTTTGATGGAGCTATTTACCCAAGGGAAAGAGAAGCGACTAGAACTAAACTTTGAAGGTATGTTCCTATGCATGGAGCTGAGAAGGGCTTCCTTAAAATCATCATACAGAGACTGAATTGTGCACGAGTCCAATACTTCTGGAGTCAAAGAACTCATAAAATGCGTCATATCTGAGTTAATACTCTCAAAGTTGGCTTTACTATACAGAAACACCTTTCTCTTGGCTGGTCTGGTCACTTTTGGTTTGAGTAATGCATCAACAATGACCATATCATGGTCACCAATACCACTCTCAACGTGAACGGCATTAACGGATGCAGGACTGTTGGTGAAGCAGAGATCAAGAATGTTAGATTCACAAGTAGGTTTCGTAACAACTTGATGCAGATTATAATCATTTGCGATATCAATCATACATTTGCTAATTGCCGGATAGTTACCACCAGGTGTGAAGGAGACAGTGTTCCAATTTATATGAGGTAAGTTAAAATCCCCTAAAAGCCAGATAGAGGCGTTGCTGGGGATCCTACAGAGAGATGTGTCCAGCTGGAGTAAGTAATCCTGATCTGTTATTGGCAGGCGGTAAAAAGCTCTATTGTAAACTAGGGACAAGCCTTTCATTTGTATGGATACCCAGATGGTCTCACAGTCAGTTTGCAAGGTGGTCTCCCTTGATGCAATGAAGATATTTTTAACTGCAATGAAAACCCCTTCCCCTTTACTTTTAGAGTTGCGGTCCTGGCGGAAGAAATCCTAGCTATCTGGAAAATTTTCACCGGTTGCCACATGGTTGGTGAGCCAAGACTCTGTGCCAATAACTACATCTGGATTTACTGTGGCTAGCATGGCTTCAAAGTCATGCAAGTTTACTCTGACACCCCGACAGTTAATGTTAATGACCTTGATCTTGGTAAGGCTACTCTCCCTGTTCCTGGTAGGATTTCTATTTAATTTCGGGCTAGATGACCTAACTGGCTCTCCAACGTGTAAGCTTAGAGATGAGGGTGGATCAAAAATGAACGAATCAGGCAGATTCTCTAATGAAGTAAAGCTGTTTGACAATTCAATTCCCCCAAGACTGTCAAAAAAGGTTGTAAGCTTGGTAGACCACAGTTACAACACGTCCATGAATATGACGGATGTTCTGCTAAGATGCGGTAAATAAAGGTCGTTTATATCGAGGCAACCAGCGTGGAACCAACCAGAACATTGATCACGTTCAGTTGCGTTCTGCCCCCACTTGACAGCTTTGCCACAAAGTTGGGAAGGGTATTTTGGCCCTTGCCGGCCAGGTCCTGGATTTATTTCAATGTCTCCGGTCAACAGGGCAGTAAGGAGTATGTGAATGCAGACATGGCTGGCATGGCTGAAACTGTTTCTAATGATCGGTGAATTTGACAGTTTAATTGATACATGTATATGTCATGATTCTGCATACTCTACGAATTAGGGGTCCGGTATCTCCCAATAATACGTCACCAAGACTGGAGGAATCTTCCAGTTTTCCGCAAATAGCCGAAATATTGCGAAGTGGTCCCGTTTATATTCGGCATGCATGTTCGGATGGTACCGTTGATGTTCGGTTATTCCCGGCCGGGTAGGTAGACTGGCTGCTAACCGTAAACTCCCGTATCCTAATGGCAACTGTTGGTCCGACAACATTTGACTTTATACCCTAAAATCGAAGGTTACCTTAATGGCCGAAATACAGAATATAACTTTCTTCAACCAATTTAGGCTTTATGCCTGAAACATGCTCTCAGTGGGATACACTTGCAGTATTACCCACTGCATATGGGAAAAGTCTAATTTTTGAGATGTTACCACTAATGAATTCGAAAACTTGTGACCCCTGACCTTTATGTCATATCTATTTATATCCGTGGGTGATGCCTGACTTAAGATTTTTTTATCAAGAGTCGTCAGGGAATATTTGGGCAGGGAACCAGATATGCAGCGCATGACCCCTGCAAGGTGCAAGGGCCAAAACAGTGAAACTAGTCTTGGGACAAGACAGTTAACCCTACTTTTCAGACTTGAATTTAAAACTTGTTTGAAATTCAGTAGGCCTACACCCTGATGTATAATGTCAATTGTTTATGGGCTATGAGCTTACCAAGGAGATGTATACGTTTCTGTCAAATCATAGAGCAATGCCCAGACAATTGGACTCTTCTTAGCGGACGCTCTTACAACTCCATGTCAGCTGAGGGATAGGGAGTGTCTTGGCAGGATGCCAGAAACATGTGCTTGATGATGGACAGCGATCTGGTCGTGCTTAACAGCGAGGAAGAGCTTGACGGTATCTCCTCACTGTTAGGTTCCACATACGTGGCTGCTACCTGGCTGGGGTGTGTCTCCACCACCGATGGCGCCTACATTTGTCCTGCAGATGATATGGTGGTCTACAATGGCTCCGAAGGTTCATCCAGTTACTAGGGTACGCCTGTTGGAGTTTTCTTCCTTATAAACATCTGCTTTTGATAGATAGGCCGGTTTAGGTGTCTCCTCAGGTCAATAAATGAACTCCAAAATTCAAAATTAACACTGCTAATTCTTGTCATTTATCCATTGGCCTGTAAATAATGATATCGTTATACTGATTGAAATTTATTTTGATCAATACTTGTTTTTGGACCAGTGTGCAATTTCGGTGCTGAAGGATCGTCAAAAAAATCAGGGGGACTTAAAAAATTCACTGTGTGCTTTTCGTAACGCATCTTACTTTCCATTCTTAACAAACAGGTGTATTCTCTACACATCTGAACGGGTATACAAACGCCCATTACTGCTTCTTCTTGACTTGACTCCACATTTATGAAAGTCTGTGTGACGAAACGGAGATCACTGGATCAACTGTGTGTGAGCAATTGGCGACAGCGGTAGGAGGGGCGCCCTCAACATTTAATTCCATTGCTTTGAAGACAGACATTGAAAACACAGGTGAATCGGAAAAGGAGGCCTCTCAGAGCGACGTGCGTCATACATATAATTTTGCTCAGGTCGCATAAAGTACACACATGTACGTACTGTACACTTTCTGAGCATAATATGCGTATGACGCACGTCGTTCTGAGTGGCATTCTTGTCCGTCTACCCTCCCCTCATATCCACTTCCTATCGATCAACTCGTCCTCACCGCTCTTCCAGGGCGTTCTGGGCTGGTTAAAAGGAATAAGCGACATTGCTAAGCGTTCTGCGTAGCCTACTGCCACAATCAGTGCACGTTCTTTCTATTGCTTTGCTATAATAAATCCATTTAATGCAAACCATACGTAAGAACGGTGGTTGTGTTTGTATCGCGCATGCCCAATGTGTATTAGACTCGCGTTGCAGCCGTTCATCGGCATATCAACAGTTAAAACACCGTTAACCTGTGTGAATCGCTGTAGTCAAGCGGTTACAGCATAATGGTTTGTTATGCATGGGGTGTGGGTTCGAATCCCGGGTGAAAATTGTGGGTAGGGAGGATTTTTTTTTTATTTTTAGGAAAATAAAGCCCGAATGTTATAGGAGCCTAATTTCACAAGTGAAGTTTTTATGGTTGGTTGAGCATCTAGATGTCACGCATTGTGCATGGTTGTGAACCGTGCTTTGGCTTGATACGTGTGATTGCATATACATGTGCAGCTGAATCATCGCGGGTCTGGTATCCAGACTATTGCGAGCACAGGCGAATAGCAGTACCAGTAGAGGGCGCTATATTCACAATGGACGACCTGCCAGAAAACCAGTCTTGTAGAATCTGGCAGGCTTACCCGACAAATTTCGAGCACACCTCACACGCTCAAGGTCATGAATAATAATGCACGTACACACTGCCAAAGACCGTAAAATTGAGCGCGTGAGGTATCGGACTTTCTGCGGTAAGCCTCTCAGATTATACAAGACTGGTTATATGGCAGGTCATCTCTTGTAAATGTAGCTCCCTCTACGGTGCTATGCTGCTGTTTTCGCCAGCGCATGTTGGCTGCACAGTGCTCGGGCCAAAACAGCAAAACCAGTCTTGGGCAAGACTGTGTTGTTTAACTGATGATCGGGCAATATTTAAAACCGACCATCGTGAAAAAATTATCAAAATATGTTTGCCAAACCTAAAAATGCGTTTAAACTCCGTTGAGAAGTGCTGAGTCATGATAAAGCATGGATGAAAAGTGATAGCTCTATCCCATTCACAGATGCGCTCTCATTGAGATTGATTGCGAATAAACTTTGGGTGCTTCGAAAACGTACATGGTCATTCGAGGGTGTCATGAAATCACGTAGTTGGACTGGACTTGTTCAAGAGTGAGACTGGTTGTTTTCTAAATGGCTCAATTTGCCTCTGACAACTTCTTCTTGATGTTGTTGGCTACCTTGAAGTCAACTAAAGGAGATTTGTGGAAAACTTCCTTCAGTACGGGGTTGCCTGGTGAAGACGAGAAGTCAACTAAAGGAGGTTTGTGGAAAACTTCCTTCAGTACGGGGTTGCCTGGTGAAGACGAGGGGTATTATCTCTTTATCTTCACTTTTTGCTCTTCATTCAATAGTCCTCGCGGTTGATGATACAAATGCCTCGGCCTTTGTCGTAGGGTTTGACGACAACAGATGAGTTGTCTTTGAGTTTGTGGATAGCTGCCAGTTCAGCTTTGGAATGTTACGTTGAGTGTTTCTCAGTCTGATGTGGGATACTTCTATCTTGGTGGCGTCCAAATAGCTCTCAAGTGTGTTTTTTCAGTGAGTGGTTTTGCGGTGCCAAGTGGATGGCAGTTTGAAAGGCTTTGGTTTCAGAACTCTGTTCTTCCGGAGAGGTTACAGACCCGATTGATGCTCCAAACCCCTCGGTGGAGTTGGTGACGGAGCTTGGCAGTGGAGTTACCGGGGTGGCTTGGATTGCATCCCCTCGTGGAATTGCCAATTTGTTCGGAAAAATGTTAGTCAGAGGATGTTCTCCCTCCGAAAGCTCAAGAAATTTCATGTGTTTAGCACTCTCATGGCCCTCTTTTATCAATCAGTTATTCAGAATGTGGTTACTTTTAATTTCATTTGCACCTTTGGTAGTTCATCCCGCAAGTTAAGCAGCAAGGATCGAGAAGCAGTGTACAGTTTAATTGTATTCGTGAAATTCTGTGCAACTTTGGGATCAGAAATCGGTAAGTTTCAAAACTGTTTGTTTTTTGTATATTTATCGTCATTTTGCAGTTGGAAAAAAGAACCTCAATGCATTGCCTTTTATGGATTGCTACAGTTCCACCAGTAAGATACATACACGTAAATCAATGCGAGTGATGGGCCTACGGTTTTAAGAAGCCGCAAGCTGTGATGGCAAATTTCTGCTGCGTTGTCTATCATTATGAGTTCCCAGTTCTGGTATTTTGGTCCCCTTAAATATACAAGTTGTGTGCCCACAGCACTGGCACCAATTTACAGAAAGTTGCTACATTTCAAGCCTGGTCATGAACAAGTTGAAACCTACTGGAGACTCCGCGAGTACTCCCAGCCAGAGTCTATCCTGGGCAGAAGCACAAACAGCTTGCCAGTCAGTTGAGGCTCAATAGCCAAGAAGAGTGGCAAAACATCAGCGAGTACATAGGGCAAATGGACGAGTCCTGGTTGGGCTGCCAGTCACAGGTTTAACGTTGAGTTTGTCTGTGGCAACGACACCTACTACTCCGCTGTTAAAGTTAATACCAACACTGGCTTTTGGCGTGAGTATTGGTAGATCATTTCCCCTACAATTACAAACACTGTGTACTGATACCTCAGGCTGATTGTGGTCTGTTTGAACAAACGTTGGAAAAGAAACTAAGATGTGCATTGCAATCTCAGGTCAACCTTAGAGGGACTTTAATCCAACAGTTGTTGTAAATTGGAGTAAAAAGGAGTAATCACGCATTAAAACAAACATTAAAACAAACAAACCGATCAAAACCAACCAAGTGAGGTACAACTTGGAAGTGCGCATACAGTGCAACCAAGTGAGGTACAACTTGGAAGTGCGCATACAGTCCAACGAAAACAGGTACAACTTGGAAGTGCACATACAGTGCAACCAAGTGAGGTACAACTTGGAAGTGCGCATACAGTCCAACCAAGTGAGGTACAACTTGGAAGTGCGCATACAGTGCAACCAACTGAGGTACAACTTGGAAGTGCGCATACAGTCCATGATCAAAGGACAGAACAAACAAGAAGCAGAGTCCCCGATGTAACGTTCAGAAAATAATCGCACTCAGGAACTTCCTTCGCCGAAGTCTATTGATGAACACAAAAACATATTATATGCTCGACGTCAGTTTCGTGCCCACAAAATCCCCTGGATCACCTAAAAAATGGAGTGCACGGAATAATGGCTCTCACATATTTGCTGACTTCTAGTCGAAGCCTAAGTTACTACTTCAAGGCGCTAATGTTTAGCATGTTGATAAATAATCGATTTTAAAATTATGTATTAGCTAAGTAGACATTTTAGAAAGAACATTTTTTCTAAACAATCGCCGCATTGATAGTCATGTGGGGCCACATTCACAAAGAGAAAGCACACACCCTCCCGCACTTTCCCTTCCTGACTAGCAACTAAGCCTGTAAACTGAGGAATAGCTTTCCTCACTGGATGAAATCAGGTAGGACGACAAATGCGTGCTCCACTACCGAGGACTTCTAACATTTTTCCTTGGTTGACACCACCTTTTTCTGCGTGTCTCATAAAGCTTATGAACGAAACCATCTCGAGGATTTGAACTTCGGTTCTCTTGCAGTTATATTCATGTAACCTTTTGTTTCATGTATCTATAGTGAACTACACATGGATGCCATTCGATTTGGGCAGGTGTATCCAGCATTTCAAAGGAATTATTGCTCTCCGGATAACCATGAGTGAATTGATATAAATTACAAAGAGTACTGACGAAATTTTGGTTAATGTCACTGTTTTGTTAAACATTTATAGAAAAAGTGAATATTGTATGGTTGAATAGAATTAACTGCACAAACTGAGTAAGCAGGAAAGCATCGTATTCGCCAAATACTATCCCGATTTGCACGTTTCTGTTCATAGAGATGACAGCAGGCTATAGAATATTGCTTATCAAATAACGTGCTTGGTCAAACTTTGCGAACGATTCAACAATACTTCTGATCACAAGACGTGGCTGAGGACCAGTTTTTGCTGAGCTGAAATAGTTTTAAATTTCCCTAGGCTATGTCCAAGACGGGTGCTGTGAAGAACAGCTACGTCTAACTGTAGCACACGAAGAGAAAACACGCTAAAGTCGTAGCTCACAAATCACAGGATCTGCATACAGCCTTATATAGTCTCAGGCAATCTGTCTTGGCTGTTACATATGTGTAAGGTATTGTAATCGGTCGATTCGTGAATAATGTTTAGCATCAAGATGGAAGTGCGTTAAAATTGTACTTGAACGCTATTTGGTTCTGTTTGTTTTCGCAACGAATTTTTTCGACTTTATTCATAAATTATTTTCCACTTAATAATTCTTGTATCTTTGGGTATTTCTGCAAACTAATTTTTATGCTCCATGTGTGAATTCCTTTGAAGAGCATAATTGTATATCTTAAGCAACAAAGCACATTTTACAAAAATGACGTTGTATATAAACCACACAATTCATATGTTTCACGACACATGTATACAACAATAGTGTACGTTGGATCGGATTAAAGGACACCAGTCCGATCTAACAGTTCCAATCGCAAATCCTAATCCGACAACCTTAAGGCCTGGGTTTAACTCGATCCGTTCTGACGGCTTCGTCACTACATTTGATCCAATCAAAAGAATTAAAAAAGAAGGCCTTTGGATCGGAAGGGCACATCTTTAATACATAAAGATGAAGTTGGGTAGTAAGCACTCGTGAGGATCTGTGATCTCTGTGAAGGCTTTTCATACTCGGCGCAAAAGCGAACACACGCGAAACTGTGACGTCAGATGAACTATTTGTGCCGCGAATTTCAACTCTAGCAACTTTCGTTGCAATTTTTCTGTGACGTCAACTCTGATCGCAGTCGCTTTATGTAAATGGTTACTACATGTACACGGAAGGAAAACACCGCTGTCAACAAATGACTCACAAATACAAAATACAGCATGTGTGTCAGTTTCCGGATTAATCAGCACAACTTTGTTATACAAACCAACTTTAAAAACAAATGTGGTGACTGCTTTTTTTAACGTCTTCACGAAATTTGGGTTGTAGATATTTGTTGTTATAATAAATTTCTATTTAGTTGTTTACAAAACATACCTAGCCCAATAACTGCAGAGATTATAATGCATGTTTAATAAAAGTATTTATATAGAATAATAAATTTTTATCACTGAAAAATAGATGTTTCAACACAAGTGCAGTCTATAATGTGGAAGAGTTTACACAAAATTATTATAGATTACATAAAACAATAGTTTGTTAACAATGAAGTAAACATTATGCCGGTTATTATGCTGAATATTAGTTCCATCTAAATAAACTCTTTTGCTGTTACCTTTGATGCACTTTTACGCAATGGGGACCGTTTCAAGGAGTAACTAGGCCGAATATATAATTTTGGTAAGCACATTACTGGTACGTGTAAGCAAATTATACATATTTAACAAGAATTTTAATTAACCACAAACTAACTGTAGGCAACAACTGAAATGTCTGCTGGTATTAACCCCTTGGACTGCGCAAAAAAATTGGTTATAAATTTTACTCTGCTTATCAAATCCACAAGAGAAGTGCTTTTCACAGCTTAGCCACTCTCTGAAATGTTTACGAGTGGCATGGTCAGGTCAGGAGGTGATTAATTAATTTTCCTTCCACCTGTTGTGAAACCTTCTCAAAGCCAATGGGGCGAGGATACAGGAGCAACACTTCACGCTTGTCTTGGGCCTTTGTTTCCACTTTCATGCTCAGACTTCAGATTGACTTTTTGGGTAATTCGGGTATGCATTTCATACAAGTTTATCTTTTCCCATCATTTCCTAATTTCATTACTTCAAAAAGCCGATTAACACTTGAACAGTTAAAAAAAAGAGTTTAGAGGTATGAGTCCACATATCTTTGCACCACTGTTCTTTTTTTCAATACCTCCTCTTCCCAAAGGACTCACTAATCTTTCACCCTAGAAAGTAGTCAGTGACTAGGCCCCAGACCTAATGACATCAAATTGAGCTTTATGCAACAAGGCAATCTGGAAGCAAAAGATGGGGCAGTCTTAAAATTGTCTGCTCGGCCACTTTGTATCTTTGGATTCTACTGACAAAACATACATCACACAGCGTACAGATGTTATTTGACGTTGGGATTTTTAGAGCCTTACTTTCAAATACAAAAACCCGTCAGCACTTCTTTGGAAAACTTTCTTTAAAAGTAATTGTTTTTTGGTGACAAGACATGCACATCTACACACAGTAATATACTGTGCGCAGAAAACCACATGAACACACAGTACACTGGCGGTAAAAGCGGGGGGAGGGCTCAGGGGACCTGCTGGTTTCCCCTTTTTCGACCGCCAATTTTGGACTGGTCCTTTAATGGCTGATGTGTGATGGTCTAACCAATTGCCCCCCACACTTTGAAAATCGTTCTGCCACCTTTGACTACATCCCAACATTGAACACAATGAATATACATGACACAATGGCGAAAGCACACTTCAATAAAAATTTGGCTCCAAGAATAAAAGTGGAAAATTGAAATTACAGTCCAATTTGTAGACAAGTCTCATCACAAATAAAGTCACAAGCAACAGAGGACAGAGAGATACTGTCATGCTACTTCATTTGACTTTCAACATCTAGTGACTTGACTACATAGTGGATAGCATGTGACTGACTTATAATGGACTTGAAAAAATTGGCTACAACCTCTAGTAAATCTCAGAAACCCTGTACAGTGGCATTATACCGCAGGACTAAGGGGTAAGGACCAATGTTGGGCAATATGTTTTAATCGGTAGCCCACTGAAAGTTTTTATCATTACACTAAATAAGAAGAAAAAAAGGCAGCCATACTGCTTAGCCTAACTGGACAATCTGTCACAAAAAGATAATAAATTAATGGTGAACCCTGATCATCAAGCATTGTTAAAGGAAATCGGATTCCACCATAATCCAACACTGTAGTCATCAATCATCTGTTGTTACCCAATGGGACACCAAACATCAAGTAAAGTAACAGTACCAGGGGTCTATGGGCCAGGTCTAGATCCCGAGGTCAAAGACCCAGGGTCTATGCTCAAAGGGCTACCTACCAGGGTCTACAACACCGGATGTATGACCAAGGGGTTACACCTGAGGTGCTTCCACCCAGGGCCTACGGTCAAGGGGCTACCTACCATGGTCTACATCCCAGGGTTTATGACCAAGAGTTTGTATCTAAGGTGCTTCCACCCAGGGTCTATGGTCAAAGGACTACCTACCAGGGTCTACAGCCCAGGGTGTGCCAGGGTCTACGTCCCAAGGTCTATGACCCAGAGTTTACACCTTAGGGGCTTCCAGCCAGGGTCTATGGTCAAGAAGCTACCAACCAGGGTCTACAGCCCAGGGTGCGCCAGGGTCTACCATCCCAGGGTTTATGATCAAGGGTTTACACCTAAGGGGCTTCCACCCAGGGTCAATGGTCAAGGAGCTACCAACCAAAGTCTACACCCCAGGGTCTATGACTCAGAGTTTACACCTAAGGGGCTTCCACCCAGGGTCTACAGCCCAGGGTGCGTCATAGTCTGCAGCCAAGGGTGTGCCAGGGTCTACACCCCAGGGTCTATGATCAAGGGTTTACACCTAAGGGGTTTCCATCAAGGGTCCATGGCCTAGAATCCATCAAAACCAGCCAAGCAAATGTTGGATTCAGGAGGATTTTGAAATAGCTTTATTGATGATTATTTTTCCCTCTGGCTGACTGGAGCAGAGTCTACCCAAGACATTTGTATCACACGAGGCACACTGACTTGAACATCTCAAATCTTATGGTTGAGACAATCATTTGCATGGATTGAAATTTGGGATGGGAATCATTAAATTTGAAAAAACTTGAGTGCCTGAACAGAAGGTAATCTGAGCAAAGCGGACGGTACCTCACCCTTCCCTTGATGTGTCCACTAATCCCTACTGCAAAGGCTTCTACAAAATACAAATATTCCATTAGCTCAGCCCTCAATCAAGATCAAGTACTGGACTGGCAAGAAGAGGCAAGGACTTCCAAATTTCCAAGTGAGGTCAGACGTTGGATTTTGTTCAAGGGGTTCTAATTCCCTTCCAAAGATGCTACCCCAGGCCCCCCCCAAAAAAATATTAACCTGCAATACTAAAAACACAGTAACAGAGTTACAGGGCTAGTCAGTTTCTCTCTTGTAACCAACATGTCCACAACAGTTAAAACTTTCTAGCTTTAATTAGGTTCCAAAACAAGTTCCACATCCGTGTATGAGCCAGAATGAAGATTATACTGGGAATGAAACCAACAGGATGTTGAATCCTACACGAAATAAGTTTTTAATACATAATCCCCTTTCTGCCCATGCCCAGTTTATAGATACAATGCTCTACATAGATTGGCCACAAGAACCTTTTGCTTTGTTTGTGCTTTGTTTCCTTGTTTTCGGTGGTTTTGTTTTATTTTTGTAACTGCATTTGAATTTCTTTATTCAATAAGAAAAAATTCATATTTTTCTGTTGAAATGGGGAGTTTAAAATTGATGATCTGCACGTGGAACAGGTTTGAGTGGAATTCAGTAACTATTAGGGACATGCTGGTGACCTTTTACCACAATTTGTGTCAGTCAAAAGCTTAGTTTAAAATGGCTCAATATTGCATCTGGAAGTGTAGTGGCTAGTCCACATCATTCTCTGAATGCACCATTAAGCCTTGATAATCTGGAGAAATGTGCCTCTCGTAGAACCCTGTTAATGTCCCTATAGATGGAATTTTCCAAAGCTAGTGTTTCATGACTACATGATGGCACCTCAGTATGGTCCCCGGGTATAAGGTGGAGATTGCTGAGCGCTGTACAGGTGGAGGAGTCTAGGTAGGTTTCATTCTTGGAATTTGGGGGATGGTTCAAGGGTAGGCTATGGTTGTTTGTGTGTTGTAGTAACATGGAAGGTGTTGCTTGCTGTACAGGACAATGTCTTGAATGTGTCGGGGTAGGCTGGCCGTTGAAACAAGCATCAGTCTAGATCAGGAATCACAAACATTTAAAAGATGTTGACAAGTGTCAACAGAAACCCTCATGAAAATTTACCCAAAATACATACTATTGAAAAAAACAATAGCTAATTTGTTCATCCAAAAAAGTCTTTCAAATTTCTAACATACTTTTTCCCCTTTTTACCAAGGGAGAGGAACAGACAGTGTTTCATGAAAATGAAGGGCAAGATCACAAAAAAATAAAATAACAGCGCGATGTCTTTGTATCCATCCACTCACCTCAGAATATCTACTCGAGCCAACAGGCTCTTCATTCCCATCTGAATGACCATTCAGCAAAGGGGAACTGACACAAACACGAAAAACAGAAGCAATGAGTATGAGTTAAATCAAATGTTGTCCAGTGGTGTGGCCTCTTGGCAACTGTCAACTAGGACAAATGTCTCAATGCCAAAGCATGAACACATACCTGAACAATGATAAAAATACTACAACGGCAGATAAGGTTTTACATGTGAAGGCCAAAATGCTTTAAGGATTTGCCCTTTACATAACACATTCTTCTGCTTAGATTAGTTCTTTTAAAAGGTACTGTTGATTTGAAATGTTCACCAAAAGTGGCCACCAAACATCCCCTATCATCAAAGTCACTGGCCTCAATCTCCATTATCTTCATCAAATCTTGAAATGTAGCATAAACGTTTGCAAACCTGTTGAAGTTGAAGTCAGTTCTCTTCGGAGATGGTAACAGCTCCGAATCCTCCAAGTCTCGATTTCTCTTCCTACTACAGATTTCAAAAAAATCAAATCAATTTTCTCAAATTTTGATTTTGGCTCATTTTCTTTAATAAACAAATGTTACAAGTGTCAAAATGACAGGAAAAACCCAAGTAACATGGAACAGGTGGTACCCTAAACTTATAAGGCTCCTCGTTCCTCATCTCTGAGAAGCAGAACGAGGCTTCCCTCATTTCTACGGGCAGGATGGGTGTGGGTCAAACCCACAACATCCCTGCTAAAATACACATATCTGCCTCATCAAGCACCAATCTTGCAAGTATATCCTGGCTGCGTCAAAGTAGCAGTTTTGCTACAATTCAATGTGCATCTGGATCTGCCAAAAAAACATTGCTAAAGCATACAGTACACAGTGGCTACAGTTTCGGCAGCCGTAACGGAACTTCTATGGGTATGTTTAATTTTTTTCACAGGTTATTTTTGGGGGGGAGATTTATTAAAGGGGAACGAAGTACGAGATCAAATTGTTACGGACCAGTTTGATTCAAGTCTAATGCTCCAGACTGGTCCAGTAGTAACCAGTACAAGTGTGTCTCTAGATTTCTGGAGTTCATTGTCCACTGTGGGCACAGAAGGCAACAAACCCAAGAATTCTAGCGGTAGTAAAATTGCTGTAACTGAAGTCACTTTGTATTAGGCCTACTAGACAAAACCTGTGATTCTTTACATTACTATACTGGACAAAACCTGATGCCGCATCAAATTTACCATCATCTCTACAAAAAAAATTGCTGCAGACACTCAACAATGTACAATGTCACAGAATCTACAAGATTATAACAATATCTTTCTAATTAACTTTTCAATTCATTTATACTTCTCCCCTTTTTCTCATTTTCCCCACCCCCTGCCCTCCCTTGTGAAACACCATCATGATCATGCATGACCAGATGACGAGTCCATCAATCCGTAAAGCTGGATATGGGTCCCCGAACAACTAACTTGACTTGGGTCGACAGTGTGTTCACCCCGGCATGAATGGGTGTAAATTAAATCATGGAAATACAACTTCTATGCAAAGTTTGCATTTGTTCTAATGAAACAGAATATGGAAGATAAGAAGACATTTTGAGACACTTGCCTGGACAGTGTTTGTGTCATTTTTGCTCGTTCATCAGCTGCAGCTATAGCGCCCTCAACGGTATATTCATGCAGGTTAATTATTTAGGCATTTTTGAGTTTTCGACTTAATTCAATTGTGGATCTTCTCTATTTAAAAAAACACTTGAGAGCTCAGTGGGGAGAGAAAATGGAAACAAATACCTTCTTATATTGATTACATTATCAGGTCTTATCTTTGTATAATTTGTTTAAAGAGTACTTGAAATGAAAACGGGGGAGTCAGAATCTCCTTGCAACAAAACCGAAACTTGTAGAACAACTACAGTAAGTCGTGGGAGTACGTTGACCTTTAGCACGTGAAAGCGTGAAAGAGTGTCCGCTTAATGTGTAGAATCCCAGACGTGTCTCTTGTAGTATTCAACAATAAGACACAATCATCTTCTTGGGCATCCGACTACTCAAATATTTTGCAATGCTCGACGAACAACATGGCATCAAACTCCGGCGGTATGAACCCTGAACATGCTGAAGCTGAAAGTGAAAACACTTCGCATTCCACCAGTGAGGTGGAAGAAGAAATGGAGGTGGTCGACCCTGAGAACAGTGACATGGAAGAATCAGATGGTGAGGGCGGGGAGCGGAGGGTGTATCTCCCGGGGGATCCGCTTGATGAAGGAGAGATGCTCGTCCGTGACGACTCCGCCTATCATATGTATCATCAAGCACAGACTGGTAATTTTGCCTACTTCCCGGACACTTGATCAAAGTTTCATTTTAAAAAGTTCTTTGTACTCAGGGTAAGAGTTCCATATACGGGACGCCAGTAATTTCCCTACAGTGACCTATAACTTAGTCATCAGAAAGCAAAAACATGTCTAGATAAGTTCAATTTAGGAAGGAAAAAACCAAGTCGTTTACTTACTAGGCCTACTTAGACCTACATCATACATGACTTATTAAAAGTAAAAAAAGACACAATGACAGAAATTTTCAGACCAGTCTCATAGGGTTTGTGCACAGGAAGTCACGCGGCATCCATATATGGAGCTCTTTCCGAACTGAATTCCGAAAAAGTTTGGTTTTTTTTATTTCGTGTCATAGGCCTATTTCCAATAATCATGGTTTGTTCCTGGCTGTTTTGTACAGGTGCTCCTTGTCTTAGTTTTGATGTTTTGAGAGACAGTCTTGGAGAGAACCGCACCTCCTACCCCCACACAGTCTTTGCTGTTGCTGGTAACCTTTTTATAAAATTTCAGCTCAAGAGTCTTTTTTTTTCATTATAATCATTCAGTGGATATGAGTAGTTTCTTACAGTACTTTGATTTTGAGTATTTTTTTGTAAAATATGAATATTCTCTACATTTTGTTCTCTGTCATGTCTATTGTAAGAATGAGCAAAATATGAAACAGTCATTTTTTAATAAAGCCCTTGAAAAGTTAGCCTTTTTCCTGGCAAATGAATATTGTCCCTTTGCTTTGTCAAAGTCACTTTTTAAGTTCCAACATTCCTGGTATAGTGTAAGTGAACAAAATTGGCAATGGTGATTCAGAGTTAGGATTAAAATCAAATAGGACACTTTCTCATTTGTAACTAAAGTACATTTTCCATGGATCTTTAACTTTTGAAGGTCCTTCAGCCAACCGTATTTTGAGGCCTCGTTTATAACCAAATTATTTGAGCCCCCTCCAAAAACAGCTTCAAATTTTACTTGTGTTTCCACTGATTTCCAGGCACCCAGGCAGAGAAGGCACATCTCAACAACGTCATCATCATGAAGATGACAAACCTGCATCGTACTAGCCAGAAGGACGACGATGATGACAGTGACGAGGACAGTGACAGCGACGATGAGGACAGTAAGCCAGAGCTAGAGACGGCAATGCTGAAACATCTAGGCTCTGTCAACAGAATTCGAGTGAGTCCTTCAGGCCAAGTTAGCCCTTTTAAAGATAGAAGTGGAAACGTTATCCATTACCCTTGTAAATACCCCTTGATGACAGGGTTCAATTCTGGACTGTGTCCATTGAATTCAATGCCGGTCTATGGAAAGCCTCATGACCGCATAAGTCCTGTGCATGATCCAGTTTTTTGTCCAGTGTTATTCTGCTAAATAGCACTGGTGGACCTCCCAAAACATCAATTGTTCAAAAGCAACCTTACTAGCAACTCCCATACATGTCCATAAATTGGTGTTATTGTTTATCTTTCGAAAGATTGCGCTACAATAAATTTGGGAGTTAGTATAACTCATGCTAGTGGTCAAGCAGAATCATGTTTTCCAAGTTATGCATCAGGCATGAAATGTAAACAGATCGTAGATACATAGACCAGCAATAGGTGCCCATCAATTACTAATTGCTCAAATAAACAGCACCCTCTTCTGTGCAAAGCCCACTAACGACACAAACCCTGACAATGTGGTTAACCAACCACATTTATTTTTCATTTCATTGTCATTGAACTAAGCCAGGTTGACACTTTGTTATTTGTACTAAAGCTAACCACTCTCTCACTCTTAGTTGCTTTACCTCTTCTCAGTCAGTCTGGTCTCTATTATTTATTTTTTTCTTTCAGAGCACTGACATTGGTCAGAAACAGGTAGCAGCGACTTGGGCCGACACCGGCACAGTCCACCTGTGGGATTTGACCTCTGCCCTCCAGGCTGTCAATAATGCCCACCTCATGGGGCGCTTTATGAGGCAGGAATCCCACAAGCCTTTGTTCTCATTCACCGGTCATCAGATTGAAGGGTATGCCATAGACTGGTGTCCAACCGCATCAGGTATGCTGTTATTTATGTACTTCTACTGATAGACCCTAAATGAATTCTGTTTCAAAAGTTTTGAAATGATTTGTCCATGTGGGTCATTCCATGAGGTTGGGGCACATTTTGTGAAGGTGTCAAATGTTGCATTGGTTCTGTAAAAATGAACAGCTATTTCCCTGCTTGTGGATTCCAAATTGACATCGTTATACATCTTGCAAGGCTGGATACAAAGGTGTGTGTTATTCTTACAGAGTAAATGACCTACTCTACACGTCATGACAGGTGGTAAAAGTTGCAGGTGTAACAAGCGACACCGCCCCAACCTCATGGAATGACCCATATATAAAATGTCAAATTTTGAAGCACAGCACCTTAACAATAATATCCTGAATAAACATGTCCAAACTGATTTCATTTTGGGTATGAGAATTCATTACCCATGCAACAAGATATAAAATTGGGAAGATTATTGTAGAAAAAGACCCAAACAGCAGTTCAAAACTAAATTCCTGAAATTTGTCGGCAGGAAATTTGATTACTGGTGATTGTCGGAGAAACATCCACCTTTGGAAGTTACAGGAAGGAGGGGAATGGTCCGTAGACCAGCGACCATATGCCGCTCACGCAGAGTCAGTGGAAGATTTACAGTGGTCACCTAATGAGAAAAATGTAGGTAGAAATTTAATTCACCTCCAAAGAAGGTTAATTCACTTAGGAACATCCTGTGTGGATTCTATTCTAAACATGTGTATGTCTGCTATCATTATACATGTATTGAAACTTCAGAAATGTTTACTGCTTACAACAAGCTTATAGTGTTATGATATCATTCAAGCTAAGCATGCTTAATATAGTGTCCTCCCCAGCTAAGAGGGATACTCAAAGAACCAGTTTTCTCTGTTTTCATTTTTGGTCAAGGATTTTGTCTTTAACTTGCGATAGTAATATCTTGATGAAATGTATTAGCAAACTTAAAACCAACCTTTATACATTCATGAACAGCTCAGTGGAATTTCTAATTAACTTTTTTTTCATCTCTCCTGTAAAGGTTTTCGCCTCATGTTCAGTTGATAAGAGCATCCGGATCTGGGATGTACGGGCAACGCCTAGCAAGGCGTGCATGATAACCATGAAAGAAGCCCACAGCAGTGACGTCAATGTCATTCACTGGAACAGGAAAGATCCGTTCATCCTGTCTGGAGGTGACGATGGTGTACTGAATGTCTGGGACTTAAGACAGTTCCAGGTAGAAGCCCTATTAGCTTTTGTACATGACCAGATGGTGGCGCTGTGAATTTAACATTCAACTAGGACCTGCATTCAAATGTTATAGTTGCTTGAAATAACACACATCCCTGTGAAAGCCATGCAATGGCTACCGGCTACAGCGACTTCCCATAGATACATGCTTTACTTCCTGCCAAAGCCAGTCAGTATGGACGCAGCCTAAGAAAGCTTTGTCAGTACACTTACCAACGTTTTACTAAATTCAGCCTGATGAAGTAGAAATGTAACCTGAGTTTTCTGACTTGTTTTCTGTACATTATGATAGTAGTTTGTGATTGTACTCGTTATAACAATTGTATAGGCTTTTTGAAGAAAACTCTTGCTAGTTCTAGGCTTGAAAAGTAGTGCCTCTGTTCTTTTCTACCGCCTGTAGAAAAAAGCTCCACCAGTTGCCAAGTTCAAGCATCACACCGGGCCAATTACCTCCGTGGAATGGAACCCTCAGGACAGTACTGTGTTTGCAGCAGCAGGGTCTGATGACCAGCTCACCCTCTGGGATCTGTCATTAGAACGTGAACGGGAAACGGCACCAGAAGGCGAGAGTGGACAATCTCGACTGGACGGTATCCCCCCTCAGCTGCTGTTTGTCCACCAGGGGCAGAGCGACATTAAAGAACTTCACTGGCACCCTCAGATCCCTGGTGTCCTCATCAGCACGGCTCATAGTGGTTTCAATATATTCAAAACCATCAGCGTTTAGCACTGATCGCTGATCCTCAAGAAACATTGTTTGTATATTTTCTGCAGTAATGAGTCAACATTGGAACTCTTTAGCACTGAAAAGACTTCTGGATTTTCAGAGCCTTTCGGCAATACCTTTAACCTGAGGAAAGTAGATAATTTTAACCAGCATAGCAACCATTACATAGTTATTGCTATTATTGTGTTCACCATGCCTTTCATAACAGGTGGCCTTATCATGTCCTGATGAACATGCCCATTTTCCCTTCAGTTATCAATTCAGAGGAGTAAGTGAAAAGTACTCCAGTAGTATTTTTAAACCTTTACATAATAACAAACAACAGAAACTGTTGGCTTCATGAGAAAATGATTAATTTATTTCACAAAAACATTTCTGTGATAGCCAATTCCATCAGACCGGAATATTACACAATAAATACTTGCAAAATTATACATTGAAAAATATTACCATGGCAACTTACACCATTAAAATAAACCTTGGAATGAGCAGAGTCATTTCCTGCCACCATTGTAATAAGATCAGTCTCATGGTCTTTATAGATGAAAGAACCACCTTCACCCATAAAATAAAAAAATGATCATTGTTAAGTAAGAACTTCAGTAAGTGTACTTAAGCAAGGCTAACTCTAATAAACTAGGGAGATCCAAGTCGAGCGTGTTCAAAAGGAGTTGGAGAAGTAACTCCTTGTCTGGAAAGCCCAGTGTGCAAGCTTATATCTGATAAACACTAAAATTTCTGCAGCACCACCATATGGGATACGAACCAAATGTGCATATTCAAAATTTGAAAAGAGTTGAAAGGCAATACTGAAAAATACTTAGATCAACAAAGTCGTCTTAATATTGGTTGAATTCCTGTTCACTTATCACAGTCATCATAACATAACAATGGATGAAAAAAAACCACATTTTTATGTCTCTCAGCCCCTGTACACAAACAAAATGGGCCATAAAATGTACATATATGGAAAGCGTAAATTATGTCACTTTTACATGATTAGATTTCTATGAGGAGACACCGTTACTGCAATGGTATGAGAGTCCTACGCACGTTCGTTGACCACTTCACACTGGAGAGTAAGGATGTAAATATAATCTGGTGATCGGTAGACATGTACACAGGCCTGGCAGATGGGTCAAAGCATCAAGCTAGTGTTTACATGTGCTCATCTGCGTTTTGTTTTTGTTCAGACACATAAAGTCAGAGAGGTCTGTGGAGGCAGACTGTGTAGAGCTTCAACTTGGCCGCTGTGTTAGGCTTTTTGTGGTAGCAAATATCACTCTGTAAGCTCACCTCAGAGTGCTGACAACAATAATGATCCACGAAGAGATCTTGTACAAATACTGTTCAAAAGAATCTTGCATATCGGTATTTTCGGTGTCGAGCAGTACATCAATAGTTGGTACATCTTGCCCTTGTTCCAAAGTTGAAATTTTTAGCCAAAAATTAAACCATTAATTTGCAAGTGGAAAACTTGAGGCACCTGTGTATTTTGGTAACAGGTCAAAAGAGGTATTTAACTTCCGTGTGACTTGCGCATGCAGATTGATACCACTGCAGAAATGGCTTCAAATTCTGGCCATCTGATTGGGCTATAAAGTCCAGGTAGTTTAGGTAGAGCCAAACAATGGTGGCAAAGTACTTTGAGGATGCTTAGCTACAGTAGTCTTCTCTGGAAGTCGATTTTAGTCCATGGATGGATCACTACCATTTAATAGTCAGCGCATTATTCATCTTCTCTACAGCATGGTACTGTGTCTTCAGCATAGCTATGGCTTTCTCACTCTCTGGTCCTCCAAGCCAATCAGAGACCAGCTCGTCAATCAATGGGTTCTCCTCTGGTTTCCTAGTGTTGAGGGAGTTGTAGAGAGCCTCCACTCGGATTAATAATTCCTTGGCTTGTTCTCCATCCTGAGATCTGATCTGTCCACCTCCATTCAAGCAGCCTGGACACAGAACAAACAAGAAACAACATGTTATTATGTACTGATCAGAAGTACAGTCAACTCTCATAGTAACAAAGTTTAAGGGACCAGACATTTTATGTAAGGAGTGGACAAACAAAGAAAACACACAAATTCAACAATCTAGGAATCTCAGAATTTGCTCTTTACAACAGTACATGTATTTTGTTGTAAGTGTTCTTTATATTGAGAGTTGACTATATCTGCCAATCAGCCTGGGGCAGAAGCATCCCCCTCATCAAAGGGCCATGTTGGTAAGGAGCGTTCGTCATACATTCAGTATCATTCGTGAACCAGTTAAGTGCAGTTCCCAGCAAAAGAACCTGCACTGCTGGCAAAACTTCACCCTCTCTTGGTCCCAATCTGGGCAGAAAGTGGCACTCTTAAATCCTACACTGTTACCCCTGCTCATCAGGCCTACAGATCCAATGCATGTACAAGAAATAGCATTTTAAAAGACCAACAACATCAACACAGAACGGTGACACACCACGTTTGTGTACATGTACATGGTCACACTCCTATAGGCCAGTTAAAGCACAATTCATAATCCACTGGTTAATTTTGCCCGGTACCCAGGATATATTTTGTGCACAGATTACCAGGGACAGATACAAAACACTCCATAGACCCTGTCCTATGGCATCTGCATTAGAAAGCATGGGGCTGGAGGTTCGATTCCCCACAAGCTAAATTCCTCATTTTTATCTATGATCATTCAAGTTTGATATGTAAGTCAAAAGCACATTATTTTTTACCAGCTGGGCAAGCCATGACCTCCACAAAGTGATATGGAGAGCGCCCTCGCTTGACCTTCTGCACCAGGTTCTGGATGTTCCGAAAGCCATATGCCAGAGCAAACTTGAGCTTCACCTCACCATCAACTTCCAAGATGGCCTCCTTGAAGTCTTTGTTCCTTTATGGAGGGAAATTATGGCAAACAAAAACTCCATTCACCCTTTTTCACGGCTATTTGTAACCCAGCCTAACGAAATGAGCTAAAAGTTGCCAGAGCCACTTTTGAGTTGAAGACATTGTCAATAAGCTTGCATATTATATCAATAGAAACCCTCAACATTTTTCAGCCACATTGTATCCATTTTGATATACATCAAAACGGAGCTCAGTTTGCTCTTTCCAATCCACACTGGAACAAAATTACTGGAACAACAGCCTTAGAACTCATTTTGCATGACAGTGTTTAGTGTCACAAAAAGAACGTATAGGAGAGAGGGATATTGCCTGCATGTTTGATGATACAAAGCACGGAAAAGGGGGCCAGTAAGTTACCATCTCGTCAGCAGTGTTTGCCTCATGATTTTACATTCTGCCGTGCCTTGAGCAATCCATTTGTTCACGAGCATCAGTGCGGAGAATGTAAATGTTTTGAAATGTCAAAACTGACAGGTGAATTTTGTTCCATCCATTTTTCACTGCAAACAGGAATAACAACTTTGTAAGAACACCAAGTGCTCTACTGTTTCATTCAAACTGCAGCCTGCGTGCCTGGTTATGTGTGTAAAATGTATTTTGGGCGTAGGAACACTTGCAGAAGTTTCTAACCATAGGAGAAGCACTGCTTACGTGACAGGCCCCCTTTACCGTGTTTGTGTCTGATGGAATTCTTTGCTGTGAAATTGTGAACTTGGATGTTCAGTTTACATGGCCATGTGCACTATTAAGCAGCAAATCATAGATTTCAGTCCCAACCAAGCAAACTTGTGAATTCTTCCCACAAGCTATATTGCAAAACACCAAGTCCACAATGCTTAACCCTAACACTCCTCAATCCTCCAACAGGTGAAGGATTGAGGAGTGTTAGGGTTAAATCACACCAGCAAACTAAATATTCAAAAAGGTGCTATCTAGAAGGCACAGGGTTCACAACCACTCACTTGAGAGTCTTGTACTCGATGTGTTCTATGTTAATTCCAAACAACTCCTGAGCTGCATATCGGAAAATGTGTTCCAAGTAACCCCCAGAACCACCTCCTACATGATTCACCAGCTGTCCGTCCCTTGACACTGGGAACATTGGATCAATGTCCTGGGGTTGTATGTCAGCTAGGGATAGGTCTTCCTTATCTAGCATTGCCTCAACCTCTCCTAAAACAACAACAATTACAAATTTATTTATGAATTTATTCAAATGAAGCACATTTCACAATTGATAAACGTTTGCATGAGCACAATCTTTTGCTGCTTCACTTTTAAGCTGCAAATGGTTCTCTTCACAATTCGGTATTTTTATAAAATCAAAATTTTCTTAAAGCAAGGATGGTACAATTTTTGTTGCATAGCCTACTCTTAAGAGCCAAGGAATGAGGCATCATACGTCACATGAAGTTGTCGGTGCAAACGGTACGGGCAGCATGGCTTTAAATTTCAACCTTATGTGCACAAATTTAACAATCGCGTGAGAACAACACACCTGAGCGAGGCTATACAGTGAAAACAACAGTAGAGTATTCAATAGTAACAGTTATTTTTGCTTCTTCGGTGCTGAAGACACACTGTTATTCCCTCAGTCCAATGACCACAAAGAAGTTAGTAAATGCTTTGAACCCACCTGATGTTATAACACAATCAACATCTCGAGTCCTGTAGATGTCGTTGTAGAAGTCTTCCCGCGATGCCTCAAGTTTCTTATCAAAACAAGGCATGACAGTGGCATGGTAGATCTGATCTGGCCTGCAACCGCCCTGCTTGGAGTAGTAATCTTTGACCAGGGATCCCATCACTTGTTGAGGGGATTTTGTAGTGCTGATGTAAGGTAGGATGTAAGAGCCGTGGGTCTTCTCAGCGTAGCAAACCCAACCTGGGCAGGCAGAGGCAAGCATTGGTAGACTTCCTTTCTCTTCTCGTCTTCTAAATCTGTCGACAAATTCCTTCTGGCTTTGAAGAAGACTGAAGTCCCTGGCAAACGTCTCATCAAATACATGGTGCACACCTGTAGACATGCAAGGTTTGAAAAGTTAATTCACCACTGTGAGTAATAAACCACTATTCTCAGTAACATCTCATTACCAACTTTAATGTAGCAGCAAGCTAAGAACTGCAGAAATATAATGCTAATCCTAGATCTTTAACGGCACACATTTATTAAGACCTGCAAGTGCACAGAAATTAGTATTGATCATCATTTTGGGAAGATTTCTTTGTCTAGAAGAAAGATTGACAGTTAAATCTTAAAGTTTTAAAATTCACAGATGGTATTATGAGCTGGCAATAATGACACCCAACACTTAACACTAACTCCGATATTTTGTATTTCATGATCAGAAATAACTATTGGATACTATTTGTACTTTTTCTTGATAATGCGGCTAGTAAACTCCCACCTCCTAAAACTCTACTCCCTAGCCACACCCCTCACCTAACTCTTTCAGGAATCCAGTCAGTCTACATGCAGTCTCCTGTACTGATAGATGATACCTTGCAGCCAACGAGGCTCTCGACTGGGGTGACACAGATACCACCACCAGTTTTTTCTGATCATGGCCCTGCCAAAAAAGATTGCAGATGGATTGGGTTTGATAACTTCGCTGCCACGGAATAACCGTAAAATTCTGTACAGCTGGTCAAACATTTGTATACGAAATTTCAAGTAGCACAGAATAATTACAGTGATTAAAGGACTGTCGTAGCCTTAGACATTCAAATAGTGAATCGTGCTTATGCACTGATAATTCAAACGTTGCCCTAATTCTGAGGAAGTGGGTCATATGTATTCTCTGCAAAAATGAGTCTCGAGTCACCAGAGCCACTTTTGAGTGTTACTTTGTATTAGCTTGAGGAATTTGAGCTCTTTGTGTTGATTTGTCACTCAGTTTGGTATGGTGAAAATGGGCATTATGTAGATGTTAAAATGTTAAGGATTCCTATTGCTTAAACACTCTGCAAGATTCTTTCAAGTCTTTAACTCAATAGTGGCTCGGGCAACATGAGACTCATTTTTGCAAAGCCGATCATATGCGCTATCAGACATGGCAGTAACTAGCACCACTATTACAATTTGAGCCTCAAGAGGGCTTACTTGTGAATCAAACCCATTAACCTCCTTGATTCTTTACCTCAGGAAGTTTGTTGTTGGCTTCTAAGACCCTCAGTAATTCTTCCTGGCTCTGTTGGGTTATAAGAACACTCTCTGCTGACGTAATGCAGCCACTGCACGCAAGGCAATCATTCAGAGTGATCTGAGCTTTCTTCAGCTGTGTGGCTTCACCATCCTTTGATAATATTGGACCAAAAAATAACTGGGTCAACACCAAAGTTTTATTGGAGCAAATATGATTACAAACATGACTTATGGCCTCTGACTAGACCCATCTCAAAACAGACAATGACAATTTGCAATATGTTTAGAGTTAGCGTACGACTGAATAGCTCACTTGGTATGGCACCTTTACAATGATTCAAAGGTCACAGGTTCAAATCTGTGGCTGGTCATTATATTGACCAAATACAGATTAAACATCAGTTAGATCAGCATTCTTTCCATGCTTTTTACACCACTTGTATTTGGCCTAGTGTAAATCTGTGTTTATGTTGACAGTCTGAAAAAAATATTAAGGTATGATGGTTGGAAACAAAAGATTTTGTAACTGTTTTTACATGAATATATTTTGGTCTTTCATACTGAACTCTGTTGGTGGTGATCTTGTCATTAATTTGGTGTTATGAGTGAAAAGTTCAGAAATTTCTAGAAACTTGGTACTGTGTACCATTTCATCTGTCACACTTCTCTTGTAGACTACTCTAGATGTTTTGGACTGGTTGTAAAATGTGCCTGTCTGTCACTTGTACACGTTTCAACTCACGAGCATTTGAACTCAAGTTTTCCACAAAGCTGCTTATTCTAGAGTGAAGACTTCTCCCCACAAACTATGTCTGAATGATTCTACAAAGACGATAACTTCTTACTACGCCTATTTGGACATAGCTGCCATCTGACTGAACTTTAATGGGACCAGATTGGCCAGGAAGACGCTCCACTTGGACAGGTTTGATGCATTCCTACAAGCAAATTAAAGATGGAAACAATGAATGGAAACCAGATAGTCTCTGATTCATAACCAGCAGAACTTGTCATGAATTCTGTGTATATTACAATAAATCACTTGGTCGGGAGACCGAGCAGAGAAGATGACATGATAACTATAAAGGCATCCTACCCCCAGAACTGTGGGGTTCTTCCAACAGTTCTGGGGGTAAGTGCTACCCCATACACACTGGTCGCCTTTTAAGGCTGATGCATACTCGGTATGAAAGCAAAGATTTTAAGCATCAGATCAAATGTTCATCATGTTCGTGTAGAACGTGGCTGGTCAATCAGCACGATCATTTTGATTGTTAAACCCCACTTATGGACTATACTTAGGCTGCTGGTCCCAACTATTATTGGGCCACTCCCAACGATAGTTGGGACCAGCCCAACAATAGTTGGGACCGAGGCCATAGGCCTAGTTGGGGCATAACAATTGCAATTGCAAAATTATGAAATAGACAGACTGAGCAGTAACGTCGACCTGCAGCATGGCAGGGACCATGCAGATCGACCGATAGGCCTACGGTAACACTGCAAACAAATTTCAAACGTTTGGTGATGTAAACTTGCTTCGATTTTGTATATTTGATTTGCTTGACATGCCCGAAGCATGCACTGGTTTTTCTTTTGAGGCATGTTAAACGTTAGTACAGCCTACATTATATAACGTTAAATCAAAATCAAACTGCTCATAGGAAAACACGCAAAAAAATTACGGCCCAAATTACACGCAGGGCCTGGGTCTGAAATCAAAACTATCCAATGCCGTCTGTGGTCGCTAGGCTTCCAGCGATTTCCGTGTATTTTCAAAGCAAAGCCGATATCATACTTTATATAGCTAAGGCCTACATGTCGGCCTAGGCGTCTTTTTTCTCAAAGCTCCACAGCAATATCAGATTATGATGAATGCGTCATACACATCAGGACAGCAGGTAGGCCTCAGATTGTTGTGAAATAAAGTCTAACCTGAGATGGGGTAATAAAATCGTCCAGATCAGTGAGACGAAGGGCTCCACTAAAATTTGACGCCATCGCACTTCAAGTGAAGTTTGTGAGGTTTCGCCAAGTAAATTAACGCACTTTCTTTTCTGCGGGCCTTCCTCAATGGATAGGCTATCCGCGTGACTTCGCACTTCATGCACATGACACTTTACCATGCATCGACATAATGCATGCATAGCTCGACCGTAAATATTTAACAGCGCCATCTATAGGTATGATCGCCGATCGGGGAATTTGGCATCTCACCACTCTGTATGTTTAGATATTTTTTTAGGATGGGGTTCGGTAATCAGTCTATAATTATAATGTATTTTCTTTCACTGCTTTGTATTTCATTCTCTCTCTTTTCTGGCTTTGAAAGGTTTACGATTGAAAGAACCTTGCATTATGTTAGTGTGTTTGTATGGTATTTTGGACAACTGAATGAGAAAGCATTGTCTGATCACAGAGCCAGGACACTTGCTCTGTGGTCTGATATTTCTTTTTTCCCGTATTTGTTTGAAACGACCGTTATTTTTATGTTTGTTAATCTCGTTATGTAATTACTACAAAGCCGCAGGTAAACACTGGCACAAGTTTTGTGGGCCGAGTACGAAATCTGCAAAGCTTCTGTTTGGAGGTGGTTTGATTCACTCTAAACTTGAGGGGTCTACAAAATGTTTTGTTTCTAACTATTTTTAACACCTGACATTCAAACAACCGACTTTCTGATATGTGCACTGATTTCCATCGTTCAATATATTCTTTTTGTATGCAAAAAATCATAAATTCGTCACGACAAACGAAAACTGTAGAATAATTCATTTTCAAAGCTTAGAGATTTTCCACCCCTCTGAGAGAATGGTTTCGTCAAAATTGATTGACGCTGTTTGCCTCGTGTGTTCGTGTTGCGTTGTGCTTATAAATGCTAATAACGCTAACATCGCTAGGTACGATTGTTGTGTGAGATATGAGCGACGAAGCCGGAGCCAATGAGATAGTATCTGCTGACATTCCTGATGAGAGCATCACAGTCGTCACACAACGACACTTCACATCAAGTTTAAGAGATCAGAATCTACCGAATCTTGTAGATAATTTCTGCCACCGTGCTTAGTTATTGCAGTCTGGTGAGGCCTGGTGAAACCACGGAGCCATAGATGTTCCTACCGCACAGCACCGGCGTCGCATGTTGTAGGCACGGGGGCAGACGCCCACTCGTCCCCACTACAGTTCAATGCTGTCGAGATCGTTGAGCACGGTAAAGTCGGGTGTTTCGCGTAGCGAATTATACCCACGGCTCAAAAGATCAACGGATTTTCCAATTGTTCCGGGGTATTATAGGCGAAGGGCTTCAGAGCAGTCACGATCAGGTGATTCGTAGACGGACCCAACCATTTTGGGTATCCACATAATGCATTTATCGTTTGGGTCTTGAAAAACCACATTCAGTGGTTGTGCAGACATCAGCTTTACATTTGCAAGGTCCTGGTTGCGAACACCCGTTGTAGTATTTACAGGAAAATGTTGAGAAACTGACTGTGCTTACATAGCCTGAGGTATTGTGCTACCATGGGAACCGGGTCCTCTCAGTCCAACAGAGCCTATCTACCCTTTCTGGATTCCCTCCATGTGGTTCTACTTGGGCTTGATTTCTCGGGGAAAACAACTATCCTCTACAGGTTGAAGTTAGACGAATTCATCAATGCAGTCCCAACTATTGGCTTCAATACAGAAAAATTGAAGGCAAGGACAGGACAGTCCAAGGGGGTGCGATTCAAATTTTGGGATGCAGGAGGAAGTGAGAAGCTCCGCCCACTTTGGAAGTCCTACACCCGGGGCACGGATGCTATCATCTACGTTGTTGACAGCTCTGACTTTGAACGCTTTGAGGAGGCAAAGAGCGAATTAATGAAACTCTGGCGATCGCCAAAAAACAGTGGGGTACCAATCCTCGTGATTGCAAACAAGCAAGATTTGCGCGAGGCTGTTAACTTGGAGGAAATCCAACGGCACCTGGGACTGAGTGAGCTACGACAGCATAATCCCTATCAGCTCATACCTGCTTGTGGCATCACCGGAGAAGGATTGGACAACATCTTTGATATACTCTGTGAGATGATCAATAAACGGAGAAGTCTTGCAAAACACCAGAAGAAACGAGGAAGGTAACACCGGCTTCAGGAGTAATTAGTGACGTGTTTGCTTCAGAAGTTAAGCAGCTGGTAGCCAAAAATACCTGTAATCCATGATTACAATTGTGTGTGTGATTCAGTGACTCCTTAAAGATGCAGATTTTTAACAGGGCACCCCTCACATAGCATGAAACCTTTTGCGTCATAAGGAATTTAAATTGATTAGCCATTCACCATTGCATTTCTAGTAGCTGCACCTGGTCCTTGACATGACAAACCAAGAATTTCTAAAATTTGAGTACGTGGGTGAGTGCAAGGTATATTCCTGTTCAGCAGTGTGTCAAGTCACCGTTACTACCCCCCCCCCACACTTACACCTTTGTTCTTCATAAATAGAACAGATGACAAGCCAAAATCAGCAAATATCTCTGTTGTGGATGGTTCACCATAATGGCACTTTCCTGTCAAATTAGGCTCTGTCAAACTGCAGTTTTAGTCACAAATCGCACCGCTCTTTATATAGCCCTAGTATTCCTTGAAATATTTATAAATGGCAATATTTACATCTCGTTGCTGGTAGCTTTTTTGACCTTCGTTCTTTAATGTTGGCAGAACATCAGTAAGTACTGATAGAAGTCGGTGGTTCTATCAGATCCTTATCAAAGACATCTATTATAATATTCTTCACACCATTGGGGCTGTCACACAAGGCCTACATGTACCTTGACTGAGTTCTTTGAGTACATGTACGTTACTGGTTTTATAGTCTGTCTTTTGCAGCAGTATACAAGAAAAATGAAACATTTTTGAAAGTTTCTAAAATGCCATTTTTAATTGTACGTTCAGTTTCAAGCTGAATCTGTCAATATAACTTGCACCACGGAAGGTTTTATTTATTTTTTTTAGTTCCCCAATTTCCACAAAGCAATTACATGCTTTCTTAAGAATTAAAGTACAGTATTTGAAAGATGTTCGTCACATATTGGAAATACGCATAAGTTCGTCTAGCTTAGAAAATGTGAGCAATGTTGCTTTCTTACTAGACTCTCATTAACTCTAACTGTTGACATTTTGCTACTTTAACTTCCTGAATCATCAAAAATACACCACAAGTGCAGGAAACCAGCGGTTAAGTAGTGAAAAGGTATCAAGATAAGTTATACCTTAAAATCTTCCAAAATCCTCCTAGTGGCTTTTGAAGGATCTTGGAGGATTAGTGAAAGCTAGATTTGATCATGCCCGACTATTTGTAAAAGTTCAGCAATGAAAAAAAGTGCCTTGTAACAGAAGTATCTGTGTTGCCCTCGGACGATTCGCACAAAAGCACTCACTTTTTTGGTTTTCTTGTCAAACTATAGCTTGTTTTCTCCATTTCCGGGTAACCGAACTTGGGGGGGTATTGTCACTGATATTTTGAAGTGTGCAGTACCCTGGCACCTTTTTTGTGTAAGCATTGTAAGTTTTGTTATCCCTCTGAACTGCTCAACAAGGCCCAGCCAGGCCGATTATGTTCTTTGTAAGTGCCTTTTTTGAGATGATTTGTATATGAATGCAAGCAGGCCAGATGGGTAATTGTAGGCCCATGAAGCTGCCGTACAAATACCTTCTGGACCCATTCTCAGCTTAATGTATCTTCCAAGGGTTTCAAAACATAAAAGAGGGGAGTTTAAAGCTCATAAATAGTCTGGTTTTTTAGCTGGTTGGAAAACTGCGTGTACTGATATTGTGCGTGCTATGTAGTGCATATGTACTCAAAACCTTTTTAAAAACTGCTCAGAACCCAGCTGAAGTACATTTCTGTGTTCTTCAGATTTTGCAGAGTGAGTGAATAAATACTTATCACAACAGTCCGATCATCTTTTTTCAACCTGAGATTTTTAAATCTGTAATTTTTTATGTCAGTAAATGTAAAAGGATCTAATATTGAGATGTGAATCGGGATGTGTTCTTATTCCTTCCTGTTGTACCACAGTTTATAATCATGAAGGCTTACCTTAATTCTGTCAGATGCTAGGTATGTTTTTATCATCATTATTTGCCAATTTGATTGATTTGGTAATAGACATATTTTGTAGTCGCCATGAACGCTTGGGAAGCATAATGGTAGCAAATTCTAACTCAATATAAAACACAATTGGCATTGTTTATTTATCGTCAGTGTCACGTACCCGTTGAGTGTTATGAAAACAGACTACATAAAGCATGTCCTATAAAAAATTCCCGTGACATTTTCCTGAAATGTTAAAACTATCACAGGCGCATGCTAATTTTCTTTTCCTGGTTATTTATGCCGACTTGAGGTCTGTTTGTCTAGCCGGATACCATCGGCCACTGCTACCTTAAACCTTACTATTGCCTCGGGCGAAAACGCAGCTGTCAAACTACATGATGCCTGCCATATTTGGTCAAACAAGAAAACCGCATCTTTGTTTAGCTTGGTTTGCGAGGGTAAGAACTGTGAATGTGAAATGCCAGAATTGTGTTTACTACCTAAGAAAATAAGCTGTGTGGTTTAGTGCACACAGTTTGTGGTTTGCAAAACCGCATGCAGCACTTGTCACGATCTACAGGGTATAAATTATTATGTGTGATTGGTGACCACGGGTAGATCTTGTTTTCCTCCTATAGGTTTGACGAGACAGTGCATTGTCTACTTGGAACAGCAATTGTTAGACCATCAATTTTATTTGGGATATTTAAAAATTAAATACCACAACAGCATATATCGCTTGGATAAGAAGTGTACATATAAGTTTTTCTTTATGTTTAATTCAGATTCATTTTGACTAGTTCAATTATTTTATATATACACATGTACCAGTTGCCTAGTTTCACTGGCCGAAGTGTCTTGCTTTGTCCAATGCTAGGATAACTTTTGTCCAACTTCAGAGCTGCGTGAATTTTGTGCACCGTTCAGAGTCTCTCGAAATTTAATTTTTTCAAGCTTTGGGTGAGAACCAAGCGAAGCATTCACTGTTGACGAAAAGTTGCATACCACTTTCTACATGTAGAAACTGTGGAATCATTGTCAGACCACACACAGTGTGTGATACTTAAATTTTACGTTTCATGAGGACATGTGTACTGATATGACGTACATGTATATCTGACTTGTAGAAATTGTGTGAGTGTTCATCGTTTGCTGATTTTGAGTATAAATTTGGTACAAAAAAACCCTATGAATTTGACATTGTTTAAACTGGTGCTGATTTTGAAGTGTACAATTGTGTCTTTTTCCTTAAAATTTTGCTGTTGTTACGCAGAGAAATTAATTCAAGTTGATGTAAAATGCCATGTGAATGTACGGAGTTCTAATCGGCAATAAAATTCTTACCGCAGGACTGATACAGAATATTTGTGTATTTTATGGATCGTTTAATATTCTGTGAAATGAAGGTCTCTGCTGGACTTTCTTCCCAGGCTACCGCTCTCCATGAGTGACCGTGTTCCAAGGTTAAAGCTTCAACCCTTTGTTGAGATCACAATGCGATTGCCAAGGTGACAGCCAGCCATTGTTCCATGGAGGATTAAAATGGAAAGTGTTCACTGCCGCATGGAGCCATGAAAAGATGAATGAGTAAAGTAAGCTCGTTGTGCAGGGTACTTCACGATAACGGTGAGAGGCGTTTCTTCATGGATGGATAGAATCCCACCCATATGAACCACCTGTAAAAATCTAGCCGATTTAACTGACCTCGATGTGTATGAGGAAACTGATAAATTTCAGCATGAAGTTGGATTGCAGTTTGGTTAAACTACCCACACGAGCTACCATAGGTACACGTACCCATTGCTTTTAGCGATGACAGAGTAAAGAATTCCCTCAAGGACACAAGCTCGTAAGCCGTTGAGGGCATTCTATTTCCACGGTTCATCAAGGACATAATGTAAAATTCAAATGCTAAAGAAGAGGAGTTGCTAAGCAGCAGTCAATATCTACGTGTACACGTGTTACAGTTATTTGACTGAACAAAAGCCAAAACGCCGTGAGGCAAAATTTTCCTTGTGACTTATATTTTTCACGCAATTGAAGATGATTTCTACACATATTCGCCTTAAGACAGCAATTTTTTTGCCTTGCATGTCTGCGAAGTTGACACTTGGGGTTCCGTTAAAAGGCCCTCTTACTTTGGCGTCGTTCATCTTGTCGACCTCGTTCCCTGCAGCGTCATATTGTCCTCGGCCCATCATTAACAGCTTGAACCTTGGGTTTCGGTCCGATCCGTCCGCGGTCGATGGCATTGGATTTGAGTGGCATTTTGCCCCAGGGGCAGGACCAGAAGAGATCGCTTGGTCACGATGGGGGAGGGTAAAATGCACCGTGTGGGCTCACGGTCGTATCGTCAAACTCCTGGACAATTTTTGTCTTTTTTCCCTTTTGTCGGAGTTGCCATACCTGCTAACTCAAAAACATGCACTTGTATTTTTGAAGACTCCGCCTTTAATTTGCTCCCCGTGCAGTTGCGAGTACTCACATGCAAAGTTGCTTTCAAATTTGATAAAAGCTTTCTCTGCGGGTAAACAATAAATGTCTCCTCGGCTGCCTGAATTTTTCTGATTTACTCGACCTCACTCAGTTATGAGCAATTATCGTTTATTTCAGAAGTCACTGGAATCTGAAAATGGCAAATGCAAACGCAATTAAGTAGAGTACGCTTTCTGGCATCAACTTACGGAGAATTGTGCCTTGTGTTTGAGATCTGTTGTGTTGTGTAGTTGAAGAAGTGCTGTTCTAAATGCATTGAGACACTTGAAATGTGCCAGCTTTTAAAGTCTGATTGCAGATAGTCACAGGATGAAAAATTGTGTAATGTCCCCTCCTCCTAATAAAGGTTACCTGAGAGCTCTTCGGTAAGTAGTGCAACTCCTCGTGAGAGTATTTGATGTGTGATTACACTGTCGAAAGATCTAGTCGTTTGCGAGCGAAGTCGGTGATGTATTTCCCGGCAAATATGCTTATGTGCTTAAGAGTTGCTAGGTTACTGTGGAGTTGCAGGAAACATCAAGAGGAGCAACATGTACCAGGATCCATGTCGTGACTGGTAGGCCTTATTTCGATACTGAGCTGTCAGCAAAAACAAATCGTGGTTTCTTTTTCCATTTTCACCTTTGCAGAAAGTCTTACTCGAAATTAAAACTGATTAAAATAATACTGAGGGGTCTAATAGTCCGTACATCACCAGTATAAGCCTACACTGGAAAGGATTGGGCTTAATTTCATTGAGCCGTTAGCAGGAGATATTGGTTAGCAAATTTATATGCTAAGCAAAACTCAGCAGGGAATCAGTAACAGTGTGTGGCATTTTGGCTGCTAGCCTGTGTTACTAATCAAATAATTTTCTGCGCTTAGTGCGTTTCTGTTGTGACTCTGCGAACATACCGTAGGTAACATGAAGACCGTCTGCGTACCCCCACTGCTCTAAAAACGTAACCGATATCGAATTGAGGCCGGACTCTTCTGCAGGAAGTCTTCGGTCTGCCAATGAAGCTCCACGGTCAATTTAAATCTTGTCCAGTGTATTATCATACTTCTCCGGGAGATAATTTGTATGTGGTTTATTACGGAGGGTACATTTTCATAAATTGGTAATGATTTTGTGTATCTGGTGACAAAACAAAGTGCAGTGCCGCGAGTATTTGGTGTCGCCCTTGAGAGACATTCAATAGCTTGCGTTGATTATTCGGCATGAACTGACGGGAAAAGTAGGCTTACTAGCCTCGTGTACATGTAACTAGTTTTCACCATTGACGTTCTGCATATCGTTTCTTGAAACTTGGGAAATTTCATAGGTTGTCGATGTCAAAAACATCACTCGAAACCGCCTTTAGACAACTAAGGATTCTGAGGGCTTAAATTGTCTTCAAAGAAGAGACACGGAAATGCTATTTTTACGAACTTTTCATCGACAACAAAATTCTTCGGTCGACTGGATAACTGCCGGGAACTGCATGTATCCACTCGACCGCTCATGGGAAAATCAGTGATGCGACGGCAGGCTTTGACAGAACTCGCATCAGGCAGGTAGTTGAATTAAACTCCTGCCGTGCTCGACGGGCTCTTCAAAAATGCTGGATAAATACGTCATTGTGACGTCACTGATTTCCTTGGCAGGTTGAGGATTGATCATCAGATAGCAGTCAGTCCACGTAACCGCAGTGAGGAATGCAGTACCGTGGATGGAGTGTACATGTACAGTATACTCGCCACAGGGAATGGTGCAAACACGGAGTTAATGCATACGTACGCAGCTCTAAATGCGATTTCGGGGCTGGATAAAAATAACCTAGAATTAGTGGAGTCAAGAGGCCGCCACAACATCCACATAACCAGGACTCTGAAATGGCCTTCTCAGGCAGCAAATACATCTCCTTTACCTACATCTGAATTAAAGGAACGATTTCAAGGTAACAGTAATACTAAGTATTAATAATAATACTGAATATTTTAAGGGACAAAAAGAAAGAGACTGAGCGAAGATCTTTTTTTTTCTAGCCTGTGAGGGCGATTTCTTTGATGTGTTTGCGCATTTCAAGGGAGAAAAGCAAGCATTAATTTAGGGTGAGAGGAACTGATTTTCAAAAAGTTTTTAAATTAAGGGAATTTCTGTGGGGAATGAGGATTATATTTTGCGAAAGTATGAAATAAAGTTGAGGTAAATGCTGTTAGGAATGTCTTGTACTGCGAAAACTAAATACTTGGTTCATCAAAACACAGCTTTAGAACCAAAACTAAATCAACACAGATACAAAAACACACCGACACCTCATGCTAAAAACAGCAAACAAGAACAATGCACTTAAGTTAGGGTATATAACTTAAGATCTCTAAACTAAGTATCTTGGTTCATTTCCTTGAGGAAGAAAAATAGCGAGGGTAGGACATCTGCAGGTCATTAGGCGCCAACCGCAGTTAATGAAATCTCCGTTTTAGCGCAGTCGGTTCTGCCTGTTGCTGACGTACTTTCGACTATGACTAATCTCAGTTTTGAAAGATGGAGAGTGGATAACCAACGAAGACTGGTGAATGGAAAGTCAAGCACAGCGCATCCAACTACGGAAGAGGAAGGTTCCTCTATGCAGACCTTTTTATGGATTGAATGCGCCGATGCTTAAAGAACGGTATACTACTACCAAATATACGCTTCCACCTTTCTTCTGGGGAATTTAGCATTTTTGAAGGATGAAAAATGTGGGCATTCGTTTTTAGAACAAAAAGTTACCATTCCTGGATTCAAAACTCGAGTGTGCCACAGTTAAGGGTCCCAGCGAAGTCAAATGTTAATCTTATGGTTGAATGCATGAAGACGCAATTTCTTCCAAATTCTTGGCCTCGGTACGGCTGTTAGGCCGGTGCATCTTTTGTGTACATTTATAGGCATTTTTCTTAAATGCCTAATAATTAGTCTTGTGATGATCCAGAACCATTTGAAGGGGGGATTTCTGGAGGCAGAAAATCTGAAAATGTTTTCATGTACTTTTTTACAGCCTTCTGAGGGTGAGAACACATTTAGGAGTTTTTTACACGCTTTTGAAAGAAGTGACATTAAATTGACCAAAATTGGCCTCTCTCGCATGATTTTTTGTTTCAAAGAAGGGGCTCTTTAGGGGCATCCTTGCGCCCAAACAGTCTCGAGGCCACTGTAGTGCAATCCTTATTATTATTGTCACTTTCTTCCAGATTTACGACAAGATGAAAACGTTGTTTGCTTTTTTTTTCAAACTATACCCAATACTTTTCACTGCTATTACCTCTCCCCCCGAAACCAAGACCCAGACGCCCCCTTAACAAATACTAGACCAGGCTTGTTGCGCTGTTACTCACGTGGAAGTTGCAATCCCTATTTTGATGATCTTGGGGTAGGAAAGGGGGATCATCTACGCAGGTCCAATACGATAACTACAGTTTGGCCTCGTGTGGTGCAGTTTGTGGATTAAATGGTGTTAACATGTGTTCTTAGGCTGGATTCTGTACTTGAACTCATTGCTACCCTGACTAAGCTAAGGGATCCATCACGCTGAACCACTGAATTGCTGTACCTCACTGATTTCAAGTCTGGTGAATACTTCACTGATTTCAAGTCTGGTGAATAGGGTATTACAAGTACAAAGCACTTTAAGAATTCCCATCAGGCTCTTTTGACTCATTAAGGAATCTAGTAAGAACATATGCCAATATAACACACCAATACCCTTTGTCAATTGGCACAGCAGGTTTCCTGTTGCTGTTTTTGTGTTTCAGCAGTTTTATCATAATCAGAATTTACAATTCCTCCAACCCCAGAACAGCTGAGAACAGGTCGATTAATGGCAATCACTAATTTTCAGAGGTAACATATTGTGCCCCAAATCTTGTGTAGATACAGAAGAGGCGTTGGGTGTTTTGTTCTGTATGCCATTTTGGAATCACACAATTCCAAATATACATCTTTCTCCTATTTTTCTTCAATGGATGATTGAACCGTACTTATCACATTGTAAGGATTTTTAAAAGAAATGTCACCGTCCGTCATTCACACAACCAGTGCTCTCCCAGAGTTCCAGACATATTTTCAAGTACTGGGTGGAAATTCATAATTTTTATCTTATGATAGAGCACTCAAAAATAATGGGCGAATAAATTCACTCACGGCAAATATTTCCTGTGTTTAAAAAAGGTCATAAGCACTTTACTTTCCTTCTCCTTTCAAGGGAAAAATACCAAGATGTCCATTCTCTAAAATCCCGCGTGGGTGTCTCGTTTGGTGGGAAAAGAGAGAAACGCATAATTAGGAAGCAAAAAAAAAAGTATCGCCCACTTAGCCCCGTCAAAGCGCCGAGTTTTTCTCGTCATGATCCTTGTCAGACGATTTTGTTGGCTTTTTTCCCAAAAATACATCACAATTTCAAACAATTGACGGCTTCGCCATCACATTGGTTTTCGTTCACAGCTGGTGCATTACTTGCGTCTTTTCCAGAAGACACATAAAAATGGTCCTAAACTGATGAAAATAACAGGAGTTGTTTACATGTAGTTAAACGTTTGAATGTAGAATAATGCACATTGGTATTTTGTTCTTGCCTGCACATGCTCTAGTGAGAATTTACCATCATTCTGCAGACTGGCTCCAGATGGACTGCTTCTGCTTGATTTCCATACTAACGAGTTTAGTTGTCAGATGTTTGGACAATAATCCCCTCGGGCTTTAGTTTGTAATCGATGATTCAACCTTACCAGCTGCTGCGCCCTCCCTATGTGTCTTATTAAATCTGCTCATTAATAATTTAGATAATCACAGGCCGACAGCAGCTGCACTTTTGTTGAAAATACCACACAAAACTATAAGGTTTGTTCCCCGTGGAATGGGAATTAAAGTTAAATCCAAAATACAGCAGAAATTTGAATTATAAATTCATTTTAGATTGAGGCATGGCAATCCTTGCGACAACAACCAGGAATTGCATAACTAACTTGTACAAAATAACCCTACTTATGTTGGCTTCAAAATCCCACTTGAAAGCAGAGGTTGACTTATAAATCGCCAGCGATTCTGTTTGTACATTAAAATTAAGATTAATTACTTGAATTTTATTACAGCATCAAAATGCAGGAGGTGTTTTGGCTGATCACTTTTACCAAACAGTAATAAGAAAAAAGTACTGAAATTTCTGCTGCTGGCAGAATGACCTCCATATAAGGTTCTGAATTTTGCTGGGACGTTTCATCGGAGGGAAACAATAAATACCCTAGCTAACTGGATGCTTGCAACATTTACAAGGAAGTGTCACTTACGTATTTAATACGAACATTCATCACTAACGCCAGGCTATCAAATGATGCTTTCAACATATCCTGTCACAGTGTGTATATTTTGAGAACTGGTTCCAGATCCAATAAATCTCTCTCGCATTTTGTCTTGTATACATCCCAAATATTTTATTGATGCCGTCATCTTACCAGCTTTTATAAATTATTAACCCAGTCACTTTTTAGCTCATGGTATTATAAGCATACGTCACTCATTATAGCTGATTTTATGAAAAAAAGAGTCAGGTGTAATGTTACTTCTGGGGGCTAATAACATTACTGTTAACGTTGTGCCTACTGCATTCGAGAGTAAACCGATTTTTGTCTTGTCTAGCTACTTACTTATCAAACAAGCATTAATGTTAATCTGTGAACATAGACCAAAAAAACTGATGAACAACCCCTTCTAAATGACTTTATTTTGACAACCAGGATATTTGTGTGTTCAACTTCTATAACAAAGCATCACATGCGCCGAGAATGTTGCCACACATCCTGTGTGTGTGGAATGGCGTCCGGTATTAAGTTGTTTGGAGAAAAATTGCGATGGAGTTCATGAGTAAAAGTGGTTTCAGTTTGTTATGATCACAATAACAACCCTAACATCCTGTAAAGTGATGACTCAATAACGCCGAAATTCCATCAGACATTCTCTTTTCCAAAAACTTAACCTGATTCCGCTCAAGTGAGATTGGATAAATGCAGACTTTCACATTAAGTCCATGTTGAAATGCGCTTGATGTGTATAAAATGATGTAATATAGTAACATCCTGTGCCGGTAGCATGAGTATGGAAAACCAGGACTGACCACGCCCATCCCATCTGTAAATTTGCAAAAAGTGCCTTTTATTTGAAATGAATATAAAAATTGTTAGGAACAGTTCATTCATGAGTCAAATATGTAAAACTCATTTTATGGATGGATAGTTCAGGTTCACGTTCCATAATCTTTGTGATATCAAATGATATTTGTTCCTCACACTCCAATTCCATTACTGACATGCAGGCTAATGTATATTTTTTGTCCTCAACCGCTCACGCAAATGAGACCCCTACGTGGTTAATACTTTTGGGGTCCCAAACTCTTTGGACATGGCCACTAAAAGCAAAACAAATCACAATAAAAAATAAAACAAAACAAAACAAAGTGGCAATGAGCATCGGGGTTGACCTCCCTCCCCTTTCTGGCTCCGTGCCTGTAGCATGCTTCGCGTAATGAAATCGTTAATTTAATTGTTCACACAAAGTGCGTAATAATTACAAACTGACTCCTTGTTTTTGTTCTGCATTTCCAGCTATTTTAATTAGAAGTTTGTGATTTTTTTTGTTACCATTTGTGGGTGAGATGGGGTGTGGTCACTGCTGGTTCGCCATACACGATAGTGTGCATGGCCTTCTGGTAGAATATTTCAGTATATGCATTTTACCATTTGCAAGATAATACGACTTTGGGCCTTTCCCCGTGGCGAAGGGTGGGGCCTTATGCAAATGAAGATGTCAGCATCATTCGGACAACACGGCTCTGCATCATACACCGGATGAACCCAGCTCGGCGCCCAGGCGCCATTCAGTAGGGCGCCATCTACCCCGTCACTCATCAACTCAAATCAATATGGCGTCGCCCATGTTGTAACTTGGCAGGGAAATCCACTCGAATTTGGTCGTCAATAAACCAACCAAGAAAACATGGAAAGGGTGCACAGGCACGTGTGGTTTACGGGAAAGAATCTTATCAATATTCTGACAGAGCTGCCGAACTACGGGATTGGAAGGCTTGTAACGAGGCGGAGATGGACGATGTTGTTTCCAGAGAATGAACCGTGTTACCTGAAAGTAACTCGTGTCAAAATCGACTGCACAAGACCGGTAATTTAGCCCGATTTCAGGTTCCTAACAATGTTTAAAGTAATATTTTTCGATAACAACCTTTCAATGCAATTTTTAAAAAATGGACTGTGAAATGCATATGCAGCCAGAAATGAGACAGCCGAATCCACACGGTCTTCCTTGTACTGTAGCACCGTTACACTGCTGCAGAACTGAGCATGCGCATTAACGAGCAGAAGTTCACAGGTATGCTATGAAAGCATCACATATCCGCGTACGCTTAGAACAGAACAGAACTGACTCACGTGTAGCACTGTGTAGCATCGGGTTTGTGCACAAGTCAATGGTGCAGCACTTTTTTGCTACACGCCCTGGCCCCTTCCTTTTTCATTTTCCCGTGTAGCACTGTGTAGCAGCGGGTTTGTGCACAAGTCAATGGTGCAGCACTTTTTTGGTACACGCCGCCGCCCCTTCCTTTTCCATTTTCCTGTGTAGCACTGTGTAGCAGCGGGTTTGTGCACAAGTCTATGGTGTAGCACTTTTTGTTACACACCGCGGCCCCTTCCTTTTCTTTCACCTTCGTTTTACACTGTGTAGCATTAGTGTGCACTTGAAGGTCTGGTTCTTAGACCATCCGATCGGCTGTGCCTATATCCTATTGCATATCACCTAACTAAAAATTCTGTGTAGCATGTAGCACTGCTACACACACAGGTTCTGTCTTCTTCGGTCTCATTTCTGGCTGGGTATATTTAAATGTTAGTAGGCCTACCGACATGACGTTATTCTGATTGGTCTGTGCAGTGAGTACATTTTTTGTCATACAACCTGTGACCTAACCCCACACCTAGCCCCAGACTGGGGGCCAGTCCACTGGACTCCCTCCGTATCCTGGGCTCCATGTCCATTCAAAAAGTGGAGACTCAGTGAAAATGCCTTCTATGAAACCCCTTTTTCGTGTATAGATCACTCACCCCATCAATACACTGGTGTATTACTTTGGGTGATTTCCAATGTGTAGAAATCCGTGAAAGTTTTGTTTCAATTTGGGCCATTTATTTACTACAGCGATTAACTGCTGATTGCGCTGACCGAGGCCAAACACGCTGTCTGGCAAGGAGTTCACACTCGATCCCAAGCATTGTATGCATTTCGGTTCATCATTCATCAACGTTCATTGGCAATGTTATGCTCTGGGGATCTACCTAATAATGCTGTGTAGTTCCCAGACCAAACAGATCCTGACTGTGTTTGGAATCGGTCAGCAATCAGGAGTTAATCGCTGTAGTAAATGAATGGCCCAAAATCGAAACAAAAATCTCATGGATTTCTACAAATTGGAAATCGCCCAAAGTAGCACATCAGAGAATTGATGGGTTGAGTGATCCATACATGCAGACGGGGTTTTATAGAAGGCATTTTCACGGAGTCCCCACTTTTTGAATGCACCGCTGTGGGGCCTAGGATACGGAGGGAGTCCAGTAGACTGGCCCTCAGTCTGAGGCTACCCATGACCCTGCACCTTTCATACTTTCTGCATTATTTGTGAATTTCTAATGTTTATAACTATTTGCAACCAAAGGTTGGATTGAGATACATAATACAGTCGAAAACACCATTTCAAAAGACAAAAGTTGAATAAACAGATTAGTGTTTCTACACATGAATCTCAAGTTTATTCTTCAAAGCTCAGCATATAAGCTGCCCAGATTACAAGCCTCTCCGACCATTTTCACGGGCAAAATCAACGTATAAGCCACGCCTTATATTCCAAAAATTACGGTACTCAGGCCTTAATTTTAAATTGCTAAAACAGTAATACAAATGAAAACAGAATCATCCAATTTATCTAAAACCTGCTAAAGCTGTGAAGACATCTTCAAGGACTAAAGACAGATGAATTTAGAAAAACACAACATTGAGATAAGAACAAAGTTACATTCGACAAATACAACATGAGGACTGACAGAGTTGGTTTAAAACAAGAGCTGTATACATTATGATTTTACAGTTTATTTATAAGTGACTCTGTTCTCTGTTGCATTTTTGCAGGAATTAGATCAAGGACAAGTGTGGGGAGAACTAACATACAGAGGTAATTTGCATAAAAATGTGCTTTTGCGTAATCTAGCTACCTAACATCACACTTTACAGATGACTTACTGATAAAGGCTATTGTGCTTAACCCCTTTCTAAGTTTAATTACATTTAATTAATTACATTTAGTGTAATTAAATTTGTTGTTTTATATGTGCAGGATACAAGCGAGAGGATTTGGAGATTCAAGTAGGAGCGTGGTGGAAGAAAGAATGGGAGTTGATTCGCAAAGCCGATGAAGAGGAATTCTGTAAATTCACACCCAAGCCAGAACACTTCCATGTGGCCCCAAGCCACGCCCGCATGCCCCCTCTCTTGGAGGCCATGGTACTGAAACAGAGGGCAGATAAAGGCATCAGAGTAGATCCTGACGACCTACCGCTACTAGACTTGGAGATCAGGAAAACCTACCGGCACAGGGCATACCAGTTAGCAAGCCAGGAACTGATAGGAGAATACTGAAAGAAAAAGACCTTGGGAGAAAGTGATGATATTGATACACACATTTGTCACCAAGCTTTGTTTACAAATTATTTATGCTTGTTTAAACTCAACATTATCAGTTTGTCCATTTTCCAATTTTTCTCTCCTTAGCCACAAATAGTTGTTACCTCAACAGGACTACCATGATCCAACTTAAGAGGTGGCACTGTCGCATAGAATCAACTCAGTGCCCATTTTCATATCTAGACTTCATACTCATTTCAGCTTCGTCTCAAGCTCTACAATCAGTAGGGTTTAAGTGAAAAATTCTAAAACTTGGTTAAAGTTGGAAAGGTGAGCTTTAGGTGACTAAATTTATAACCACGAAACCAAAAGCCAAACACGATAGTGGAGCTTCAACTTCAATTTAAATCCAGTTGTGCTGCTCACTAGTTCTTCAATTACATCTGATAATCATTGAAGGGTTCCAGAGAAATATTTTATTGGACAGTTGTCCAATAAAAAGTGAGAGCTTAGTAGGCTTGTTTCAAGCCTGTCTCGAATATTTATCCCCAAAGTGCACTGGGATCGGGCTGTAAGACTGGAACACATCTTTAAAAGTGCCCTGAACAGTATTTGTAATGTGTATCGTACTGACTAATGTACTAACTACTGAACATGAAACATTTGGGAAGTCAAATTCTGTTAAGCTGTGAATAAAGGGACTGGTTTTTAAATATTAGTTCGTAACCTTAATTCTCCGTTATTTTGTAAAATTGGACCCAAGAATCTCTAAGCCTTTCAGATTTTCAGAAAGGGATTCTTTTAATGTAGTAAACGTTGATCTCCGATAGAGGGCGCCGTGTTATTGGTAGGGATCCTAGACTTCATTGCAGAGTTGTGCACGTGGCAGACTGAATAAATGTTTGCACGTGCAACTAGACTTGCAAGGGTGCCAACTCCACGGGTCCGGATCCTGCCGATTCCGTTCAGATTCCAGACGAGCAAACTCTATTTTGTTTAGCTAAAATGGCAAGCGAAAAACCGGAATATACGGGCAACAGAAAGAGCCGTCTTGTCGAAGGAACTGTAAGTATTCTTAGTGTATGTATGTCGGACATGGGGTTTGTTGGCGTTGCAAAGAAGTAAAAGGCGAGAGGAGAGGCCCAAACGTGCCCAAGGGGGGATCAGGTCAACTCGGACCCAAACCAACTCGGACCCATTCCAACTCGGACCCATGCCAACTCGGACCCAGGACCAACTCGGACCCACGCCAACTCGGACCCAGTACTAACTCGGACCCACGACCATCTCGGACCCACAACCAACTCAGACCCACGTCAACTCGGACCCACGCCATTTCGGACCCACTTCGAGTCAACTCGGACCCGCTGAGTCTTACGGTTGCATTACACCAAATACGCGCCCGTACTAGACCGAAATAGCGCCGACTCTTGAACCTCCGAGGTTGGCCTTCATTTTTTTCGCTGGAAATTCAAGATAATTTTTTTTCCACTTGAAATTCAAGATTATGGCCAGATTGATCACTTTTCGTTTCAATTTTATGAACTTTTTTTTCGCATTTTCCCGAAGATACCCCCTAATAGTAGTAAAACTATGCGCTCCTATGAATGTAGCCGCCTGCCTCTATCCAAAATAGGCCCGCATTGTGGGGCGTTTTGTGAAAGAAATACTCTGAACCGGAAACTATTAATCCCAAATTCGGGATTTATATAAATAATTCTATGATCCCTCGTGATTATGGCACTATTAAAGGTCAATGTTCGTGACATTGGTGTATATCTGCAGTATCTGTTGTACGTATGCAGCATCTCTTATGTACATCAGAATCTGTGGCTTTTTATTGCAACAAAAACTTTGGGGGCTGTTTGGTGAAAGTTCATTCGATTTCTGCTGGTGATCTGGAGTGCCAAAAAAGAAACTTCGGCGAAAGGGCGTCAATGATTTGGTACTGTCAATCACACTCCAAAAGCTGCTCCCATTGGTTGTCCCAAGCTCCGACTCCCCGATCATAGGGTTTCAAGAATGGAAGGTGACATAAAATCAGTCTTTATGGTTAATCACGCAAGTACCTCGGCAGCTAATACCTGATTAAGATTCCAGATTACAAGCGGCAAATAAGACATCATAGGAAATGTGCCTCCATAAAAATACGACGCTTGTCGGTTACTTATCACTTGTTCCAAGACATCACTAATATCAAATCTAGTCCTGTACGGTTTTTAACCACCATGCCTGTTCAAACTCGAAAACGGAGAAATTCTGGGAATCCTGTGCCACTGTTTCCCTGCATAACGTTTAGAGAGGACGTTAAATCTCGGCAGCATGCAGTGCAAAAGTGTCATTTACCAAATGCTTAAATGTAAAAGTGGACAAAATAAAAATGCTTAAATGTAAAAGTGGACAAAATAAAAATTTTCAACAAGATAATCACGCTCCTTGGGTTGGGTCCGAGTTGACTCATGGTGGGTCCGAGTTGGTCGTGGGTCCGAGTTAGTATTGGGTCCGAGTTGGTTGTGGGTCCGAGTTGGTCGCGGGTCCGAGTTAGTATTGGGGCCGAGTTGGCATGGGTCCAAGTTGGTCATGGGTCCGAGTTGGCATGGGTCCGAGTTGGTATGGGTCCGAGTTGGTTTGGGTCCGAGTTGACTCGAAACCCCGAAGGGTACTCCCTTCCTGAACGGTTTCGAGTCAACTCGAACCCAAACCAACTCGGACCCACGACCAACTCGGACCCTATGTGGCACGGACTCTCACTCCCGATCCATCCTTAGCCACACATCCGTATGTGCAATTTCATGTCGGCATACTGAACATTTTCGGCGCACCCACTTATCATCGTGGGCGCAATTTCTTTTGCACACGAACATGATCCTTGACCTTGCCGTTTTCTGAAAAATATTTATTGAATGATTTCACTCACGTTCTTTCTTCAGGTATTTTCCAGTATTTTTTCCTTTATCCATTCAATCTAACGGGCTCACTCTCACATTCGCCATCTTTACAATAAGGTCGTTGAACATCACGTCACTTGACCCCTCACCGTCTCGACTGCTGTTCCATGTCAAGACATCTAAACTGCTGCCAAAGTTTTGAAAGAGCTCATTGGTACATGTAGTATCTTATCGCTCAGTCTGTGTATTACATATGTAAATGCGGTAAATATGTTTAATGAAAATACATGACTTGAGTCAGAGTCACCAAGCTCAAGTCCGAGTTATCGTGGCCGAGTCCGAATCATTATACAATGTGACTCGAGTTGAGTCCGAGTCATGAAAAATGTGACTTGAGTCCGATTCAAGTCCCAGTTCTGGACTCGAGTTGTACAACACTGCAGAAGAGAGACCTACATTTGAACTTTTAGATTTCCCTTGGTAGATACATGTACATGTAACTGTGACATGCTCAATAACTGCTGGGTTGATGTGAAAAGACGGCAGGGTTTTGAATTTTGAGGGAAATCCTGAAGGGAAAGTGTTTGTGTTTTAACACATGACACATGGTGGAGTCAAATTTGCATGGCAGGTTTATCGGTAGAAAAGTCCAATTTTCTCACAATTTACCATTTGAAATTTCCAAAAAACATGGTCAGGGTAGTTCAGACAGCGTTGCCTTTAGTTTTGGGGAATGACCAGTTTTGCACAGATTAAAATGAAAAAAACTTGGGGAGTCCCCAAATTCACAATCCCCCTGAAGGGGTACCCAGGCCTGAATGGTACAGTCCAAGCTCCATGAAAAGGCAAGTTGGCAGCAAAGGTTATGTTATACTCTGTTTTGAAAATTGATTTGTGACTTCCAACTACATGTACTGGAAAGTCTCTTTCAGCCCAAGTACATGTACATGTATTACACTTCCATGCCTAAGCAAAAACTCATTCATGAAAGACTTTTCGGGGTAACGGGTAAAATCCCCAATCCAACTCATGTTCTGTTGGTTTATTGTATATTATTATTACCCCTTTAGTGTAATGGTATGGTCCGAGCTTCAACATGGCTTTCGATTTCGTAGCTGTTCGGAGGAAGCAATTTTTGTGAACTGAAAATCACAATTTTCAAGAGTCTAACCTTTTGTAATTTAGCCAAAATGTCTTTTTGATAAATAATAAATAACGGTAATTAGTAAGAAATCGAAATCGTCTTTCCCTCCATTATGTGCGACACACATGTCCCTACTTCCTGAACAATAAGGCAGTACTACGTAGGGCTTGGTGGTTCCTTACTTTGTTAATGGGTTTGTTATGCTTTGGGATTTTGAATGCAGTCCAGCAATAACCCTCTGTTGCTTGTTGAAACTGCACTTTCTCAATCAAACCTTCCCCGAAAAGCCGTCAAAAATTGATCATGTACAGCCTGTGTTAAAATCACATGCCCTGAGGTTTTTGGACCGCGTAACCAATTGTATTTGCCAAAATATTAAAGCTTTTTCTAACCATCTTGCCTTTCATCATAAGACGAATTTAGGTACTTTGGGAGGTGGATTGATTGCAGTAGCATAAAGTTTGAGTCACTACAACTAGATGGTGACTTCCAGCTTGACGACAAGACTTTGACATGAAATATCATTTTTCTCCCTCAACATAAGTGAACCAAACACAAGGGGTCTTCAGTGTAAAATATCCAAGATGAGAACCCGACTGGATAAAAGAAAATTGTTCTTTGTACATTGATCAGTTGATACATGGAACATCTCACCTGGATTCGTGGTATCAGCAAGACAAGACAAAATATTCGGCATCTGAACCATTCAAATATGATGTTGATACTCAGACCCATGCATGTACACATCTAAATTTAATAAGAAGATTCATGTAGGTCAGATGAAAGAGGCCTTTGAAGGTCAACAGTCAGAAGGAGGACCGGGAAGTGCTTGTTAGTGAAATCTGAGGATTTCCTTGGGCTATGCATCTGATTACATAATGGTACATGAGACATACATGTATGGAAGATTCTGGCACTATTGCCTTGTCATGTCCAAATGTTAAAAAAGGTAATTTGTAGGGTCTAATGACTCAGACTACAGACTCAGCCTGAGTCACTCAAGGTCTAATGATTGTGGCCTGTGGAAATTTCAGATCTGAGTTTTGTCTCACCAGACTTAATATCCAACCTAACAAAAAGGCCAACAAAACTCGCCCAATACCGCTAGTTGACACTCACAACATTCTGAAAGTCAATGAATCACTTGAAGGTACATGCATTACAGATTTTAACATTAAAACCACCATCTTTCAAAGGGAAGGTATACTATGATGTCACTGAATTTCGTTTGAAGCTTGGCATTGCAGGAATGCTATTTCATGACACACGCCTGCGACGTGCCAACATGCCTATTGCTAAGGTCCCAAGAAAATGAGATGGGGAACTTTGCAGTACTTAAACATTAACTTGGCAGACACTGACAAGGTTACCAGCCCATTAAAAAGATTTTTTCCACACCTCATGCAGGTTAGTCCTGTAATTTTGAGTCCTGTAATTTTGGACCAAGGTTGCCCAAAGTCCACTGCCTTAAGCTACATGTACCATAGTCTACTAGGGGGGGTTGTAGGTCATGCTACTTGGACTTGCTGGTTTTCTCTCACTCTAGCATCCATCAATTTTTTTGAAAGTGTACTAAGGGCTGTCATGTTGCAAGACCTCAACCGAGTATTAAGCCTTTGATAACAACATGGGCAAGAACTCCATGAAGTAACTGACTGAGTACCAAGATGAAAACACTTAAGACACTCAAACTTTTGTTTAGGTGAGAGAAGCGGCAGCAGCCCTATTGGCCTTCCACAAGAAGAGAGACGACAAGACATCGGAGGCTGTTCTTCTCAATCAACACAGCGAGATCAAACTTATCATCTCCCTCTGGAAGATCACCGGCAAGAAAGCAAAGACTTACCCTATGTGAGATTGTCAAAATGTTGTCATATTTAACTTACAAGGCCTACATGTAGCTCCAAACAACAATTTCCCCAAGGTTTCCACTCATGTGGGTAGAGGGATTCAACAGAGAGTGTTTATGTGTGGATGGTTGAACATTTTGTAAATGTTAACAAGTTTAAATGATTCTTTGTGTTCTGTGCATTATGCAAATTCTACATAGAATTATGCAATTCTATACAAGGTTAGGGAAATGGTACGTATGACACTGCATGTTTTTCAGTGTGACAGTTTTCGAGTTTGGCACACACTTGTTTGCCTTGGGGTGACAACTCCACACATTCCCAAATTTGTACCCTTGTGGAGACACGGCTTTGTTCTCCAGTACTAATTCAGTCGCGTGTGAAACGATGTTTTCAAAATGCTCCCATTTCAACATGAATCACTCTCCTGGACTGAAATTTCGACCGAATGTCCCTTATATGAAACACTTCAATTTACGACAAATTCTCATACAAGCACATTAAAAATTTCTCCTTTTTGAGCGATTTCTTAATATCGCTTTTGTTAAATCCTTGTGGAGACCTATACACCTTGAGAAATTCCTTGTGGAGACCTATACACCTTGAGAAATTCCTTGTGGAGACCTATACACCTTGAGAAATTCCTTGTGGAGACCTATACACCTTGAGAAATTCCTTGTGGAGACCTATACACCTTGAGAAATTCCTTGTGGAGACCTATACACCTTGAGAAATTCCTTGTGGAGACCTGTTCAACCCATTCTCCTGGTTCTCCACAAGGCACCATATTCTGAAACATGACACTGAATTCTTGTCCATTTAGCTTAGTTGAAGCATTGTTGTTAATGCTTTTGTTAATCTGCTGATTCTAAACACCTTTCGACGCAGTGAAAGTTTTCTGTGGAATTGTACTCCAAGTACAGCAAATGATAATTTCTCTCTGTATAATCAACATCTTTAACTCCTTAGACTTAAACTCATCAGCTTCTCCTGATTTTCTGCAATTCAGAAATATTCCTCATCCTTTGAGAACACCAGAGACTGAGGTTTGCCTGTTTGCCAAAGATGACGATAATCATGACTCTGAGGCAACTGTAATACATTACCAGGAACTGCTGCAGAGTAAAGGGGTCACAGAGGTCAATGAGGTAGGCCACTGGCGTAGATCATAGGCTTCATATAAAAAAATCTGGACCTGTAATGCACGGACGTGTATAATAAAATCTGGACTCGCAATGCCCTTAATCAGCTTATAGAGTCATTGAATCCACTCGCAGCCATTTTACCGAGCCGAATACAAAGCTTTCCTGGTAATGCCCGCCTTTGTTCTTCCTGACGTCAATAGTAGGGAGCCAACCCACGCCTTTGTATTCGGCTCGGTAAAATGGCCGCTGGTTGGCTTCTTTTTCATACAAAGGCGTTGCAAGTCCAGGTTTTTTTTATATACGTCCGTGCTGTAATGCCCTAAGCACACAAAGGTCATTGAAGCCACCAGCAGCCATCTTACTGTGCTGAATACAAAGGTAATGTAAATGCTTGCTTGAATACTGTTGTTAACCAAATTCATCCCTGGCATCAACAGTCACAGTGACAAGCAGCCAACCATTCTCTTTCTATTTGGCACAGTAAAATGGCCAACAGTGACTTCAGTTGGTACCAAGGCATTGCAAACTCGGAATTTTGTATATGATGTCTGTGGATTAGATGTCTGTTAGAGGTCACAAGGGGTCACAGGTTAGATTCTGGAGTTCATATATAGGCCAGTTGTCAGTGACCGGTGCTTGGCTGGTTTGCAGTGATTTTTAACATGAAATATCAGTACGTACATGTACTGGGTACCAGTGATGTAAGAGCACTTGTAGTGGACCACATCCTTTGTACTCTGCTTTAAATCTAAGATTTAAATGGGGATGTGGGAACCAAGGATTTAATGGGGGTGTGGGAACCAGCCCACTTTCTTCTGGTACACAGCTGTGTACATTCCTGGTCTTCTGTGCAAATTGATGAACAAGTGTGATTCAGTGAATGAAATTACATGTGCTTCACTTGCTCTCATTGCAAGGCTACGCAGCGCCCCCTTCTGTCCTATGGCGTAGCTAGTATTTTTCTGGGGGGGGGCACAGCATCCCCTTCTGTCCTATGGCGTAGCTAGTATTTTTCTGGGGGGGGCACAGCGCCCCCTTCTGTCTGCGCAGTCCATTGAATAGACCTAGCAGGGTGAGAAACTAATCAATCAAGTGCTTTGCCGGTACTGTTTATAGGTGATGCCCCTGCAGGTACTGAAGAAGGAGTACCAGGCGTTTGACTCTCGCAGACAGTTGGCCAAACGATACGACATCTTCCTGGCCGATGAGAGAATCTTCAGGCTCATGCATGTCCACCTTGGTAAAGAATTCTACCGAAGGAAAAAGTAAGTGCTCCATGATACAGACGGATCCGGTGACAAGAATCAGAAACAGGAGCCCACTGCTAAACAAAATCACACGCTCGTCAAGCCTGGGAATGTGTGCCTGAGTGACAGGGACACCACAGTAATGGCAACAGTGAATCGGTCTAGATCATGGCTGTCATTGTCACCTCAGGGAATGCCGCCACTCAAATTTTCTTTGTGAACTAAAACTTGCAGTTGTGGCCGTTTGTTGGTTTGGTTAATAATGAAATCAGCAATCAAATGTAAATGCTCCCTAAGTCCCTAAGGTATGTGCCAAATTATACTAAAATTGAAGGATTCAGGACTGTTAAGGTCAAGCAAAATCTAGCGTGATATTCTGTCCCAGAGGTTCACAGCCCTTCCCTTCAAAGTGTTGCATTCAGGGCAAGTGTTTTCGCCATACCCTCGTAAGTATGGAGGGTGAAAATTGGCCATCTGCTTTTCTGCTATCAGAAAAGTAGAAAAGCAGATTTTACATCTTTGTAACATGCTATTTTCGACTTTTCCACTTTTCTGCTACTACAAAAGTAGTTTCACTTTTCCTCTTTTGATGGCGGCCAAAAAGTGGCTATCTGCTTTTTGCCTGTCAGACAAGCAGGAAAGTGGATTGAACGTTTTGACGACAACCGTGAATTCAACTTTTCTACTTTTCTGCTTTTGTGATACCGGAGAAGCAGATTTTACATAGGTGGCCGAAAAGTGGCCATCTGCTTTTCTGTCCTCGATGGGCTGTGAATGGGGTCATGAACCGGTAGGTTACGACCATTTCCGTTCTGGGGGAATGAAGATGTAGAAACCAATACTTACCCATGCTTTTTACGGACCAATCCCATACGGCAGTATCAGTGCCCCTGTGAGCCCGAGAAAACAGCATCTCAACGAAAATACAATGTTTTACAACTGTAATCCAATAGACACACAAGCTTGCTTGGGCCATGGGAAACATGTGAATAATTTCATTATAAAAGATAGGGTTAACTGTAATTATTGGTTTATACGTCTTCAAACCCCAAGAAAATAAATGGTCATAACCTGAGGTTCACGACTCCGTTCATGACCCTTGGAAGGCAGAAAAGCAGATGGCCACCTTTCGGCCGCCTATGTAAAATTGCTTTTCCGGTATAAAAAAATGCAAAAAAGTAGAATTCACTGTTGTTGTCAAAACATTCGATCCTCATTTCTGCCTGTTCACAAGGAGAAAAGCAGACGGCTGCTTTTAGGCCACCAGTGAACAAAGAAAAAGTAAAATCTGCTTTTTTTGAAGCAGAAAAGCAGAAAAATAGAAGAATGCATAACCCAACAATGTTCGTTCAACTTTTTGAGGTAACAGAAAAGTCAAAATCTACGTGTTACTAAAACATAAAATCTGCTTTTCTACTATTCTGATAGCAGAAAAACAGATGGCTACTTTTCGTCCTCCATACTCATGAAATCATTCAGAATCCGATCACAGTCTATGCAAGCTAAACTATGGCATTCCTCGTCAGTATGCATCCCATGTTCACTGTGACAGGACTTTGGATTTGTGATGTAGTGAAGTACAGTCTGCTCTAATATATCAAAGCTGCCATGACCAGCGACATTTGCTTATTATAACCAGGGCCTTGTTAATAAAAGACGGGGAAAACCAATCATTTAAGAAACGTTGGACCTCAGACGTTGTTCTGCATCAGACTATTTTATGACAGGTGTCCTCTTTATAACGAGAGTTGACTGTGCAGTCTTCCACTACTTGGCTCAGTCTCCGTGCAAGATATTGTCTTCCATAGTTTGTCATATTGATTCCCAAATTTAAACAGATGAACAGTTCTCATAGACAAGCAAATTGCTTCATGTTAATTTTCTCCACTTGTCCTTTTTAACCAACGGAATGTCCTCTTTCACTAATGCGCAAACATCACGCAAGTTTCAACTTGTTCTTAACCTGTAGGTATCCCATTACTGTTAACATGAAGAAGGTGAATTTGAAGGCAGAAATACTGAAAGCCATCAACCCAACATACTTCATCCTCACCAATCGTGGAAACACAAAGTGAGTTTTTGTTTGAGTTCTTTGAAGTGAGCTTTCATTTATCTCTACACTCTTTTCTCTGATCTGAAGGATGCTAAAACCTCTCTCAATCCATCCAGACATCACCCAGTTTTGTAGCATGTAATACCAGTGGTGTAGGATTTGGTTGGATTCAGGAATCTACAGCTCAGCCAGTATTACATGGGTCTGGATGTCCCAGTTTCTTTGAAATGCAGGCAAGTCTGTCCTGATCCAATTTGGCAAATCAGGCCAGCATTTTTCTCTGGTTTCTAGGCATAACAGGACCAAGAATACAGGTATTTCTTTTCTCCCATTGATGGGACGCCAGTCCATTGCAGGTTGCTATCCATCCCAGCTACTGCTGGACATGAAGTTGTACTCTCAGGTGGAGGAAGGCAAGTTGGGTTGGAATGACTTGAAGGACATAACATTCTATCCAGCAGAAGGATTTGAACCCTTGAATTGATAATAACCACTGGGTTACCTTCCCTCAGAAGATTGAAAGAAAATGGTTTTGGTGTTCTGTTAAAGAGGTTGAATCAAGCTTTATAGTTAAGTTTGCTGTTTCACCTCATGTTACATCAATTTTTTTAGTTGATGAGATACCAGGGAACTCAACATGTCATGTATGCTCATTGTATTGCCCAAAGACTGAAGGAGTTCAAGAATGTAGTGTGGGAGAACTTGAATGGTCAAGCTCAAGACAGCTCCCCAGCAGAAATATCCTCAAAGAGTATCCTCAAAATTAGAATTTATTACAGAGTTAATGTAAGATGATCTCCTTGATGAAATCAATTGTCTTGCATTTCTGTTTTAATGTCTATTTCAATTGGCTGTGTAATGTGCACATGGTCACTGTTTTGTTGATTTCACATGAATTAATTCATAGAAATAAAAAAACCTGTTAACATTTCAGTCACTTAGTCGCTGCTCACACCGGCATGACAGTTGACCAAGTAACAGAGAACATCATGGCAGCAGTGCAAGGAGTAACATCCATCCTCCACTATGGTTGGCCAAATATCAAAGCCTTGTATGTCAGGACAGACGAGTCTGTCTCGCTGCCACTGCACACATCACTTGTGTTTGAGAAGTGGGAACAGATGCCCAATATAGATCATCAAGACATCTGGAGACGTGAGTTGAATTTACAATGCATGCATTTTCTCCTGCTGGGAAGAGTTTGTTTATATTTTGTCTTCAGTTATCTCAAGGTCTTTTTTATTTCCGAAGAAATTCAACATTAAGTTTTTCTCTGTTCATCAAGTGTTGGATAAATATTACAGAAAATCCCTGAAATTTAATGGTGCATGCCTGAAGAGAGTTCATAGCGTCATCATTTGTCTAGAAAAGGCAGTGACACTTTGGGTAGAGGGGAAAAAGTCTACTCAAAACAGAATAATGTTTGCATGAAAGAGGTTGTACATGGAGTCATTTTGTGGGCCATTTTTAAACAAAGCCAAACTGGACTTTTTGACCTCAGAGAAGTCAAAATTTTCTGGGGCACCAAGGCCACTGCTACAGGCACGAAGGCCAGTTGCAAAAATTGATAAGGGCACAAAAGCCAGATAAAAGTCTTACTTGCATACTGGTGTATTTGCGTCATAAGTCCCTGACTTAAGAGCAAAACATTTAGACATACATGGAAACAATGAATGCGTTTGGGGCATACATAATCCCTGACTTAGAAATTAGAGTAAGGAAGACGTAACACACTTCGATAACCAAAATTTCAAAGATTAAGTTAATGTCTTATTTCTCGCAATAACCTTAAAAAAATTTCTTGTCAGGATCCTTTCAAAATTACAAACAGTCAGGTAGTGACCAGTTCCCATCCCAGCTCAATCTCATTTGATAAAAAAATAAAAGCACATGAAAAGTGATAACACACCCCCCCCCAAAAAGGAGAACAATTCTCAACCCCGTCCTCACAACAAATGTTCCCTTCTAGAGTCTGTGTTGAGTCCTGACAGTTTAACATGATATACCTTCACAGTTCCGTAGCATTGCATTCTTGTGGAAGTTATGGTATACAAATGCGGCTCTATCTGAACTTCAACGTGTACAAGTCCTGCTTTATATATTACTTTAATAGTTTCAGCACAGCCATGCCAAATAGAATATCCATATCCAGAAAACATGTTACACGAAATTGAGAAAAATATGGAAAAATCTCACCCCTGCAATTGCCGTATTATATAAAAGGGGGGGGGTGTTGATCACATAGCATAGGTTTCCTCTGATCAAAAGCATGCCACCTGCAGGCTTAGCACAGGAAATATCAATACATGCAGTATTGTAAAATAAAGTATGAATTTTCCAGCGCTGTGTAGCCTGATGGTTGAGATGTGAGAGTCAAGGCGGGCTGTTGTGCCTGGCTGGGACAAGGGACACAGTCTGTAGACTTGACAGAGAGCTCTTAACTGCATTGCTCCACTTGTTTGTCCCAACAGTGAAGAAACAACTTGAGAAGAGCGGGGATAAACAGCCAACCAAACCAAGAATCACACCAGAAGAAGATGCCAAAGCAAAGAGATTCAAGAAAAGGTCCAAGAAGGAAGATCTCACAGGGCAGTCATCAAGCTTGGAGGACAAAAAGAATGTGAAGAGAGCGACTAAACGGAAAGCTGAAACTGAAGGTGATGTGGTTGATCTCAAAGATCTCTTGAAGATACCCGTGAGGAGACTGATCAGAAAGAAGACCAAGATTGCTGCACCCTTGAAGAAAGTAAAGATAACTAAGCAGAAGGTACCAGGAAAACGATCAACGAAGAATTTGTTGGCAAAGAAAACACAAAGAAAGTAGGATATCAGTTGTTGGTAATAGAAGAGGGAATAACAATGGCAAATATGTCATAAGCAGGTCTCTGAGTTGTACTTTTAACAATTAATGGTATTGTGATTGGGGCAGGTATTTAAACCTGTGGGGTTTTGTTTATACATTATACAACATAGGCCAAACTATCCACAGGGGAAGTCAGATCCAAGCTAAGTGTCAGATTTGGGATGAAATTTTAAAGGCTGCAAGGTATTTAAACCTGTGGGGTTTTGTGTATACATTATACAACATAGGCCAAACTATCCACAGGGGAAATCAGATCCAAACTTAGTGTCAGATATGGGATGAAATTTTAAAGGTTGGAAGGAGGTGCAAACGGTTGGCCTCAGTTGTCATACACATTTGGTTCAGTTAAGCCTTGACACACAAATTGCAAGAATTGACATTCACAAGTTTATTGATTATAAATGATTTTTATTTATCAATTCATCAGTTTATCAAAACTCTATTTTTGCTTGAATCAATCTACTTGGCCAATTAAATGTTATTAGCTAAGTCTTGTGGAAGGGGACACATACCATGTTCAAACCTGTAGGAAATAAACACCATACTTTACTTTCAGTAACAAATAGCATTTCCAGTCAAATAAAAGATATGATAAGTCCGTAATCATCAAAGAATTCATGACTTTGTTTCTATCAAATTAAAGTAAAAGAAACTCAAATTCTATGAAATTACAGGCTAAATGCTAAAACATACTTGAATTCTACATTTTGTTTCAAACAAAAATAAAGTAGTAATGACTTTTCAACACAAGCACAGATCAGTGTAACCTTTGGCTTTATTTGAAATGTTCAAGCACACAAGGAGTTACAGTAATACGATATCTTAAAAAAATGATCCACGATTTATTTACAGTCTACAAAAGGAAGACAAGAAAGTTGCAAGTAGAAAATGGCCATCTACATTTCTAAAGTAACCAGACTGTTGACCTGTCCTGACTGATGATGAAGGCAAATCCCAAAGATAAACAAGGAATATTGTTACTAGTCATGATGTCAATTCTCATTATAAAAAAGTTCAAGGGACCAGGCCACAGGCAAATTACTTCGTGATAACCAGGACTTTATCATAAAAACAAAGAAAACACAAATTGGGATTCTCAGAATTTGCTCTTGACAACAGTATTTGTAACTCTGCTCTTTATGAGAGAGCACTATGCATGATTTATGACAGGATACTTTCACTGATTTTGATCTCGTGGTCCAGAGCAGTAAATGAATTACAGTTATTCTTCAAAGGGATACTACAGATAGAAGCCAACTGTGCATTGAGCAACGTCAAAATTCTCAGGAGCATTTCATGAACTCAAAATAAAAACAAAACAGAAAAAAACAAAACCAAAACACCCTAGGGTACACCCTAACACACAGTAACTTGGATAGCTTCTTCAACCATTGATTATGGCCTTTGTCTTGACCCTAACTCTTTAAGAAACCGTCTTCAACCCTACAAATTCTACCACACCCTGGGATCCCTATGGTACTTTCTTTGGATTTAAAAACTTGCAAAAACATGCACTTTTTTCACTGAAGTTCAATATTTTATTTCATTTAAGAACCCTTTTAGAAAGTAGAAAAATGTTTACTACCAAATGGTATAAGGAAAAATGCATGTGGGTATTGATTTCTCCTACATACATGTACATGCATGTGCAAGCCCAATAGCACACTGTTAGTAGGTCACTGAATTCAGAAATTCCAAATTCAGAAAATTGACATGGATCATATGGAAATAATTACATGTACAGCATTTTGAAACAGGCCGCTTGGAATGTACCCCTCAAAATACAAGTTGTTCTGTGAAGAGTAGCCTTGAAACAACAAATGTTACAATATGGAACTGTTTATGTCGGGAATTTGTTCCAACGCCGTACCAGTCAAATGAAGAACACCCATATCTTCCCCCATCCCACTAGCTAGAACACACAATATTGTAATGGTGCATTCCAAAAACAACAGGAACATGTCCAGTTTGGAAAGCTACTTTAAAGATGGTTCTTTTTCAAGAGATAGCTGGTATGTTGACAAAGTGATTACTTTCTGAGTACATGTACAAACCAAAGATTACATCCACAAGTTGATATTTTTGGTTTTGTTTTGGATAATGATTTTGATTAATTAAGTAGCCCTTTTTTCTGCATACCAATTTTCTCAGTCCTCCATTCTTCATGTTGGAGGGACAGAGGACTGTCAAGGTCAAATTAAGGACAAAAACCAAGCAATCGGTCCCTCTTGAAATCCTCAAAGGGAAACTGTCTTAACAATACATCCCACCCACTTGTACTTTCTGAAAAGGTTTTGTGTTAGGAATGGTGGAGATGATGCTTCTCATGCACCTTCCAAACAAACCCTTGATATTTGAAACATGGTGAAACATCTGATTAAATAGAAACAAGTCACTGAATAATCAACATATTGATCGATTAATTAAGTAACCAAATAATGCTTGTGGCTGTTGCAGCAATTCTTGACTACATAGACAGGAATACATCTTTATAAATAGTTTTTATCAAGCATACACATGTAAAATATAAAATAACATTTTCTAAATATTCAATCAATTATTCAGTTTATACACACAGGAATCCCATGTGCAGTAAAAAGAAGTATTCCACTTGCTTCCAATTAATTGAGTAAATAAATTGAACTAAATATTACTCATCAATTAAAGTGAAATTTCAACTTGCTTTTAAAAGAATCAAGCATTGCAAATGAGGCTCACTCATTTGCTGCGGACTGGAATCAGTTACATGCATTGTTACTTGGCAAAAGAACGGCATCGTTATTGTTTCTTTCCATTAAAGACCGTTGATATGATTACGTGGTAAAGCCATCATGCTGCGTTATTGGTCATGCTAAACTTCATATGCCAAACATACTGCATCGTGTATTGACTCTCAGACATGTCAGAAGACAGAAGATTCTGAAGCTGGGAGAAGGGGGTGAGGGGAGAAGGAACTGATGGAATAAATTGGACGTAACAAAAACCTCCGCTCAACTTCATCTTATTACGGGGACATCATGGCCTATCTGCCAAAACAATGGTCCACTTGTCACACTATTAGGTTCATGGCTCGTACTTTCATTATTACTTCATGCACAGCTCTGTGATGACTGGTTTCAAAATATGTCATCAACTGATAAAATGACTCTACTTTCACCAGTTACTTGGGTGGAGAAAAAATTCACTGTAAGTAGTGGATTGGTGCCCTCGACAAATGCAGACACCATAAGCTGTGCGTTCCACTGTACATGTATGTCTCCCCCCATCGCAACGCAAGCCATGTGTATACTTGCTGGAGTTAAGTCTTTAAAGATAAGAATTCTGGATCTTGCAAGTCCTTGAAAACTCCTTGACATTCAAGTGGTGCCAAGTGTACGAACCCTGAGCATCTGAGAATTAATGCAAACTTTCATAATGGAAATGAGGATGGAGTACACATGTTCCTGATCTGTGCAATATGTTCTACATTAGGACAAAAGTGGGAAAAATCAGTCCAGATTTCAGGGTTGATTGTCACCACATAACCAATGCATTGTTTGACAGTAATGTTTCTGTTCTGAGCAGTGAGAGAGTAGTAAAGTCACCTTTGTCAAGCATCTCAGTAAATGCAGCAATCTGGCATCAGTTTTGAGTGCACACTCTATTCAGATCATGTATAAAACACTGAATGTTTGCCACAGACATGAAAGCACAATCACAATCTACACATGCATGTAGCTACTGAAATGAATTGTCCTCTATTCAAAGTCTGAATATATCACACTTAAAATGACATAAGCTTATTAGATAAGCAAAGATTCTCGGATACAAAGAAATTTTAATGTGGAGACTTTAACAACAATGGAAAGTCCACATTATTGCTTAGGATTAAGGCTTTCAGAGAAACCAGTATTCGGTAGTTTTCTGTCAGTGCTGAAGTAAGCAGAATAGGGATTGACCAACCTTATTCTAGAGGATCCCAGAAAATCTGTTAGGCTATCCACCATCTCTGAATGTTCAAAATGAAATCAATATACAATGTTTTTTCTTACACAACTGCAAGCAGTTAACCATGCAAACAAATTTGTTCACACATTTTAGAAATACTCATGCATGCTCTCAACAAACGAGGGCTACTATTGTGTAGTGGTAGATTATGAGGTAGCCTGAATGCCATACTAAACTAACCCTGCACATTTCTGCAGGACGTTTTCTACAAAATGATCTAATCCAAAACAGTCTCTAAGAAAGAAAGTGGATTCTGACCACTGAAATGAATCGGCCATCAAGCCCCGTGTCAAGTACCGGTGACAGAGGCTGCGGTCCATTGATATTGCTCGATTCTTTGATATCAATTTGAAATTGATTTCTCCTAAATCAGACTTTTAATCATATCAAATTGGTGAAACTTTGATACTGGCAATGATATCCAAAATATCAAAAGGATGTCCGACCATCAACAAAATAAACCTGCTCAGGGTTTTACCTCGTGATAATTGCTGTAAGAAACTGTAGTGCTGCAGCCAAGTAAGCCTGTGGCTAGAAATCAGTTAACATGAAATGGCAAGAAGCAGAATTCCTGTGCTGTTTTATCTCTCTGCTCTAATTCTTGGTGTCGTATAATTTACATTTCATTTGAAATAACAATACATTTGGTGGATCAAACCTCAAACTAATGAAATTGCCTAATACTGCAGTTAGTTCAATATCAAGTCCTGTATGTATGTAGCCTTTATGTTCTGTACAAGGGATAGTCAATCCATGTCAATCCTACTTTCGATATATCGATTACTGGAACCGTACAGTCCTGAATCCATCAAAACATTGCAAGACCTGGCTTTTGATACAACTACATACCTATATGTACATGTAGTTGATAGTTTTAGATAGATTTTGAAAGATCTCAATAAATCTGGGATTTCATTCAACCATGTACACAACAACGTGGTGGTATCAATTGAGAAATAACTGATATCAGTATATCAATTCTTGGAAGGCATTTTGGAGTCGCGTTCCACCGGAGAACTTCTGTAGAACAATCTCCAACTCTTGGAAATCCGTCAGCCTCCACACATCCTTATCTTTGCGGAGGATAGTGTTGGGGAGTTTACGAACCTTGACCACTGTCTCCGGTTCACAGTTGAGCTCTCGGCAGCACGTCAAGACCAGGTTAGAGAATGTCCGTTCATTGCGGTCAATCTCAATCTCGATGAAGTCCGTCTCAGCTGAGTTGGCAACCCGGACTTTCAGCACCAGTTCTAGATTTGGATAAAATGGAGGAACACATCAACCACCCGATCATCACCTTGTTTATACTCAATTACATGAGAAATCAATCACTGAACTGATAAATCAATTACAACCGATCATTCTCAAGTCTTACTAACAAAATCAATCCATGAATGTTAACATACATGAACGTAACAAATCCTACAGTAAGCAATCTGGAATTGGCAATATTAAGCAGTCCATTATATTTAAACTCTGCATGATCGAAGCAAAAGATTCCTCCGCAAACAGTCTGCGACTACCCCAGGTTCGCCAGTTACGTAATGTCCACTGACTGTAAGAAGGAACACCAGCTAGTTTTGGCCAACAGTAAAGCCTTCGCTTCCGAGACCTGAGGCGTCTTAGTTTATGATAAACTTGTGTGTACACAATCTTTTAACAAAACCAGCACCTGATATACACGTAAAATAAAAGCTTTGGGTTTTTTTAATGGTCACCCACCTTCAGATGAGAGATGAGATATTCTGCTTGTGATTGGTTGGTCATGGTTCGTGTTAGCCATTGGGCTTTGGGCTGTTCCATTCGTCTTGGATAGGTAGGGAAATGGTGGGTGCCGAATGTAGTTTGGGGTGATAGGCAAAGAAGAATTAGAAAGTGTCTCTGGTTTCCCTGTAGAATGAGAGCCCAAAATAGATGTCATGTGATAAAAAAACCTGAAGAAAGAAATCCATCTCCGACTATTTGAATATCTCAAGTGCAATGGTAACATTATATTCCTCTCTGGACATACATACAAGTGCTGGTCTTGTAAAAGATCTGGCTCTAAAAATACTGCAAAAAATGCTCAGTCTGTGCATTTCCATTTGTGAAATGAAAGGTTTCCAGTCTAACTCTAACATAGCTCCTCAGACAGGTACATGAACATAATTGATTGGGTGTATGGAATTGCTTTCTTGAATGTTAGAAAGTAGTATCTTCCAATCCATAATATAAGCCAGATTCTAATCTGCATCATGCTTTACAACTTCAGCAGATCCTTGTATGCTTTTTCACATTCAGAGGGTGCAGAAACGGACGTACAACAGAAATAATACCATTATTTTTCCTACACTGTGAGTATAAAAAAAAATTCTTTGCAAACTTTTGCCTAGGACTGCAGTACTATGAATATAGGACTGATCAAGCATCAGTGAACATCACTAAATCTTAGCAGAAATGCACTGTGGAATGAGAACAGCCTAAGCCACAAACTACTTTTAACTTCATCCGTTATTCTAATACCAGCGTGTTTGTCATCTTAGCTTCAAATGCATTAGAACCTCGGGTTCAATCTCTTCAGATACTGACCTCCCAATAAGGAGTGGATTTCTTCTTTATCGGTGAGCTGGGCAGCTGTCTCTCCTTTCCCATTGGTCAGTGATCGGTCAGCTCCATTGGTCAGTAAATGTCGGACAATGGTAGGGTGGCCACGTTTGCTGGCCCAGTGTAGGGCAGTCCTGAAATAAAAATTTTGGGAAAATAACGAGATTTGAAATGCCGGCAGCAAACATGGCCGCCATTGCTGTTACCGTAGGAGTCTATGGCAAAACTGTTTTCGATCGCTATTTTGAAAAATCGCCACAGTAAATATAAAATTTGCCATGGTGAATCGATGGAGATTTTTAATGGCAACATTTTCAGGCATAAAGTAAACTTTGGCAAAGCTTCATTTTTTTCGCATAAACGTTTTCATCGCCTGTCTACCGACTTCGACACATCCACAGTAAGATTCGACCGAAAAATCTCCTCGATCCGCTTTTATAGATACCAAATAAAAGGAAAGTTTCATTTAGATCTTGGGTAGTATGTTTCCTGTAAATTTGATCAATCACAGGAATTGGTTTTGGAGTTTTGGGCTGATAAAGAGATTAATGTCATCTGTGAACCGTGATCTAAATATAGTTCAATAATTACATCATCACTGCACAAACGAGCGACATATGCATAGCCTGGCGTCATCGCTAGATTGTGGTTTGGTACCCGACCTGGAAACTGCTCTGAAAATTCTAAGCTGTGTTAAGTAAATGCTTCAATATTTTTACGACTAAATTTGACTTTATGGGGCATGCATTGGAAGAATATACAGTTAGTGTTACTTTTATTAGCCTTCAGAAAGCAAAAACATGTCCAGAAAAATGCAATTTAGGTTGGATAATGACCAAGTCATTTACTTAGATTAAATTTTTCAGATCAGTCTCAAACTACATGTACACCGTAAGTTTGTGCATGGGGTGTCAAGTGGAGTACTCAAGTCTGTAGGCCCTATAGCCTAGGCTATAAGTATATGGAACTCTTTCCTCAGAAAAAATGTTGCATCCTGACTCCACGTTTCCCATCAAGTATCATCTCAATATAAGTCACTCATTACAGAAATGCTCAAAAGATGCAAATTCTGGACTGAGAAACATTTGCCGATGTTGTTGTGAAATAGAAAATTCTCTTCACTCCAAGTAGCCTTTGTACACAACTGCTGAAGTGGAGTCAGAATGCAACATTTTTCCCTTTCCTCCTGTACGTTCCTAGGGCATTTGATCACTTTCTGATGGTTAATTCCAGTAAACCACTGTAAAGGAAAATCAGTGACGTCCGTATATAGAACTCATTGAAGAAATGAAAATTTACGAAGCCGATAGGCCTAGCTGTTATTAAAATTGTATAAAGCAATAGGCCTATAGTAAAAGGCTATAGCAGTGTCTAGGCCTAATTATTATTAATTCAATTTACCATCCATTTATTCGATGTTGGGCATTCACATTTACCCCGAGCTGAAGCAGTTTGTCTAGCATATCCTGATCACCTATACTTGCTGCTTCACGGAACTTATCCTCAAGATCCTTAGAATCGTCCATCACTAAAACTAAACGCTTAGAAATTACCAGATAAGAGTGTTGATAACGCTAGGCCCAATTTTCTTCCTCCAATGATCCACTTCTTATATATTAGTTGTACCAATTCCCGAAGCGACTCTCATGTACAGCATGCACATCACTACATGTATTTTATTTACACGTGTACCGGCCCCATGATGTGAAGTTGACGATACATGCGGTTGCTTCCATTTCCAAAATCGATATCGAAAGCTAAATGTTACTACATTTGAGCTTGAAGAACTACTCACATTTTGCTAAAACATCGGTAAAAAATAGGAAAACTCTACTGAAAATTACGTTTTGTAATACATGAATTATGTTTGGTGTTTGTGATTAGAAATGTGGAAATATTTCTACGTGTGAGGACCAAACTACCCTTTGTATAAAAATGAACTAGTCCATCTTTGAGGACGAGGTTGATTTTCGGCGTGCTATTGGTATCCGGCGAAGTATTTCACCGTTGCAATTACACATTTATATGTTATGTGCCACCAGCTTCAAATTCAACCTCTTACTTCCTGCGTAGCTTCGAAAATGCAGTCCGCGGCACAACTACTCGATGAATTGATGGGCAAAAATCGTAATTCTTTGCCCACAGAAAGGTCAAAAGAGATTAGATGGGACCATCCATCGGTAAGTATAAAACATTTTAACGAAGGGAATCATTTTTGTGTCAAATTATGGCATGGTTTGCGAAAAAGTCGAGTGCTTTAATTTCACCATGCATGCCAAGTAGGCGAACGGCAGTGTGGTTGTTGAACATGTGATGATGTAGGCCCTAGCCTAGCGCCTGGGCCTATGTACAAAACAAAAGCGCCCTCACTACCAACTGACCAACATGGCATGCCCAATGGTTTGTGGACTGTGTAACCAATGTTTTTTTTTTAATTCAGAGCTTTTACTTCCCTGCTGCCTCTCATCACAAGACAATCTGTACATCTGCATACTGTGGCCATTTACGCAATCAATGGCGACAATCTGTACATCTGCATACTGTGGCCATTTACGCAATTAATGGCGCATTACAGGCCTAGGCCGACATGGCATAGGCTAGCATAATTACTAAATTAGGCCCTATGCCTACTTAAGTTCAAGAACTCGAAGTCATTAACTCCTAGTCCTAGCCCCACTAGCCTGGCACACGCATGGATCCTTGCTAGCGCTCCATCCTTAGCATGCTTAGCCACACATCCGTACACGTAATTTCGTGTCGGCATGGTGAAAAAGTTCGGTTCACCCTCTTATAATCATAGGCGCAATTGTTTTTGCACACAGAAATGATCCTTACCCTCTCTGCTTTCTAAGCGCCATGTATTGAATGATTTCACTCACGTTTTGGTATTTTCCAGTCTTTATGCCTTCACTCATTCAATCTCACGGGCTCAGTTGTCAATAGCGGAGGAAACCTGTCATTGGTTTGAAAGATTATTCCACTGTTTGTGGCATTCAGCGTGAGCGGGGACAAAAGCACTCCAGCGCTACAGTTATGAGCAATTCAATACCACTGTATGCTAATCTGGCCATTATTGAAAAGACGTCAGCTGCACACTGTGCCAGTTTTGGAAACAAAAGAAACTTGGGTAACACTGCACAATCTGGGCTTTCTTAACCAGGCGGCAGGCCTGGCTGAAATATTCGGGCATCAGTAGTTGTTGTTTGTCATTCGTGTCATTCATCCAGCAAATGAAGTTATGATTTTTTAAGAATTTTGAAAATGGAAAATCTTCAAAATCTCCTGGTTTTACGTCATGCAACTTCAAATTACATCTGGCACCAAGTGGTTAAGGCTAGCATACTGGTAAGTGAAACTTGACACAGTACCAGTGTTCTGAGTTGAGAGCTTCATGTTTTTTAATTAATCACAGTCCATTGAAATTGATTTTTTTATACTCCATGCAGGTGTGTAAGCATTTCCTCTGTGGTTTCTGCCCACATGAACTTTTTATCAACACAAGATCAGATCTTGGTAAGAACAAATACAAAGGATGAATAACAACTTCGCTCTGGCTAACATTATTCAACAAACTGTCCACATAACAGTATCCTGCGCCTTTCAATGAAATATTTGATGAACTTTATATTGTGTTCCTTTTTTATGTAGGTCCCTGTGAAAAGGTCCACGATGAATCGTTAAAAAGATCGTAAGTTTCTGTGATGATTAATGAAGTGATATATTCATATCAGACAATGCTTGAAACACACAGGGTGATTGAGTGTAAACTAGACCACTCATAACTCATAAACCTTTTTAAAAAAAAATGATATTTCCTGCTTTGGATAGCATTGTGTTACCATTCACAAGATAGACACACCACCAATATGCATATGTATAGACATGCACACTATTCTAGATATTCCTTTCAAGGAAACTTTGATGCTTCAAAAAGGAAAACACTGGAGTAATAATATCTCAATAGAAACAAGGAGAACCAAAGAAGGAAATGAAGAGAATGAGTGTGGGCCATCAAAATTTTGTTTTCCAGATCTCGTCTTTGTCTTTATCATAGCTCTAGCTGACCCTTCGGCGAGTTTCAAATGTTACAAACCAAAAATAATACCAGACAATTGAATGTTTCTAGAGCAGATTAATAAAGCTGCAGTTTGCTGATTGTCTCAACTCAGGACTAAATTCATAGAAATGAAGCCTGAAGAATATATCAAAGATGAAGCTGAGATTCAGAAAACTCCCAAATTTCATCTAAATCTGCACAAAACCAGAGAATCTTTTGCTTTCTCTCATTACTCGTGCATAAACTTGTGCATAGAATCTGTGGATGCTGGCTTTGTTCTGAGCCAGTGCATGAGCTTGCTAATAGTTAAAAATTCAACAAAATAATTTTCTTTGGCAGTCTCATGTCATATGTGGATTCATATATATCAGGGGAAGATTGTAGTTAGTTGCTGACAAAAATTTGACTTTTCTCAAGGAAAATAGTGAATTTCCAGATTTTAGCTAATCTTCCATTGATGTGTATTTTTTCCTTTGTAGATTTGAACAGTGCAGCAGTCGTGAGAGGGCACGATATGAGGATGACTTCCTGTCCTATCTACAACAGATTGTGGCTGAGGTCGATCGGCGAATACGCAAGGGCCATTCCAGACTCGCTCTCAGCAATTCACAGCAGCAGGTAAGCCGTTAAGGTCAACCCTAACCTTCCAACAATATAACCGGAAGTTTGGGGGATTCAACAGGACTGAGAAAGACAAAGTCCCACTGCTGTTACTTGAGGTTTAATGCCCTTGTAAGCAGAAATTATTGACGTGCTAAGCCAGAATTAACCAAAGTCAAGCAGTGTACAATGCAAACTAATTTGGCTGGAAACTTGTTTTGATAAGCAATTTGTAGGTCTTCGAAAATTTCTGTGCTAAAATCAGCCCCAAGAATTAGACACCTGCTTGTTAATTAACCCCGTACTACAGAGCAGAAAGCACAGCTTTATAGACATGTTTAACTACTTAATAAACAATTCTGCATTCTTGGCTTTTTGTCTAGTTGAGCGCACCCAACCAAGCAAAGAATGAGGAACAGATTCGCTTGCTGACAGAGCGCATCAACAGTCTAGTGGAGAAGGCAGAAGAGTTAGGATGCCAAGGAGAGGTTGAAGAAGCTCAAGGAACCATGAGACTTTGTGAACAGCTCAGAGAAGAGAGAGATACACTCAAAGCAGTAAGTAAACCCTCCACCCGCCCCCTCCCAACCAAAGCTCTATCCCCGCCCCCACAAGCCCAGAAACTATAGTTGAGACGCAGTAAGGAGGGTTAAAGAGGCTCAGGGAATGATGAGAGTGTGTGAATAGTCTTGTCCTGTCTGAGACACCTTTAACTGGTGTCAACGGAGCGGTGATGAAAGTTTCACGAAATCATCAAATATGGTCATAATTTTTTTTCCACTGGGCCAACTTGGCAAAGATTCCATGTTGTCCTCACCCTAGGCATACACTACAAGCCTGTAGACTCCCATTGGTTAGACCCCAACCACTGCCGAGTAAGGAGTCTTGAAAGATCAGTCACCCCAAGGAGCCCATATGGTCGCTATTAGGAACTGGTTCTCATTGTTGACAGACTTGTGCTGACTGGTCGTCTGTTTGGGTTGTGACTGATATTACTGTACTTCCACAGCAGCATAATGAAATGTAGATACAGAGGGAACCTGAGGGATGTATTAGCAACCATAAAACAGTCGTACAGGTTTAGGCATGACCGGGAACTGACCCAGTGACAAAAGTCTCGGCGTGGAGAAAAAGTCTTACTTTACGGGCATGGCTGCTCCGAGGGTAGCAATAAGTAGACCCTGTCCAATTCCATGTGTTTTCCAACTCCTCAAGATCTTCGCGGTGAAGATGGAGAAGTGAAGATGCAGCGATGGTGAGATTTGTTTTTTATCATTTGGACACGAAGGAGAGAGAAACCTTTAATCTAAAATAAAGAGGGTCCAGTACTTGTATTGGAGTTCAATCTGTCTGATTTTATCACACATGACATCACATTCTGACCATCTCGGTGATGTGTTCATCTCTCACCAGGCAGCCACCCAAGCTCTGGATGCAGTCCTCTCCCAAGAGAAGCAGATGGAGGTGTGTGAGGTGTGCGGAGCGTTCCTCATAGTTGGTGATGCCCAGTCCAGAGTAGATGACCATCTCATGGGCAAACAACACATGGGTTATGCTAAGATCAAGGCTACTGTAGATGAACTTAAGGTGAGTTGACTTTCACTTGTGTTGTTGAGTTGTGAGGACATGCTCATAGAAATTGACCTGCTGGTATATGGATATGGAAGCTCTTTGTGCCCCACTTTACTTGAGCACTATTTCCACCAATTTCTCCTCCTGACATGTTCTTCATCATGAAGCCATGAATAAACTAGTTCACCATGAGTAGTATGTGTGGAAGCCATGAACAAACTAGTTCACCATGAGTAGTATGTATGGAAGCCATGAACAAACTAGTTCACCATGAGTAGTATGTATGGAAGCCATGAACAAACTAATTCACCATGAGTAGTATGTATGGAAGCCATGAATAAACTAGTTCACCATGAGTAGTATGTAAGGAAGCCATGAATAAACTAGTTCACCATGAGTAGTATGTAAGGAAGCCATGAACAAACTAGTTCACCATGAGTAGTATTTATGGAAGCCATGAACAAACTAGTTCACCATGAGTAGTATGTATGGAAGCCATGAATAAACTAGTTCACCATGAGTAGTATGTAAGGAAGCCATGAATAAACTAGTTCACCATGAGTAGTATGTAAGGAAGCCATGAACAAACTAGTTCACCATGAGTAGTATGTATGGAAGCCATGAACAAACTAGTTCACCATGAGTAGTATGTATGGAAGCCATGAACAAACTAATTCACCATGAGTAGTATGTATGGAAGCCATGAATAAACTAGTTCACCATGAGTAGTATGTATGGAAGCCATGAACAAACTAGTTCACCATGAGTAGTATGTATGGAAGCCATGAATAAACTAGTTCACCATGAGTAGTATGTATGGAAGCCATGAACAAACTAGTTCACCATGAGTAGTATGTATGGAAGCCATGAATAAACTAGTTCACCATGAGTAGTATGTATGGAAACCATGAACAAACTAGTTCACCATGAGTAGTATGTAAGGAAGCCATGAACAAACTAGTTCACCATGAGTAGTATGTATGGAAGCCATGAATAAACTAGTTCACCATGAGTAGTATGTATGGAAGCCATGAATAAACTAGTTCACCATGAGTAGTATGTATGGAAGCCATGAATAAACTAGTTCACCATGAGTAGTATGTATGGAAGCCATGAACAAACTAGTTCACCATGAGTAGTATGTAAGGAAGCCATGAATAAACTAGTTCACCATGAGTAGTATGTATGGAAGCCATGAATAAACTAGTTCACCATGAGTAGTATGTAAGGAAGCCATGAACAAACTAGTTCACCATGAGTAGTATGTATGGAAGCCATGAATAAACTAGTTCACCATGAGTAGTATGTATGGAAGCCATGAACAAACTAGTTCACCATGAGTAGTGTGTATGGAAGCCATGAACAAACTAGTTCACCATGAGTAGTATGTATGGAAGCCATGAATAAACTAGTTCACCATGAGTAGTATGTATGGAAACCATGAACAAACTAGTTCACCATGAGTAGCATGTAAGGAAGCCATGAACAAACTAGTTCACCATGAGTAGTATGTATGGAAGCCATGAATAAACTAGTTCACCATGAGTAGTATGTATGGAAGCCATGAACAAACTAGTTCACCATGAGTAGTATGTATGGAAGCCATGAATAAACTAGTTCACCATGATTTTGTGATAGGCTAAACGAATGCAGCCGATCCTGGAGCGTGAGGAACAGCGACGGAAAGAGCAAGAAGAGCGGGAGAAGAAGTTGGAAGAGGAGCGGGAAGAACGCCGCAAGAGACGAGAGGAGCGTGAGAAAGAACGAGAGAAAGAACGCGAGGACCGGCGCAAAAGAGAGAAGGAACGCGAAAGGGAACGCGAGAGGGAACGAGAAAGGGAACGAGAAAGAGAAAGAGAGAGGCGAAGGTCTCGGTCTAGGGAGAGGCGAAGGAGCAGATCACGCAGCAGGGACAGACGACGAAGAAGTCGTGATAGGAGACGCAGCCGCAGTCGTGATCGTAGGCGTAGCCGTAGCAGGGACAAAGATCGTAGGCGTAGCAGAAGCCGTAGTAAACACAGGTTTGTATGTGGACTTGTGTAGCTCTTTGTAATTGTGAAAGGATCATGCCACTGGTTATTGAAACAAATGGTCAAAGGCCAGTTATTGTGAATCATGATTGGCAACATTTTTGCACCATCACTGGTGGCTGTCTGGAGCTACAGAATCTCCATCCAGTTTTGATGTGTGTCCAGTTTTTCTGTGTCACAAGGTACACCCAAGCCATGTGGGATTACAAGGGATCATATAGATGTTTTTTACTGAATCTAGTTCACACTGATTGAGACAGGTTAACAGTAACAAAGCGATGATTTTCTGCCTTATTGTTTTAACTCTGTCTGACCAAGTAGTGAACTTCATAGGATGTAGGTTTGCGGGTACACCATGTAAAAATTCTCTTTTGGGAAGAGGTGTGGTTCTGAGAAGAACCGGTGAGTGTTCAACTCGACGTTTCGGCCAGTATCCTCTGGCCGTCCTCAGGAGAATGTGTGGACGGCCAGAGCATACTGGCCGAAACGTCGAGTTGAACACTCTCCGGTTCTTCTCAGAACCACACCTCTTCCCAAAAGAGAATTTTTACATGGTGTACCCGCAAACCTACATCCTATGTACTTCTGCCATGCAAAGCTTCAAATCTTACTTAGTGAACTTCACTTGCTTTGATTAATTTACAACACAAGAAGTAAAAACCGACATTAACCCTAACACTCCTGAGTCCTCCAACAGGTGATGGATTGAGGAGGGTTAGGGTTAAAGATCATGTTCTCTTCGCTATCAAGCGTGTAAGTTGCCAACAGGACACCTTCCAGGTCTTCCTAGTCTTTGTGTCAGCTCACGGTAGACATTTTCTTATCCCTGTTGGTATAACAGACGAAGCAGAGAGAGAAGCAGGGATCGTCGCCGTCGTTCACGTTCCAGCAGCCGCGACAAACGCCGTCGCTCTCGCAGTCACTCGCGGTCACGCCGGCGATCCCGGTCTCGATCCCCATCTCACAAGTCACGCTCCAAGCGCAGTCGCTCGGGATCCAGGGGCCGGGACTCCAAGCACCGGGACCGTGAGTCCAAGAGCCGAGAGGAGACGGGCAAGGATTGGGACAGGGAAGAGGCAAAGAAGTCCTCAGAGAAAGAGGCCAATCATGACAGCAAGGAGGATACACCCATGGAGGATGGAACTCAGGAGACAAGGGAAGATGGGGGAACAACGAATGACACCAACAATTTGCCAGAAGGTATGATTTAATAAAATACTTTGGGCTTTCAAGAATGATGGTGATAATTGGCCTTACATTTGTGAATAAGCAAGACTTAATTACCACTGAGACAAAGGTTTGCATTTGCAACATGGAAATCTCTTCAGTAAACAGGTGAAGTTCTGCAAAGAACCAGTAGATCCAACTGTTTTGGGGCAGTCTACTGGTTCTCTGCAGAACCTAAGTCACTCACAAAAAGAAATTTATGATGTTTTGGCAAACCTTTGTTTCATCGCCATGTCTACCAGGCAGACATTCAAATCATATTGAACTGTCATATCCAGATGCTTAACCAGTTTATTTGGGAACTGTTAACTAGTGATGAAAGCAGGATGGTTCCTTGTTCTCTTGCGCATTTTAAAGCTTAGAAATCTTAGGAATAAGAACCAGCCTATATTTCCTTATAAAGCTATAAATCTGATCTTTTGTCCTATGGTAAAACTAACCTAGACTTTTTCATTTTTACAGCAAGTTACCATTCAACCATCGGGATTATTAAGTAATGCCTAACTGCCACTTCTTAGTTCCTAATGAGGTCGAGCAAATCCAAATGTTAAATATGGAGGATCTTAAAAGATTAATGATCCGTGCATCCAGCCTGGAAATCTTGGATACATTTCCCAGATATAAACCCTAACCCATCATTCATTGTGAATTCAGATGCAGATGCAAGAAAAGACATCAGCGACCTAGAAGCCAAGACGAAGGTTGACACGCCAAGGTCGACCAGCAAGCACACCCCAGACAGGATGGAGGAAGGAATCCCCACCAAACCTGAAGGTGACACTTACTCTGATAACTGACCCCACAGTTTGAAGGGTGAGTGTTTTTATCTCCTTCTGTCGACCATAAAACCCTGACGGAGTGAACTGATGACTAACCACCAACTACCCCACCTCCCCTTCCTCTCTCTATCATCTTGTTTGTCTTTCCTCTGCCGTGGTTGTTTGCCAAGTCCTCTTTGTCATTGTCATGTTGCGTTTCTTTCTGTGGCTTTGCAAATGTCACTGAAAACTGCATGTGGATTTTTCCTCCTCTGAATTTGGTTTGCTCTTCAAGGCATCAAAAAAACTCCATGAGATTTACCTCCAACTCTGAGTTCCTCGTTTGACTTCATTAAAATTTGACCAGAATCAGAAGTTAGTCAACATGAATTAGGGGATGTGGTTTTCCTTTTGGAAAAAAGGAGAAAAATCTAGTGGGGAACATTCCCACCATGAAGCCATTTTGTCTTGGAACTATGCACCTGTGCATTATTTAGAAAATTCCATCCAACATATTGCTTGAAATGAATTTAATTACAGGCCGGAGTAGTGGCTAATTTAGTCATCCATGTCAGAATACCAGACAATTTTCTTTACAAAATGGCGATAAATGTCATTGAAAATGTCGTATATTGGTGCTGGAAAACTCTCTGAATGTGGGTCATGAAATCTTGTGTATTCTGAAGTGTATGCACAAGCCTAGTTTGATGGTTCTGTTCCTATGACTTTCTTGCATCTAAGGAGTACCACTTCCTTTGTTTTACTTCCTCCTGTCTGAAGTTCTTCTTTTTTTTAATTGCTATTCTTGAGCCTCCTACTTTCCTTGTGTGGCCCCGCCCCCAGCCCCTCTTGCATTTTTCTCACAACAGTTGTTGAAAGTAAGTAAATGTTTGTCCCCGTGGAAGCGCTTTGGTCACTGCAAGAGTTTGGACGTCATCCTGCGATCTTCATTGACCTTTGACCACAGCTGTAGGAGCTACCTCTAGGTACCTGATTTACAATACCAAGAGAAAGATTTTTTTCTTTTTATCTTAAGATTTTGAATTAATTTGGATTTTTTTTCAATTGAAATTCTCCAATGCACTTTTTTGTTTGTGGTTTAGTCTCAACCTTGAGAATTTCATCGTTGCAGAATCTCAAGAGGGAATCATTCAAACATGATTACAAAAATAGCATTGTTTGGAAAAAGACATTGGATTTTTACAATGGCTGCAAAACGAGTCTTTCAATTTTACTGACATCACTAAAACTTGCTGAAAATTGTCTGCAATGGTGAATGAAATTTCAAAGCATTTCCTGAAATCTTCCTGGATAATGTTAGTGTAGCCTTTCTCTCTAGCATGTTGTATACAACATTGCATTGTCTTCATTTATCAGCGATGTATTATTAACGAACCGTGTTTGGTCAGAGGGCACGATAACCCTCCCCTCTTGGCCACTGCCCAGCCCAACCCTTGTCGGAGCAAGGTTGCGAGGTTGCAGTTTTGTAGAGCAGAGGGACTCAGTGTTACACACTCTGCTACCGACGATTCTTGAGATACGCGCTCATGCATTACAGGTATTCCACCAGGTACCCCATAACCACTATGTATTTGTAACACTTTTTTCTTCTTGGATTTTTTTTTTTACAATCAGTTGCTTTTTGTAAATTGCCAACAAAAATAGCGTGTTTACCAAACAATTTAAGGTGCATGTGATGATTTGTATTTGTTCCAGAACTGGACAAAATTCCTTATCTTCTATGACTTTTTTTCTAATCATTTTAGTCAATTAGTAGACATAAATGTGTGTTTGCATATTTATATCTACCCCTTGGTGATCATTGGTCAGATAGTCACTTTTTGAAGGAGGGGGTGGAGCATAGTTTAAAGTTCTATGTGTTTTCTGTTTGTTTGTAAATGTCCATAGAATTAAAGAAATCACCAACATTGCTGTTTAGTAATAGCACAGTGATCAATAATTTTCTCAGAAGAATTTTGGAACGTATTTCTGAGTATGTTTGTGGCTAAATAAATAGGCTGTAAATTCACTTAATAGTAAATTAAGTATTCCCCCTTAATACCAGCTTCCACTGAAAGTCTCCCAATCAACTTTCAGTGGGCTGTGTGCACAACTACGCCCTCTATTGGTTGGAAACACATTCCGCTCAAGTCGATACTGCCAAATTGCACAGGATGATAAGACTGTAGTGTACTGCATTCTTTGCCCAGTTCCAGTGTAGGGCTTTACTGATGGATATGAATTACAGTAAACTCTGGCTAAGTCGGCACTCTCGGGACTCAAGAAATTATGACGACTTACGCGAATGCCGACTTGTGCCAAAGTCGTCATTTTGCCGACTTACACATGCACATGTACATTATGATTCCTTGCACTAATTCAATGGCTTTGATTTACCCTGGTTTATTTTTACCTCCATGGTTGATCCCAGCAAATTCATTCTTGATTATTAGCCTCACGGTCTACAAATTCGATAATTGATCATGTGCCCCAAGGACGAAGCAAGGACGGCAAGCCACTTGCACATCACGACTCGACAGTGCAGTACGTATGTACGTGATACAGTTACGGTACAGAAAACATACACTCATCCACTCATGCGCATTGTTAAGTTCATTCAATACAGTCTAGATACCAGACCCAATGATTCTGACTACCCAACGAATCATTATCAAGGGTCGTCAGGGAATCTTTGGGCAGGGAACCAGACTACATTCAATAAGGCGACCCCTAAAATGGACAGAGCCCATGCGTGCACTAGAGGGGTTACTGGTATTGATGTAATCATGCTGGCTACGCATGCACGGGACTTGTGACGTTGTCACTTGTCACTTCTTGGCAACCACGGTGAAGGAAACTGATTTTTTTTAATGCCGACTTACACAAAGGAATTTTTGAGGTTTTGTGGAAAAGGGATGGAGAAAAACATGCCGACTTATGTGAAATGACGACTTACAAATGTCGACTTAGAAATGAAATTTTCAATGGAAATGCATTACAGACAATCGGGACTTTTGTCAAACGGCCGACTTAGACAAAATGACGGGTTACACGATGCTGACTTAGTCAAGAGTTTACTGTATTCACAATGCTTAGTAATAAGCACAAAACAGTCAGTGTCACCATATGGAGTCCACAGTTCAGGGAACATACCATGCTTTCTCAAGGTGTAATTTGAAAGGAGTGTACGACAGCTTACAGATACATCCAATGTTCACTTGTTTTCAATTGAGCGATCCCTGAGTGTTTACATTGTTATTATTTCTTGGATACCCAAGCATTATTATTCTCAAGTGCCAGGAGACATGATGTAAGGCACTGAAAAAGACAGGACGAGAAAGCCATGGTTTTAAGTAGTGAAATACATCAGAAATTATTTGAAGAAGTTTTCTAACTTACTTGAATTATCTATATTGCTGAGTAGTCTTTCAAATTACATTGTAGATTGGTATCATTGGGTGAAGTTTATCAAAACCTTATAAGAAAGCGTTTGGATTAGAAAGGGTCTGTCCTGTTTGTTCAGATCATATCAAAACTATCATAAATCTTTTGTCCCTTAACTTGACTGTAGACCTCATTAGGAACTAAGAAGTGGCAGTTAGGCATTACTTAATAGTCCCGATGGTTGAATGGTAACTTGGTAGTCTCCATTGTGTGTAGAACCAATAGGGATATTACACTACAAGTAGGCCTGTAAAAATGCTTTAAAAATTACTTTGAAAATATTTCCACAGCTGTTTGGTGTGTCCAAACTAGACAGTGGGATGCATCTAGTCATGTTTGGTGACAGATATTGGAGAATGGAATCAGATTCAACTCTTTCAAAAGGGTGTTTTCACTGAATTTGCTGGAAAGGCAGTCAGATACAGTTAACTGGACATTGCCTTCAGCCAACTTGGCCTACATTTGCCTTACTCCATTCAAAGTCCAAGTTACAAGTGTGATTGTTTTTATTGTTCCATTTGGACCAGAAAGTCTAACATTTGTTAGTGCTTGTGTTTCTCTCCAATTGGAAATTGCCCTTCTGCAGCCCAAGAGACAGGATGAAGACAGGTGTAACCCTATGATGAAAGTCCAAGACACCTGACGCTTGATGATGTTAGTGATGGTGAGATGTACAAGATGGATTATTGCTACATGTCTTCAGACGTGTGATGGGCCTTGTGTCGCTACTGGGCTCTACTCCAGTAGGTTTATTCAACTTCGGAACTTACTGATGTCTTCAAGGATCCTTGAAATCAAGGTTTTTTATTTTTAGTTTTAATGCAGGTTGTTCAAATCTGCTACTTTAATAAATTCAGGCACTTCCAAGACAGCATCTTTAAGTACTTTGTAAATAAGGTACCGTTGCTTGAAGCGATAAGTTGAGATACGTGTGAAAAATGGTACAACTGCGATAACATGGTAGAATTTTCTTTACTCGCACTTGCAAAAATGTATAATTTAAATTTTTTTCGGCATCAAAAGATTGGCACAAAATGCATGAAATAAAAATGCACTTTGTAAATGCTTTTCTATGTTCCACCATCACACGAAAAAAATAATAAAGATGTATGTATTAGATTTTAGCACTGTTTAATTTGTGGTGTTGAATGTTTAAGAACTCTTGTTGAAAGAATCAGGTGTTATCTTCTCAGCAGAACGTTGCATTCTTCCTCTATGCAGAGTGTTAAGCCAATCATGCCTCTCATGGGCAGCATACGTCCAAGGTGTACAGTTTAGTCTTACATGATCATTCTAAGGTATGTGGTTTAGTTAGGGGCTCTAGTGCACTTTGATGACCGTTTGGACTGCTCTGAAGGTGGGTCACTTGATGTTTTTTTTTGTATATATGTTCTTGCATGAATCCCCGCTGAATCTCTCGTTAAACTCTTGATGTGATTACTCAAGCAGTGATTTGTGCTAATCACAGTTGCTTGTTGACCCTTTTCCCAGTTGCAATGATCAAGAATAATTGTGAAGAGTGTTTCCTCTGACCGCGAGGCAGGAAAAGCCAGGAACTGAAGGTTTTGTACTCCAATAAGCACATTATTTTAAGATGGTAGCTGGATTTTCCATGTCATTCATTCAAAAAGGACCACTGCTTGAGATGACCACATCCTACTGCTGACCTGGGGGATCGCGACACTAAATCCAGAATTTAGAATTCCAGTTATATCTGTACACTTCAGTTCTAACAAGTTAATTACCACACTGTTCCACAATGCCTCGGACAATAACAGCAATTGTTTTTTAAGTTTGTCTTGTTTCTTTGAAACAAATGTTGACAACTTCAGCAGAATTTTGACTTTTTATGAATGCTGTAAACTTGATAGCCAGTTGTTACGTTGATGTTTTGAGGACGTTTGGTTAACATGGCAAAAGTTGTGTACCTCAAGAACAAGGCATTTACTGTGCATAGGCACAGTTTAGATTTAAAAGTGTGGTTAATCCATAAAAATTCAGTTTTCAGTGACAGTTTTCTCCTTTTTTTTCATGAAACTTATGCTGTTTATAGAGATAACTTTCATGAAGAAATAACTAGTGATTTTCAACTTTAAGAAGTAAATTTGGGGTAACTGTCATTTCATAATATTTATTTGGAACTCCACAAATTGTAAATGGTGAATAGGTCAGAGACATTGTTTGGATTCACATGGTGTCTCTTTAACTTTGGGGACGCCTGATGTTAACATGTTGGCAAAGAAGGTTCCAACAGACATGAATAATTGTATGTAATCCAGGTTACCCGAGGGATCTGTCAGTGGTCCTGGCATAGCCTTCCTTTTTTTGTACTAGTCTGGAGACCATGCTGCTTGACAGTATCCAAGCAGACATCTGGCAGGTGTTGGCAAGATCTTCCTTTGACGCTAGATTTATCAGGTATGTGATCACATCTGGGGCCAATTTCATAGAATTGCAAAAAATTTACTGAGGAAAAATTTGTTGTGGGTTTTGTTTGGTTTTGATTATTTGTTAAGGCCCCCCCAAAATAGTTCTGCTTCCTATTTCATGACATATGGAAACGGTACACTGTCTTGATTCTGATTCAGTGTACAGGTTGTACCGTACTTGGTTTAAAATAATCAGAGAAGATGGGTGGCATTTTTGTCAAAAATAGTGTAGGTCGGGAAACAGGAAGCATAACTTTTTTAGGCCTCGGCACAAACCAGGTTGTCAGCCCATGTCATACCCAGTGTGTATTGCCAGGAACTGTTACACCACTTATTTTATTTCTACATATAACGTGAGTGTGTCTAGCCGTGAAGTCTGCCCTGCAACTCTGTGGCATTGGGCCCAGGTGACTTCGAATCAATTTGATCAGTCCTTAGAATGAACATCCTTGTAAACCTTTTCAATTTCCAAAACTAAGTTGCTTCTTTTGTACATGTATCAACAACTACAAGTTGCAGGGTTAAGAAGAATCGTACCTGGTTGTTTGTTCGGTTATAGATTGTTTAAAATCGTCACTTAAATCAGATCATTAATTTTTTGTATTTTAAAAGATTTTACGTGAAAACAGCAAATGAATACTATTTTGCACAATGCGAGTGCATTATCACCAACACATTCGTGAAAACCATCCTGTATGCCTGTATCAATAAGATTTTTTTCTCATTTTTTTATTCATGTTTTGTTGTACGTCAAAATAAAATCTGTGACCATCTGAAGAATGTTCAAAGGTGTAGCATATCTCAAAATAGAGAAACTTTGAAGAATTGTTTCATTGGAAGTCATTTTTCTATTTTATAAATAGGTTCTGGTTAGGTGTTTCAGACTGTGCACTGTGCTGAGTATGTAAATTTTTTCAAATGTTTCCAAAAAAGGAATGTCTGATGTTATTTTTTGGTCATTTCTAATACCCTGTTCTAAAATAGATAAAACCAACACATCGACAATAAAACGTTCGTTTACAGTGACTGTTGAAAGATGGAAAAAGTCAATAAAATTTGTGACAAAAAAATGATAATTGTCTCCATTTGTCACTGTTGTAATGAGAATTCCATTTGTCTGTTGTTTCATTTCATTATTTGTTTTTTTCATGTTTCACTTTAATAGTGGGAGTTGGATACGATATACCACGGACCATTTACCCAGGGATGTGCAACCGCGAGCGGCCTCAGTGCAAACTCATGTGCGACCTTGGTTCGGTGCGTGTTACGGATTGTAATATTACCCCCGCAGGCGCTCTCGACTTTTCTCGAGAAAACTCGCGACCACGTGACACCGGTTGCAGCATGTCCAGTGCAGCCGTGGTTACGCCGAGACGACGCGGTGCTTAAATCTATTTGTTTTGACGAATAAACCTTCATTTATTGATTTCAAGCAGAAACGAAGTTTTAATGAGGCAAAATTCCCCAATTTTGTGGTGCACTTTTCTCAGAATGTATAGGATGAAATATCTTGAGCAGTATAATATTAGAAAGGGTGTACCCTGACTTAAAATATTACAAGAAAACGGTGGTACTGGGATATATGTTTTATTATTAGAGATAATCCAATTTAATTTCTGCTTTGATATTGTGCCGGCCGTAACACGCATTGAACCAGCTCTGAGCTTAAGTTGCACATCCCCTGGGTAAATGGTCCGTAATCTGCCGCAGTTAGTTTTGGGACAGGATCCATCCCCCTAGCTAAATAATGAGTTGTTTAGTACCAATGAGATCAAACACCACAAAAATACTTCAGAAACAGGAAAACCTGAAAGAAAAGTCATTATTGCCCTTCTGGGTATATACTCGCAACATCCGAGGAGGCCAGGGATGCAATGTGCCATAATTGATGACTTGCCCCGGTAGTGAGATCAAACACCGCCAAAAACTGCAGTAACAGGAAAACTTGAAAGAAAAGTCCGTGTTGCCCTTACCTTTGGGTACATGCATCCTTTAATTTTGCACACAACACCTGAACCAGGCTTTTAAAATGCAATTTTCGTGTTCCGTTCCATTCATCCGCACGAAAAATAGTTTCATTCTAAGACACCTCAATTAAAACACACTAATAGGCAGTATCGAGATTAGAAAGATTTATCATACAGCATGGGGGTGTCGCTTGAGTTCGAATGCTTCTGAACAAAACAAAAGAAACAAAGAGGTACTGGAAAAGCGTGTTTTTAATTTTATAAAAATACAAGTTGGTCATTCAATTACTGTTCATTTTGTCTGTGAGTTACCTCGAAAAAGGGTATTATCGGGGCTAGATTTTGAAGTCGACATGTTCTGCAGATAACGGTCGGAGAAAGACCGTTTGAGCCTCTTTCTTCCTTCTAGATCTTTAAAGGCTGCGTCTTCAGCTTGTTGGACTTTCTTCTGCTGTTCCGCTGACTGCTGTCGGCGATCTTTATCTTCTGTCCGCTATTATTTACTTTACTTCTTGAACTAGCTCCGAAACTCGATCGGTATCGTTGCTGCACTTGGCTGCAAAGATCCTTGTCGAGAAGAATTTCCAACTCACCGGAAAAAATGAATTGAGCCGTGTTACCAGGCTTAGAGATATCGAGCTTCTGGTTTGCTTTTCAGCTCATTTATCGACGAATCGTCCTTACAATCTTTGGTAGATGAGATATATAGATTCAAATTTCTGGTCAAATATTGTTGGAACTTGTTGAAAAGATGACCGACATTTAGGTTTGAATCATTTTCTTCCTGTTGAGACACCGTGTTTTCGCGGCAACCCAGAACAAAGTTAACGTACGGTGAAACCAATAACTCTTATATCATGCACGCATCGATACACATCCATAAAAGAAAAATGGAGGCGATTCCAGATGTGGATACAATTAGCAAGCCATGAATAGAATAAGGCATTCATGAATCCAGGGAGTTTAATTGAGGCCACACCACCGAATGAAACTTCATGTTGCAGAAGTTTTCTGAGAAACACTTTTCTGCATCATTATTCAATTCAGTGTGTGAAAAGTTAAAATATGACATCCTTTTCAGTTAAAGTGTATTGAACAGCATACGGAATTTAAAGTGGAGCTGCAATGGATGTTTGTTAGGCAATCTTTCTGCAACCTCATACGTTTCAAGATATAAAAACTCTTTTACATTCCTGTTTGGATAAATGCATTGGAAGAGGGCATTATTAAAATGTTTAAAATTATCCATGCTTTCCTGGAAGACTTGGAGTACTCTTACTCTGATCTCATCTAGGGAAGACATGGTTCGATGCAAAGGTTTTTCAAATAAAGGGGTGAACCCAGAATTTACTTTACTGAAAACATTTCTATGCACATCAATAACAATGAATGAGCAAAGAAAAGAAAATTTAGTCCTGCAAAATCTACAAAAATGCTGGACATTTTGTGTACAAACCAATGTAACATTTAGGCTTTCTTCCTGCATGGGATGGCATTTTAGCTTTGCTCATAAAGATGGAACTACTCATTCGTATAAAAACCAAAAAGGCTGAAAAACACCCTTTGAAATAGTGAAACAAGTTGGAAATAAGTTTACTTAGACACACAGGGTTTTGGGTTTTTTTTTTAGACATTTTAAGGGTTTGTAATCAAAAACATTGATTGGAGCTCTCCTTTAATCATTTATTTTCTGTGGTTTTTCAGACAACTGAGGGTGCTGTTGCTGTGATAATCAATTAGGGAAAACACAGTTCTTTCGGTGAACCCAAACTTTGCTCATAGCTAATTGCCATGTATTCAATAAAAATTGTGAACCAATCACCGAAGAAAAGAGACAGTAGCAAAATGTCAAAATTCCAGGTATATAGATAGGATGCAACATTCTGATGTTTTCTCCCTAAAATGACATCACATTGTGGTCATAAAGATGACAATTCTCATGTATATCAAAACCAAAAAGGCACCGAATACATTTCGAAATCACAAAAATTGAAAAGGAGGTATTAAAACTGAAATCAGAGGTACAGGGTAGTAGGCCTACTTAGTTTTAACATGGAAGAATAAAACACGTTTTCCTCCATGGTTTTTAAAAGTGTGTTGCAAAAATAAAGAAATGTGCATGAATTCTTTTTATTCGGACCATATAGGCCAACAGGTAACTCATTTGCATGGTGAAGATGAAATGTTAAATTCTGTTCGGATTTCAGCTTTCACCTCTTGAAGCTTCATTATTTGCTCATGGAGCAAATGTCAGATTATTTTTATCTGATCGGTGCAAACTTTGCAAGCTGGTGTGAATAAACCACGAGTGCACATTTAATTGAGACGCCCCCTTGTGATAACAATGGCTGCTCGGAGGCTCGGTAACATTCGTGGACAGCTTTTCTTGTCTGGCTCACGGTTCTCAAGGTAATTTCTTTTCTATTGCATTTGGATGAAAGCCCAGCTTCCAACTTTTAGCTAAGAGAATATATGGACATCACTAAATTTGCCTTGCAGTTGATTAGTACCTACCAGAGAGCGGTAACATTTCCTAGAAGGTCAAATTTAGCACTGAAATTTTGAACCATTTATTTTGAAAACACTGAATTTTTAGACCAGTCTCATACATGTACATGTAGCATGCATGTAGGTTTGTACTCGGGGTGTACGCCAAGTGATGTCCGGAGTTAAACATGGTTAAATGGACCTCTTTCCAAGTTTTATCCTAGTAAAGGAACGGTACTTGTGTAAACGTCAGGATAGTAGAAATGTAGACTTTCCCAACTTCCCTTGTGATTTTGGAAATTGTAACGTCGGTGACGGATGGGCCTACCCCCCCCCCGAACTGCAGAGTCCGACGTCTGCCCCGCCATGGAGGAAGGAACTCAAGCGTTGATGTTTTTACTTGTTGCATGTAGGCCTACACCTCTGTTACTGAAGAACAGAGTGAACAATAACTAGGTGAAGTGGAAATGGGGCGAAGTGGAAATGGGGCGAAGTGGTTAGGGGCGAAGTGGAAATGGGGCGAAGTGGAAATGGGACAAAGTGGCAATGGTGCGAAGAGGAAATGGGGCGAAGTGGCATGGGGCGAAGTGGGAATGGGGTGAAGTGGTTAGGGGCGAAGTGGTAAGGGGCGAAGTGGAAATGGGACAAAGTGGAAATGGGGCGAAGAGGAAATGGAGCGAAGTGGGAATGGGGTGAAGTGGTTAGGGGCAAAGTGGCAATGGTGCGAAGAGGAAATGGGGCGAAGTGGCATGGGGCGAAGAGGAAATGGGGCGAAGTGGTTAGGGGCGAAGTGGCCAAGGGGCAAAGTGGAAATGGGACGAAGTGGCAATGGTGCGAAGAGGAAATGGGGCGAAGTGGCATGGGGCGAAGAGGAAATGGGGCGAAGTGGTTAGGGGCGAAGTGGAAATGGGACAAAGTGGTTAGGGGCGAAGTGGAAATGGGGCGAAGAGGAAATGGGGCAAAGTGGCATGGGGCGAAGTGGGAATGGGGTGAAGTGGTTAGGGGCGAAGTGGGAATGGGGCGAAGTGGCATGGGGCCGGGGCGAAGTGGGAATGGGGCGAAGAGAAAAAGGGGGCGAAGGGGAAATGTACATGTAGCATGCATGTAGGTTTGTACTCAGGGTGTACGCCAAGTGATGTCCGGAGTTAAACATGGTTAAATGGACCTCTTTCCAAGTTTTATCCTAGTAAAGGAACGGTACTTGTGTAAACGTCAGGACAGTAGAAATGTAGACTTTCCCAACTTCCCTTGTGATTTTGGAAATTGTAACGTCGGTGACGGATGGGCCTACCCCCCCCCGAACTGCAGAGTCCGACGTCTGCCCCGCCATGGAGGAAGGAACTCAAGCGTTGATGTTTTTACTTGTTGCATGTAGGCCTACACCTCTGTTACTGAAGAACAGAGTGAACAATAACAAGGTGAAGTGGAAATGGGGCGAAGTGGTTAGGGGCGAAGTGGAAATGGGGCGAAGTGGTTAGGGGCGAAGTGGAAATGGGGCGAAGTGGAAATGGGACAAAGTGGCAATGGTGCGAAGAGGAAATGGGGCGAAGTGGCATGGGGCGAAGTGGGAATGGGGTGAAGTGGTTAGGGGCGAAGTGGTAAGGGGCGAAGTGGAAATGGGATGAAGTGGGAATGGGGCGAAGTGGAAATGGGACGAAGTGGTTAGGGGCGAAGGGGAAATGGGACAAAGTGGCAATGGTGCGAAGAGAAAATGGGGCGAAGTGGCATGGGGCGAAGTGGCAATGGGGTGAAGTGGTTAGGGGCGAAGTGGCAATGGGGCGAAGGGGAAATGGGGTGAAGTGGCAATGGGGCGAAGGGGAAATGGGGCGAAGAGAAAATGGGGCGAAGTGGCATGGGGCGAAGAGAAAATGGGGCGAAGGGGAAATGGGGCGAAGTGGTTAGGGGCAAAGTGGGAATGGGGTGAAGTGGTTAGGGGCAAAGTGGTTAGGGGGGAGGTGGAAATGGGGCGAAGAGGAAATGGGGCAAAGTGGCATGGGGCGAAGTGGGTATGGGGTGAAGTGGTTAGGGGCGAAGTGGCAATGGGGCCAAGTGGCATGGGGCCGGGGCGAAGTGGGAATGGGGCGAAGAGAAAATGGGGCGAAGGGGAAATGGGGCGAAGTGGCAATGGGGCAAAGAGGAAATGGGGCGAAGTGACCGACACCCCATGGGATGAGGTACGCCTAGGCCCTAACACTTATTTGTTCCATAAGGGCTGATTCATACTCACTGCATTTGCACATATGCATCACGTAATGTGAATGCCGCATTCGATGTTCATACTTTCATCTTTTCTCAAGTCTGTGCTGCGCGTGTGACTGTGCATATCAGACAAAAGTTGAAAAATTTCAATTTTTCCGATACATTTTGTGCGTTCGCGGTAATGTATCCATTATTGTCACAAACTGTGTACAAGGGAGCACAATTTCATTATGCGTTGAGCTTTCCTTCATGCACTGCAGACACTTCAAAGTAGACCTTCGCGCTGCCTACACAGCAAATATTCAGCGAGTATGCATGCATGCATGCATGCCTAACGTTAGACTGGAATTCCAGTGAACTAAGTCAAGCCCCTTTGAAAACAATGTAAAATCAATGTTCAGCGCTCACTAAGGTGCAAGCCGACATTAAGCTACTCGAGTTTCTCAAAGTCAAACGAAAATCAAACAATTGCCTTGACCCTTTCCGTACTGTAGCCTAGTAGGCTTTGACGGACATCCGGGACTTTTGTAAAGTGGTGGGTAGCAACCAGACAGCTCCGATGAAAACAACTTACTTGAATTGCTTGCACATGTTCTTTCTTCAGTAAAGTGTCCCCCATCCAACCGAAGATGACCATGCCTGACATTGTTAACAGTTGGGCATGCGTTAACTTGGTACTGATCAAAGTTGAAATGCTCAGTGGACACAGCTGCCTTGGGAACACATCCTGGCCTTTACGTAATGCTAAAGGTCTCTTGCCACATGGAGTCGCATTCATTTCTAATATCTTTTTGAAATGATTTAACTGCCCTCTTTAAATAATAAAGTGAAGTATCAGGAGTTGTACATGTTTGTTCGCCTAGCACCCCTTCCCCCAAAAAGAACGAATTAAATTTCTGTGAACACATTGGTATGTCCTAGCTAAATTTGAATATTCACTTGTTCACTATCAGCACTACCGTCAAAGGTAATACCACCTCAGCTGTCATGTCTTCCAGTTCATCGTCCATCCCGTTTATCAGCTCTGAAGAGGCAGAGAAGGCGCTGACCTACAATGAACTGATCCCTACAATAGAACAAGCCCTTGGAGATTACTCCAGTGGGGAGGAAGGGGGCGTAGTCCAGCCTCTACGCTCAGTCTTTCCAGTCAAGAAACAAGATGGGTAATGGTGGAAACTGTGAATGATATCGTGTTAATAGCTGTGACAGGTGCACAGATACCAACCATGTGTGACATTTCCTGGTTCTAATCTTGAAGAGCTTTATTACACCCAAACCATGGCAAATTCCAAACCCGTTGGTTGCAAAAAAATTTACATTAATTAATGCTCATGTTGTTTCATTGAAAGAATGCAAGAGATGCAACAAAAGTCTTTTAATCCGAGTGATCCTTTATGCCTCTTCTACAAAAAGTCTAAGTGTTACAAAATGCTCCTTGACGTCATGGAAAGACGAGTAAATGAAATGAGTGCAGAAAACAAGAACCCTTCAGGTGTGATATTTTTCTTAACATACATGTATGAAGAGTTGGTGTGCGCCCTCTAGATTGATAAACAAAGCTAACAGAATAATGTGCCCATATCAGATTCTTGGTTGCCCATGTCTTACAAAAACATGGGTATCACTTTCCATTGGTTTCATGCAGTTAGAAAACACTTGCAAAATTCTCCCTTTTCTCCCACTACACATTGACAAGTTTTAACTGGAGTTTTGATCATGATTTCTTGAATTGTTAGTATTCATTTCGCTACGGATCACCCTAACCCGAAAATGCCTCTGAAGTGGTTTTTCAGAGATGGGAAAGCACTGTGTGGACCTTTGTAAGTCCACATAGTGTCTGCTTACCCTATAATATGTGGACTTCTTTTGCACGGAAGTCCACGCTCTGTATGTAACGCTTAAAGGTAAATTGAAAACATTTAGTTCACGTGGAGTATTTCAAAATAACAATAAATACGTAACCATTTCAAACACATCATAAATTCAATGTTTACCCCATTAATTGTGACCCCAAAATGAATGAACAGATCCTGCATGATTGCACACAGTACATGCAATATCGCAATCGACCACGTTGTGTTCGATGGACATGTAGCTTGGCCCACAGGCAGACACTGTCTTGGTTCAAGGTAGAAATGAAAAGACACAGTCCTACCGTGTATTTCTTGAATTGAGACAGTGTTTGCCTGTGGGCCAAGCTACATCGAAGACAACGTGGTCTATTGCAAGCGTGGAAGCATGTGATTCTGCATGTACTGTGTGCAATCATGCAATGTACATGTACACTGTATGTGTAGGCGGTCTGCCGATGACGTCATCGACTCAGCCTGGGAGCACGAGCAGCCAAAAGGGAATTTTTTGTGGGCGGGGAAATGCAGGATCTTTTTAGTCATTTTGGGTCACAATAAATAGAGTAAACATTGAATTTATGATATTTTTGAAATGGCTACTTATTTATTGTTATTTTGAAATACTTCACGTGAACTAAATGTTTTCAGTTTCTGTTAACCTTTAAACAATCACACACACATGCTATACTCAATTTTAATTGCAAGACATTTTACTATAAATGCTTAATACGTTGAGTTTTCAGATCTTTCCAACACAGTATGATATTGAAAAGCAAAAATGCTTAGCAGCTACGTAAGCTACACTTTTTCTGACAAGCATTACTCTGATAGTAACAGCGTGAATCAAATGCAGTTTAAGTCTTGATCTCCAATCCATATATAACACAAAACAAAGTCAAGGGGACCAGTCATAAAAGCCTCATTTCCCCTGTGGTTAGAAATGTCTGCAAATGTTTCAACTCTCAAAAATATTGAATACTTGTCAGCAGGTATGCAGGCCGTCGTTGCAATGAAGGAGTAGAATATGTCACGTTCTTACAAAGTTGTTATACCCTTTTGCAGTCAAAAGTGGACTGAACAAAAATCCAACTGTCACTTTTGATATTCCAATGGATGTTGAGTTTTATTTTAAAACAGAAATCACTCTCAGGTTTTAATCCAGTGACATCTTCCACACTGATGCCAATGAAGAATAGGTAGTGGTAGTAATAGGTAGTAAACTTACAACAGCCTAGTAAAAATAGGCTTGGCCGAGATGGGGCACAAGGTACAGAAAAACATTTGAATGAAATAAACTTACAACAGCCTAGTAAAAATAGGCTTGGCCGAGATGGGGCGCAAGGTACAGAAAAACATTTAAATGAAATAAACTTACAACAGCCTAGTAAAAATAGGCTTGGCCGAGATGGGGCACAAGGTACAGAAACACATTTAAATGAAATAAACTTACAACAGCCTAGTAAAAATAGGCTTGGCCGAGATGGGGCACAAGGTACAGAAAAACATTTGAATGAAATAAACTTACAACAGCCTAGTAAAAATAGGCTTGGCCGAGATGGGGCACAAGGTACAGAAACACATTTAAATGAAATAAACTTACAACAGCCTAGTAAAAATAGGCTTGGCCGAGATGGGGCACAAGGTACAGAAAAACATTTAAATGAAATAAACTTACAACAGCCTAGTAAAAATAGGCTTGGCCGAGATGGGGCGCAAGGTACATAAAAACATAGAAATGAAATAAACTTACAACCTCCACAAGTACTTTGACAACGAAACTCAAGTTGCAGAAATACAAGCCATCTTGGCAATCCAAAAAGTAAACTAAATTAACTCAGAAACATATGTTGCTCCTCTTAGCACCCAACTGCAAATCCTCAACATGCAAATGTGTGTGCTACTTGTACTAAAATGTCCAGTAATTTTTTATTGAAGGGAATGCAGTGAAGTGACCCTGCCTTGTCAACACGGCAAAATATGTGATTCAAATGCAAATAATACCTGTTAGTTAGGAATCACTCAACGTTAACCCTCCTGACCAACCCTTGAAAAGACCAGGCCAGCAACCAGCAGTCAATGGACTTAAAGGACTAGCTTACAATAAATGTGTATGTTGCAGCTGACTTTACAAGCAAATGACATTCCTAGTTTACACAGTAGAATATCAGCTTGGGAAACTAATATTAAATGACTTTCCAACAGGTAAAAGTGATTTTCATGACACTATATTGAAATAATGTCTAATTTGCCTTTGTAGGCTCTTCCTTGCTATGCCGGCGTACAGTGAAAAGCAAGGTGGACTGGCCTGCAAGTTGCTGACTCTTTTTCCCAAGAATGAAAACACCAAGTTTCCAGTTCTTCAAGGCACCATTGCCCTGTTTGATGCAGATAACGGTTCCTTGAAAGCAGTACGTAAATAAGCCGACAAATTCCACTGGTCCCATTGTGATGAATGTTTCCATTTCTGTGAGGGAGTCATTCAAACTCAGACATGTTACAGCATCTTCCAACCGGGAACCAGGAACATTCATAGAGCATTTTGAATCATACATGGCTGTTTCCCAGTTAATGTGCACTTAGACACTTATTCCCAGATTGTCAAACTGTGCTGGTAACACGAAGCAGCTCTATCAAAATGGGACTTTTTGAGTATTCAAAGATAGAGCTGTAATATCAGAACTTCAATCAAGCGTCAAATATTTGAATTTATTTGTTGAATCAACCATTTGCAGGTGAGTGCACAGAAACAGAAACGGCATTTTGAAGCTTTACTTAAAGGTAGCTGTTGGATTGACACATTCAGGCCAATTGGCTACATCTGCTGTGACTTAATGAGCAGCCCTATTATGGCCCCATTGTAACATTTACATTAGCAACTCAAAGGGTTGCGGCAGTCAATTTGTGTTAACAGAGACCTTCAACATGCACCATTTGGTCTCGGGTAACTTTAATTTCAACTTTTGGTTCACTGTTTCAAAGGGTACTTTTCTACATGTTTTATTTTTATGCAAATGAGTATTCCATATTCATGAGCAAAACTGTCATGTCATCTCTGGAAGAAGCCTATTGGTTTGTACACAAAAAAATTCTGCATTTTTGTAAATTTTACCTGACTGGGTTTTCTCTTCTTTGCTGATTCAGTGTTGTTTATGTGCATAGCATTAAGCAAGTGCCAGTCCCTTTCTCAGAAAAACTTTCAGTAAGTAAATTCTAGGTTCACAATTTGAACAGAAAAGCCTGCACTACATGTATGTCTCCCCCTGTGTTTCATATTTCTCAAAATATGGAGGGCCTGACGTTTCAATCCTAGCAGAATCTTTCTCGTTTTTGCATTTGTGATTTGTATTTTAGATCATTGTAGTCATTGTAGTCAGTAAGCAGTTTTGTCTTACATACTTTACCTTTGTGTTTCATATTTGTTTGATAATCAGATCTTGGATGGGGAGGCCATTACTGGCATGAGGACTGCTGCTGCATCAGCCGTTGCTACCAAGGTAATTACCTGTGACTGTATGCATCAATCTCCCTGAGAACTCGCCTGACCTTTAAAGGGCAAGAGACCATTTTGTCCAAAATTACATAGAAACTGGTAGATAACCAACTCAGATTTTGACCCAACATTAAAATAACTTCTCAGGGGGCCATGTAATCTCACTACAGATTTGAGCTCCCAATTTTAGTGATAACTGATATGTAATTCCTTGAAGCAATACCCCCCCTTTTCTGTCACTGTCAGTTGCAGTATGCGAACTGCAAAACTTTAATTTTGTCATGGTGGTGTTCCAAGGGAAGAGGGAAATCCTTTTCTGTATCTTACCATATTTTCTTTCATTCGTTGTCGTCAGTACTTAGCCCCAGAGGGAAGCAAGATCCTAGCCATTTTGGGGGCGGGGCTCCAAGCTAAAACCCACCTGGAAGCACTGAGGCACGTCATCCAATTCAAAGAAGTAAGTACAAACGGACAGTGTTGGAGTACTCGTACTTGAACTGGAGTACCAAGTACTTAGCCCTTCCTCAATCGTAAGTACTCAAAAGAAACTAGTACTCAGTATGTACTTGTAATTTTGTACTAGAACTCGTCCCTAAACTTACAAATTGTACTCTGTTAACTTGATCCCAGTCGTGCAGTACTCAAAAAGAAATTGGGATTTTTTTTATATTAAACTTTGACCAAAAATTTCACATTATGTAAGGTACACGTTACAAGTATCTATATTTGTCAACTCTAAATTGAGTATTCTTGAATGGGTGTCGGCACTGGACAGCGTTTGCAGTATCGCGGTGTCCATGTTTTTTTACTAACAATGCAAATTTCCATAATTTTTTAGTTGTACAATGTTCTCAGATGTACTCTATTATCTTTACTTGTACTCGGCCCGTACTTGGACTCTGAAAAACTCAGATTTTTGGCCCAACATTGTGTGTACTCAGAAAACTCGGTACTCAAGTTTTGGTACCTGACTAGATCACGGCAAAAAGATACTCAGCTGAAATCAACCTCTGCTGAGTGGGGCATGCAGGTAGTTCGTTCTGACTAGGCATACCCCCTCACCATCAAAGAAGACAGGTTGCTGAAACAAATTTCAGCTTTGCGCATGATGCTTAGGCAATCACTGTGCATTCCAACAGAAACTGGACACGTGCATGGCAGTGTTTTTGTCCCACCAAAGGCCTATTGCTTTGATGCAAAAATGTGCTGTCTCTAGTTCTTGCATGGAGTGGACAATAAAATAACCACTGTTTCCAATCGTACAGGTGCATTTACTAGTACAAGAGGAATGAAAAAAAATCAGTGGCAAAGTCTTTCAAAAGGAAACATGCATCAGATTTCACACGCTGGACAGATAAAGCATACACTTTAAATGGCTTGCAAGATTTGAAGGTCAATAGGGTAGAAAAGATTGAAATCTTTATGACCTCTCAGTGTGTGCTTAGTAATGCTTTGGTTCCTTGCTATCAACAAGTGTTTATAGCTAGGTTCAAACTGCAACTTGTGTAAAGCAAATTATGTGCTGTCTTGTTTGCTGACGATAGCTACTTAACATCTTAATGGTAATTCTACAGGTTGTAAGTTCAAATCAACCCTATGTGGATACAGTATATGTTCTTAAGCAAGACACTTTGCCACAAGCTACTTTCGGCCCCATCAAGGGAGCACATGGATACCTGTGGTGGTTGAGATTTTTTCTCGTGTTTGAATTTCTGTTTGCTCTGAAATGAGAGCATTGATTGCCAAGGGAACTAAAACGGTCTGAGGAATATTGTATAAGCCCGATGAGCAGGAGTAATAACCGGGTCCAGGTTGCACCTTGACTTTATTTCCCTGAAGTTTGTTGTGCATGAAAGATACTGTCCATCATTTGTTCATTATGTTCTTTTGAGGCAAAAAAATTACTCAATCTAAAGAAGGCTGCCTAAGACCAAACCTGATGAAGTTTTGGCTGAGTAATTCTGTACTTTCAGAGATTTCAGATTAAAAGTTTTTGAGTCATGTTTTGAATTACACATTAATTCAGTGTGCGGTACATGTTCTCACATTCACTCCAATGCAGCTATGCGATGATACGCACTGAACCGACGAATCATAGCAACTAGATGCACTTGTATATCATGTCAATGTTTGTGCACTTCTAGTGGCAATTTGTCTAGAAATGCATCTTCTGACGCATCAGTGGAAATGGCCAACTTTCATTGTTTTCTTAAAACATGACAGCTTACCCAAAAAAAAATGCCACAGGGAGCTTCGTCCCATAACCGTCTTTTAACTGAGTATGCTTATCAACAATAATTTGTCAGTAACGTTTTTGGATAACTTTATGGATAGACTGTACGTTGAACACAATTCATTTTCAAATTCTAGCCCTGTTTATTGTGTTTCATTATCCACTTCTTAACTAGGTCCGTATTTGGAATCGAACCTATTCCAAAGCTCAAGCCTTTGCGGCCAAGTACGGCTGCATCGCGTGTAAGACTGGGGAAGAGGCAGTGAAAGATGCTGATGTCATTGCCACGGTAACAGGCACTTCCACCCCCATCCTTCAAAATGGCTGGGTCAAAGATGGAGCGCATATCAACTGTGAGTTACAGTTACAAACCATTTTCCCTTGTATTCAGTTGAACTTGTCAACATGGAGGATATGAGTGGAACTGGTCCACTGAAACTTGCTATGCTTTGAATAAATGACCTGTTCGAAGCTAAACTTGTCTAGTTCTGCCCTCTTTTGTATTTAAGTTAGACTTGGCAATATTGCAGAAGGAGAAGGCATTATTTTTCAAGGCATTTTGGCCAGCAAAAGGCCAAGAGGTTGGAGTTGTGACATTACCTTGTTTTCAGCTTTGTTTTACTCTGGCTGGCTCCCAGTAAGAGTAACTGACAGTAAGGCTTGATCTGTTACATACTAGTCTAAAGTTTTGTCTATCTGCACAATATTTCGTACCCTCAGCAGTAAGCAGTGTTTTATCATTTGACTGACAGACCCCTAGTGCATTGTTTTGTCACACAGCCATGCTCAAGTCCATTTCTCTCACAGACAAGTACCATGTTTGTGCACATTCTGTGGATAATTGGCCACACATTTGCGCACATTCTGTGGATAATTGGCCACACATTTTTGTCTTTACATATCAAGCAATATATCCAGCAATGTGTTCTTCAGTTTCCAAAACAAGTCGAACCAATGTTGTTGGCAGTTCCTTCACAGTTTTTGGCAATCATTTTGGCAACCTTGACGGTAACCAATCACAAAAGGGGAAACAAGTGAACCTGTGGTGTCCATACTCAGATTAAAGACTTCACAATCCATCCACCTTTGTGCAGGTGTGGGTGCACCTACACCAACTCAACAGGAGCTTGATCCTGTTCTTGTGCGTCGCTCCGTTATCTACGCAGACAGCAAGGAAGCTGCTCTAAATGAATCTGGAGATGTCATCATCACCAAGGTAAGTCATGCGAGAGGAATCTGATCAGTCATTTGGTGTTGGAGGATGCCCAAACATGATCTGGCTATCATACAAAGGCTTAGCTAACAGACAGAAAGGTCCAGAGTGCCTTAGATCACCTCCAGCGCATGTCTAAATACACTATTCTCCCACTTATTTTGTGCGCACACAACATCCGAAAAGTTTGTGGCCTGTGTTCTGGACTTGAACTTGGCCGCTGTATACGACCTGTTGGGTAGTAAATATCCCTCCATGGGCACTTTCTGGAGAGTTCAAAAATATGAGGCTGCAATGAATATTGTACAAATACTGTCGGAAATCTGAATGACTTGCAAATCAGTATGCATGGTATTTGGCTGTCATATCATGCAATCATGGCAAATGGTTACAAAGTAAATCCAAGGATTTCATTCCTTTGCACCACCAACAGGTTACCTTAGAGGATTTTGAAAATTACTGGATTCGGCTTAGACTTTGGTTTTGCTGGTTCCAGCTATTTTGAAGGAGCGTTCAAAACCACATGTTCAAGCTCTGACTGGTACCAGCAAAACTGAAGTCTAAGCCGAATCCACTTGTTTCAAAAATGCTCAGAGAGAGTTTTGAGAGACAGTGCATCCTGGGGAAAATGGTTGACTTGGGTGCACGCTTTTTTGCACAAGGACACTAAAGAATTTTGTATCTATATTGACACATTTAATTTAGGTCAGAATTTTGGTTTGCAAGTTATGCGCTTGTTTACAGGTCTCCAATATGTATGCGTAATGTAAACAGTGAACAAAAGATGGCTTTTACGCAGGAATATAGATCTATTAAAGATGTCACCTCTGAAATAGGAAAGTGGCCCACTGAAGGCAACGTATGTTGGCTTACTTTATTACCACTCCTGTAGTCAGAATGAATTTTTCCCTTACCCCTTGCCTGTTAAATATCAACTGTCCTGAACCCCTTGATTAATTTTACACATCCAGGAGGTGGGGGTTATCGACAGACATTCAGTCTGTTTGCCTTGAGGAACGCAGAACCTTTTATGGATCCTGGAAGGAGGTTAATTACACTGCCCCATTTATGCAGTGTTATACAGTCATTATCAAACTATTTCTGTTGAAGGCTGAAGTCTTCGGGGAGATTGGAGAGGTAGTCTTGGGCAAACTAAAAGCCAGGAAAAATGAGACAACAATCTTCAAATCTTTGGGTAAGAAATAAGATTCATTTCATTTCATTGAAGGTTTGGGGCTAGAGGCTAGGGGTAATATTGCGAATGTTTTTGAAGTGTAGCCAGAATTGTGATTCATTTACTGGAGGTGGGTAACATGAAGTTGGGGTCTCAATTCCTTCAAGGAAAGTTAACCGCTATCCCATCCCTCCCACACAACCACGTAGGACTTCATTTTCTAATGACCATCTTCACATTTTATGTTGGTTGTTTGAGAATTTGTGTGGTTTGTTCTTTTTCCCGTCTTATTAACTTGGATTATGTCATCTTTTGATTAAAGGACTGAAAACTTGGATGTTTGTTAAACATATTGAGGGCTTATTTTGAGTCCATAAAACTTCAACCATGGAGGTATAAACTTGATTGGAAGTATCATACAAGAAACTTAATTCTTCATACAAGCCCCCAAAACAGAAAATATCTGTATATGGCTGTTACTTTCTGCTATGCCACATTGCTGCATAGCAGAATTCTTACTCTGTGTTATTCAAATTATTGACAAAATAATTTTGCTGAGTGTGCGGTCCTTAATGCTCTTGCACATGTCCAAATTCTCATGGAAAAATTTATTCTGAGGGAAGCTGTTTTCCAGGTATTTTTAAAACATCCATTGCATGACATGCCATATGATATGTGAAACTAGGTTGCAAAATCCAATTTCAAATCAAAGAATGGAACTTTTTACACAGAATGTAATACACTCACCATGTTCCGTGAACCAATGAAATGAAAGCATGTAAATTTTGACATCATTCAGCATTTAATTACCCCATTGGAAATTGCTCTCATCAGTTGTAAATCTGATATGCAGAATTTGGATGACCTTCATCATTTTCTTGTATAGGGATGGCTCTTGAAGACGTGGTTGCTGCCAAACTGGTGCATAGTAAGCTACATGGTGGAAAGTAAGCCATAAAAGGTTGTCACAATTTCAACCTCAAACGCAAAATTACATTCAGCATTGAGCTTCACTGCTCTGCATTAACAATTCCTATGTGGTGACTTGGTGTCAAATGTTTAATAATTAAGATTTTATACATGTATATGTATATGGAAAACAAAGATAGATTAATGCCAACTATGCAAAATACCATGAAATCTGTGTGATTTACTCTAAACGTCGAGTGTTAAGGGTGACTACTGGCACATGTATGATGCTGAGGCCACATCTGTTAATTGTCTACCATTGCTTGCCCATCAATGTAATCACATGTCTAACAAGTGACCATTGCAGACCAAATTGTGTTTGGAAAACTTGATGCACATTTGATGTACAATCAGGATACTTGGATTATGATAGGGCAGAGTGAAGCCAACAAGAAGTCAGCGATGATGTGAATTTAGAGATGTATTCAACTTTTGAAAGCACATTGCAAATAATTGCAGAAATGTCACAAATTTGTGCTTGCATATGCCTCTGCACAATGCATATAAGTGCGATCTGGTGCTAATTCAAAACTTAAGAAGAAAATATTAAAATTTTACAAATTTGTAAGGAGTAAATGAAATATTATGATGCAGGTTATTAACCTTTACCCCCCAAATTAATAATACTTCTGAAATATTTTGTAAGTTCAAGGAAGGAAGACGTTATCCAGCCACTGTTACTTTACATGAGGTTTCACACATGTATTCACTGAAAGTTTAAGCTTAGAGAAACCGCCACTGATTTCCTTTACAGTGGAGGATTTTGGATTTAGGATTCAGGAGTGTTTTCCTGTCAAAATGCCCATTGAGCTAGTGATAAGACAACTTTGCTATGACTGATTTTGAAATAAGTATAAGTCCAAATTGACTGGCGCTTACAACGGCAAGTGAGCTAGTGATAAGACAACTTTGCTGTGACTGATTTTGAAATAAGCGTAAGTCCAAATGGACTGGTGCTTACAACGGCAACCTCTTCTCATAGACACTCAAATTATTTCCAGGAGAAATGCCATCTTTTTGCTGCATAGTGCCCTTGTCTGGAAGGTCTTTACTCTTTCAAATTCCAAAAAGAGCTTAAAACTACTAAAACACGGTTAAACCAACATTTTGGATGAAGACTTCACATCATACACATGTAACTTGAAATCTCTGATGGCATTTTGTAGATATGGTAATTTGCATGGTGAATCAAGGCCTTCTTGAAGGGGTTGATTAAAACGTCAACACCTCTAGAGACCAAAACATTTAGTACAGAGGCCTGAAGGAATGAAAGCAGTAAAAAACAAGTCTAAAAATGCTTTCATTTTGCTTTGCTTTGCCATTAATTTTGTTCCTTCCCCCCCCCCATTTTTGGGGAGGGGTGGTGTTCTGTTTTCGCTGTGCAATCAGAAATATTAAAACAAAGAAAAGACAAGCAGTCCATTCAAATGTTCTATACTTCAGTATTTTGCTTCATCTGGTAATGTATTGAATACAGACTTACTCAGAAATAAAAAGAAATTGAAACAAATCAAAGAATTTGGTTGGTTTGTTTTTTTGTAGTGGCTCTTAACCGATACCAGTAACAAGTCATTTTATTGAAACTGGAAACCTAAATAGCGCCCTCTTGTGGTTTGAGTGTAGCAAGTCCCTCGACAATACTGCAACAGAGGATCTGAACCACCTCAACTCCATGGGCTGAGTGCGTGTTCATTCACTAGCCCCTGGTCATGTTGAATACGAAAATGATGCTGACTGGCTATTCAGGATGAATAAACATAAATGTAAAAACCTGAATCGCTTGTGTATTTCAAAAGCTGCACACTTGCACCCACGTATTCTCCTGCACGTAACACATGTGTAAATCTTCATTGCACGTTAACACACTGACTAAAGTCGTAATTTAATTATCCCAACTGGTGGGATGTTTAAATGATACAATACCAAAGGTTTGATCGCACAAAGCATGGTGGAAACCAACATGGTGCAGCAAGATTGTACCCATGGGAATGAGGTTGGGATCTGTATGCCTTGAAAGTAGCATAATGCATGTCATGTGCACTGCAACAGTGCACGTATGGACAGCTGAGGTATTCAAGATTCCTTTAATGCTGTTCCTGTCATATTTAGGTCAGCGTGAATGGTGTGCCGTGTATCAACAATTTTACAACCTGTCCAATTGCCCACCCTTAGTTACAGTGAGCAATGACTGTCCTTCAGTATGATTGGAAAAGAGAGGGTGGGGTTGTAAAAAGATTCAATGGGGCGTGTTGCTGTAGTCCCATCAATCTCTCTGATACCTGCCTATGGTGTGGAGTTCAGCATAAATTCAACTATTCTACTGGGAAATTACTTCCACACAATTCAGAAGTAATGACCTGTAACTTATCTATCGCTGCCATGGCTTTGGTTCAGATCACTGCACTGGTTTGTGTTAGGCACTTGCAAACTCACGATGAAGCAAACATGTTATCAAGGATCCACTCAAAGCAAGAAAACAGTCAAGTTGAAAACAGGATTAAAAGAGGCATTTTTGGTGTTAAGCAGATTTTGTATGTCTGAACATTTGTCCGTAATGCATTGCATGTAATAGCTCTGGCTCTTGTTCCCAGACCAAACCATGAAGGGTCCTCACCAATGTGACCAATTCACTGTATCCCAGTGGAAAGCGCACAAACTGCCAGTTATTTCAAATATTCAGATCAGACTAGTTGATAATTTTGAATAAAGAATCTCCCCATTTTTACTAACCTTCAGCTGGGTTTCTCAAGCCACAGATAGCATGCCAACCTGTGGCTTTATACCACACTGCTGGGGACTGTAGTGTCTCGTCCAGCGACCTGTCCACCTGTCATGAGGACAGGCAAAAACAAATTTTGGACCAGTGGGTTTTGCTTTTCATAATTGACAACCCCCATTTTTTTACAGAAATTCTGAACACCAGTGATAAAGTCATCACATTTCCTTCCAAAATATAGGATAGAGTGGAAATATAGCCTCAGATAGCACCAAATGATGTCAATTTCCAATTTTTTTCTGGGAGAGGACAGACAGTTTAAATTGAAGCTTGGCTAGGGGAGTACAGGCAAAATGTTTCAAGCCTAGATCAAACCCTGCAATCTACGTCCTCAATTTTAGCCTGCCTCCAAATTATGGGTTGGAAAAGCTCTTCAAATTACCTCCTCAATCCAAGGCAACTAAACTTAAGCTACACAGACAATTAGTTCTGGATCAGGTTTTTCCAAGTAATGAGAACCTTTGTTGGACTTATTCAAGTTGTTGGAAAGGTACCACAACGAAGACACTAAAAAAAAGCAGAAACCTTGATATGCAGTTACTGGAATGTCTGAGTGATTGACAGAATGAGCAGACGTGCTGATGAGAAAAGGCACCCTTGGGTAACCGCATCTGCCTCTGGGGGCACTGGCGTGAAGGTGCTTTGAGTGATTGAATCTTTAGACCTTGATGAATGTCCCTGGTAGTCAGTGGCTGTTGGCAAAAAAAGGCCCTTCTCTGCTTGGTTTTCAAGGAAAGTGTGAGGACCTCCACTTTGGGTGTCCTTGTTTGATCCAAGTCCCCCTACTTGGGTCTGGGATACATCCTCCAAGGATATCGGTCATTCTAAAACTTCCATGTCCTGTTGACTAATAGTATTAACCATTGTATGAAGGTAAGAGCCACTTTTCGGTTTACCAGGTGCTTTTTGGTTGCTGATTTTATTTTGTGTAAAACTATTGAGCTATGTTAGCTAGGAGTTAATGAGGTCTAAATGAAAATGCATAGCATGTATTTGATTCAGTATCTAGCATGAGTTATAAGTGTCTCATCTACATGCATAGCCACCTGTCCAGCTGTTACAATATGTGGACAAAAATTACTCAGGACCAGCAGTTTTTGCTTGTACCAAATTTACAAACCGCAATTTATTTCACAAATCCTTAATACTTGAAAAGACTATTTCATCCAATGCATTGGGTGCAGTGGGAACATAGGCTTAGATAGCACTAAGGGCTACCAGTTTCACAAACCCTGCTGAGTGTGGACAGGCAGTTGGTAACCTTGCCAGGGAAAAGACAACCTGAGATGAAACCATGGCATGAGTCCACTTTTAAAATAGACGACTTGTGGCTGGTTGGATGGTTTTATTGGTTGGCTTACTTTAATTTCGGGGTAATTCTCCACTAAACACTAAGTGGAAGAGCACTTATGTCAAAAATTGGGCAGGAGTTTATGTCAACTTGTTTTCATCAAGTGTTAACACATACAACACTTTGATTTAAAAATAAGTTAAAAATTTGTTTTACAAGTGCCAAAAATGTTAAAGTGCAAGAAATAGACCTCGTATGTGATTGATGAAAGTAAAACTATTCTGTCTCATTGTAGTTAGCCTTATTTAGTGTAGTTGAAATAAAAATTGATCTGGGATTAGTGTCTTCCTCACTGCAGTTTGTCAACACAAAAGTTTTACTGGGGCTCACCTGTATATGCATAGAGCATGAAAGGCATGCAGCTGCATGCATGATGCAGATTCTCAGTGAGAACTGATCAGCAGATAAACTTGATTTGGGGGTGAAAATACTTGAATCTTGAATGAAGATGGAGAAAACGTCATGATTGACTTCCCTACATGTTGAAGGCAACAAAACAGTCTGAGGTATTGTCAACTTTAACCTCTTCTCACCTCAATGTTTGTAATCATCACCTGCCCCTGGAGATTACAATGAAATGTATCCCTAAACATTACCCTCCCCAGCCCTCATTCATCCAGGGGTCACTACTTTTAACCTCAGCAGGGGGCAAGCCTATGTTTGTAACAGTCTCTGCATTACATTCACTCAATTAGGTGCACTGTATGCAAATGCTTCTATATAAAGACAAGAGAGGTAACCTAATGCTGGCCCCGATCCTTTGCCAGCCACAAATAGAAAGTGTTGTTATTGATCATGGTGTAGGTTTAGGAGGTGGAGTAACTGACACTAACACCCAGGGATCTGAGGATGGTGTGACCTTGTGGTCTGGCCATCCTCTGCAGTGGACTTGAGGATAAGTTCTCATGCGTTCTGTCCACAAACTTGCATTGTCAAAGCTGTACTTGTGGAATGTAACTGGCCGAGTTTTGACTTATCTGTAAGTTGGTGATAAGGAAACCAGTGTCCCTGCGCAAATGGAAAAACTTATGTGGACGATGTATAGATCACATGACAGCTACATGCACACTTGAAGAAAAAAAATAAATAGTTGCATGTACTGACCTGACTTGCACCAAGTCTACCCCTGCAAGTCTTGCCAAAATATTTTTGATGTACTTAGGATGTGGTTGTAGTGTAGGGGGATTCTTTCCCTTGAGTCAGAATAATAAATTCATGTATTGATATCGAGTGAGATCGTACATGCAGTACAGTTAAATATTTTAATCAATGCCGGAATTTACCTTTTTTAATTCACTCACCCTGAGAAAAAATCAAAGGAGTATGTTTTTGATATTTGATGCAAGGGATCCTGTTTAAAAGCTTGGTTTTTGTATAAATAACGTGTTCTTTTATGTACATAATGTGGCACAATTTGTTCACATATTGCTTTTTGGCACCATTAAAATAAAAACAGTGGAACAGTTTAAGACTTAAACATTAGTAAGTCATCTAAAAGGCATTTTGGAGAATTAATGAACATGATTCAGTAAAAAGTAAGCTGTAAAATCTTATCTTGTCTTTCAAAGTTATGCCTATCAGCCTATTCTTGAGAATTTTGATTTAAGAATTAAATTGTGAGTCAAAAATAAACAAGCCATACTTTTAAATATGAATAAATAACAGTCATGTATAGAATACCATTTACCCAAAATGTTATTGTGGGGATTTTACCTGAAAGCAGCAAACTAATTCTTTCCACAAATTGAAAATTTCCATCTAAAAAAAGTTGTCCTTACATAAATGGCCCAAGGCCATGCTGGAATGTCAGGGCTCAGTTGTGACAATCGATGTGATTGAACTTGCTAGGGGAGGGCGGATAGGAAATGAATGAGCTTTGACGTTGGCTGAGTTGGCCTACTGAGACAAGCTCACTGATTGGATATTGACGGGGGAGAAAGAGCACATCGATAACTGGCTGTGCTCTCGCAACTTCAGACCAGGATGTAGTTTGTGGGCTTTGTCAGGGAGAGTGCTCTTGACTTCAGAATGTTAGAATTGCATTAGTGAAGAGAGGAAGCATTTCTCTCTTTTTACCTTTTTGTCTCATCTGCATTCCCTCAGTGTTTCAAAGCCTCATTCCTTCCACTGTTATTTTACTAGTCTTATTAAACTTTGTTTTTTCTTCTACAATCAAAATTTTTCATCTCTGGTCCAGGGCACTTTTATTATAGCCAGCTTTCCACATGTGCTTGGGAATTTCAAGGGGCATCTGTAAGTAAAAAGCAGTGACTATTTTGCACATCTTAGCCCATAGGAACCATGAGGTATCCCATAGAAACCATGAGGCATCCCAGAGGAACCACGAGGCATCCCAGAGGAACCACGAGGCATCCCATAGGAACCACGAGGCATCCCATAGGAACCATGAGGCATCCCATAGAAACCATGAGGCATCCCAGAAGAACCATGAGGCATCTCATAGGAACCATGAGGCAGGAAGATGTAGGCATTCAATGTTGATTAATTTTTCTAACATGAGTTTTTTACTTCTACGATCTTTTTTCAAACGAACAGTGTCAACAATGATTTCAATTTGTAGAAAATGTTACAGAAGATGGGCATTATCCTGTTCACATTTTCATGAGTATAAGATTTTATAGTTTGAAAAGCATAAACTTATTCATATGAGTTTCTCTGAGGAGACATTTCAATTATAATGATGAATAAACAAATTTTAGCTGGAACAGGATTTGAACCTTTGACCTTTGGAATACCATACCAATGCTCTTCCAACTGAGCTATCCAGTCAAAATCCATTTTACTTATTTTTGGCTTTTTCAACCTGCAGGAAAGCCGTTGTGTCTTGTTCTGATTTGTTTTCCATTTCTTATTTTTCTCATAATGTCAACATTTTGCCCCCTTGACAGTTTAAAGTGTTTTTCCTTCATGGATAACTACAAGGCATGGACTTTTTATGGTGTTGCATTAGAACAACATGCTTCAGGCAACCTGGCAGCTTGCAAAAAGGTGATTTAAACTCTTTGTCTCAGGGGATTTGAATCTGTCAGAGTTACTGTTGATGACTTCTTAACCAGTAGTCAATTCAGGATTTTCTGAAGGGTGGACTTGGGAAAAGCATGAAAAATTGCCCTTGCTTGAAATAGCCCCAAGGTCTACTCACCCTGGAAATGGGAAGGAAAGTAGAATAGGGGAAGGGGGGGACCAAGTCTTTATTCTTAGTATTCTAGATTGATGTGCAGCCTGTAGTTGTGGGTAGACATCCTGTACTGTCATGTTGGCCTTACCACATTGACTTGTGGGACACTACCTCTGGTTACCAATCAAAGACCCAAAATGGTCACCTGATTTCTTGCATGTACCCGGGCAAGATTGTGAGCTCAAAGGAAATGATTTAATTTCTTAATACAGAGACTTCTTTAACCATTTTGAATTGTTCCTTTCCAATCTGTAAATTTCATTTCCTCGATTCTACATTAAGGACCTTAACTTGTGAGTCAATGAACTGATCTATTCACAATTCAGCGTTAGGCATTCACATCATCTTCAGGAAATGAGCAAGAAAACCCTTTTGTGATAGAAAATCAAGCATTCGTGGTTTGTTACTAATGGAAAGAATGTAACTTTATAGAGGCAGAGATGACCATGTGTCTGTGGGGCTCCTTAGATGCTGCTGGATATTGCAAAGGGTTAATGTGCTCATGATCTACTGGTATGATTACTTTATTTCATGAAGACGTTTGAGGTCAGTGAATGTACATTAATACTGTACAATAAATATACTTGGATTTGGGATTTATTCAGTAGAGACTATTATTTCATTAGCATTTGTATTCTGTTAACGCAGGTAGGTTTGTCTCCAAGAGGAAATTTACTGTTGGTATTGGAAAATTTGAGGTGAAGCAACAAGACGTGAATGTGTGTGGATAACAACGTCGTCGCATGGCAATGGTTTTACTCTCTCACTTGACAAACTTGGTGCGCCGGCGGAATATAGAGATGGTATGCTAAGAACTTCTTGACAAGGAGGAAAACTGGAGTATAGAGGTGAGTACATTTCTGTGGTAGATTGTTGTAGGTTTAGCAAACAAGCGCCATTTTGTTAGCAGATCCACTCTGTCAGAGCAGGTATACATGCAACTTTTCCTTGAGTTACCAGGTTTTCCTGTTTATTTTTGTCTATTTTATACCTTTTGTGAATGCCAGAACAAAGTGAAACAGTTTTGAATTTCTTAAATATTTCTGAATTCCTAGTTGAAGCGGCGATGCCGGGTCAGCGACTGCCTGTATTTCTTTTTCCTGTATTTCGTAGTAATAGTGGCAACAGCTATATATCAAGAATTCAAGAATCCAATTTTGCAAGTCCTGCCTCTCTTTCAACTATAGAAGCAAGTCTCATGGGTATATGGTACATTTTTTTGCTTCATTGGAGCAAGTTTATGGGCACATCTATGGCCTCAGTGGCTCCTGAAGTAGGAAAATAAATGAACCCTCTGAAAGATAAACCCCGGCTTGAGCTGAACTGCCAGGAATCCACCCCTGCCCTCTACAGTTGTATGACGGTTGGAAAACAATTTCCTAAAATCAAACAACTTTGGAGTCCCAGGCTGTACCCGTGAGACTTGCTTCTGTTGTTGAAAGAGAGGCAGGACTTGCAAAATTGGATTTTTGAATGGATTCTGAATCAATCCGACAGAGAGCTTTTTCAAGTATTGACAGGCTTGAATTCCAAGACGAACATTTTGTGCAAAGAGTGAATACTTCTGGACTGGTTCGTCTTAAACTCTGAGAGGATTAGAGGATCCAGGAAGGCTATGCAATCTCCTCGCCGCCTTTCAGAATGGCATACAAATCCCAGCAGATTCCAACAGAACAACCTGAGCTGTTTAAATTGGAATCATTGATAACAGCTTTGAGAAACTCTGATTTCTTCAGGTTTTGTTGGACCGTTCACAAGGTTTCCTTGTCGAGTTTAATCACCCAATTATGCTTCAGGGGAGGGATTACACCTGCATAATTACACAAACACACACTGTTGGGGATGTGGAATGAGATTTCATTGGTCTTAGGGATTAACAGGAAGGGAGACCTATCTGAAGTGTATCGTTACCTTGGTGAAAGTACTTAGGCAGGGTGGTCTGTAGTGCTGAAACATGATTTATTTAAATCAAAAGCAAAAATCCTTGAAGCAAGCCAGCATGTAACTTAAGTCATCTTCCTTTGCCGAAAAAGAAATGGTTTTTATTTACAAGAAGGACTGCATACTGTAACAAGAAACATATCTGGTATACTTTTTGTGAAGATTTTTACTCATGTGGACATTCAGTTAACTTTACTGGACTGCCATTTCATTTGGTGGAGCAGGGGTTTGATTCCCAGTAGTATTTTTTACACAGTTTACACCGGTGTTGCTATGCTGTCATACATTAGAATTAACCATCATTTCAATTGCCATGAAAATGTTACAGGTCAAACTAGTAAAAGATCAAGTTAGGGGAGCGTTATTTAAATCTCTGATTAATATTTCAGACACACAGTTTTCAAATATATGTGTACACTGTTAAGACATAATCCCCAAATTGAATTCAGTCTTACTATTCCAGTGCTTGATGTTAATCACCTTTATGTATATCCAGCTTTCCTTCATAACTGTTCGCAGATACTTGCCACATTTTTCAATCACATTATAACAATGCCGATACCCATGCTGTCTTTCCTCGCTTCCCCAACCACAGTGATTGGTAGGAGATCAAACAGAGTGGTTCCCATTGTCTCCATCAGCTCAGAATGTACATGTACACTCCCATGCCACACTCCCTCGCAGACTGTAACTGTCATATTGATTAGTTGAGGTTGCCCTGAACAATGATTGTCTGGTTCCTATTCATCACAGACTGGTAAGCCCTCTTTACTGGCCCTAGTAGGGCGCCGGTCCCACAGCGCCTGACCTGATTGAAGCTCAAGGAAGTGAATCACTTGCAGTCGCAGGAGACTTTCTTATAACCTGCTAGTCTTTCTCTGTATGCATTTATTTATTTTGCCGGTTGTTGCCACCTTGCTGTCATTTGCAGAGATTCTAAGTGCAGATAAATAAAAGGTGTGCCAACAAGCCAACGGTAAATGCGTGTCTGTCTAAATGTAGTAGGTTGAAGTTATCTTACTCTCTTTGGCCTCAGGTGTTTCAGCATGTTTCTAACACAATTATTCTTGAATGACCAGAAACCAACAACAGGGTTTTAAGCAAATAAAAACAATTACTCCTTCTTCATCCTTTACAAACAGGGACTGGAAAGTATTTATCAAGAATTATCAGTTCACAAACTCTTGGGATTCTCTGTGCAGGATCCAGGCATTTTTCCAATCATTGGGGACAGGTGAACACACATATGTTTTAATTATTGTCATAATTCTAATTTCATTTGTATATATTTATTTATTGATACCAGAGCAAGGGGTGGGTTAATTGACCCCCCCTCCGAACAGTTCATTGGAGAGTGTTTTCGCTTATTTTATATATGTGTGGGGGGGGAATACCCCCAGAACTGGCGGATTGGACGTCAGCCCCACTCCCACAGTTTATGAGGGGGAAGTTGTAGAGAGATACTTGAACTACTTTCAGTTGTTTCCTCATCCCAATTTAACAGTACCATGTCCACATGAGTTTCCTGTTTTCCATGAGTTTATTAATTTAACAATGTGAAAAGAATTCTGATTTTTTTCTTTATCATGTTCCTTATCAGGGACATTTTATCATGTACAAAGTTGAAAAAATTAAAACACTCCATACACTCACTTGGTTGAAAAAAAAACATTGAAATCACAGACCCATCCTTCTTGTCCTCTTCCTGTGGGATTTGAACTGAAGTCACTAAGCAGGGAGGCAGGAAAATACCACCTCACCACTGGTATTGAGGATTTGCTCAAGAGGTGTTACACCAATTCCTCTAAAACCTCAAGTGAGCCCCACAGGGGAATCTGTTAAGTTTACTGGTGAGCTGGCAGACTATTTTCTGTTTTACATCAGACCACACAAAGTTCTCATAAAAAGCGCAGTCTTCTGGGCTTTGTTATTTACTGCCTGTCTCCCCACCATTTGTGCAGACTAAACAATACTCTGAACATTCACACTTAGCCCAATTCCTTTAGGAATTTCAAACAATTGAATCTCATCTGTTGTGTGAAAATCTCCCACAGAATCAATCAGGTTTTTTTGAATTTCGTGATACTTTAAGGGATTAGTTTTAAAGTGGTCCCCTGGGGAAAAGGTTACCATAGAAATTTCTGTGACTAAATCCGTAGGGTACACCTCATATGAAGTGAAACTCATCAGTAATAAGTATGAACACTTTCACTTTCCAAAATGTGTTACTTTATAGAAAATTAACTGGAGTATGTGCTCTGTTTTCAGCCAAAGTTCAATTTTTAATAACTTTTGTTAATTCAGTGGGGTCAGGTTATTTTGTTAATTTGAAAAGGCACCTAATATGGAAAGTAGGCCCCCTACCCATTTGTTGTAAAGTGCATCAATTGATCGTTTCCAAATTCTGGGAGTCAGTTGTACAAATCTGGGGCTTTTACCCACACTGCTGCTAACCTTTGACCCTTCCTCTTCCCTCTCCCTCAGGGTGTCTCTGTTCCCATTTCTAGAGAAACTCCCCAGAGATACTAGTTCTCCTTAGCTGTTTGGACAACATGAAACTCACACTGATTTAGAGATTGATACAGCTACTAAACCAAACAGTCTAAGATTGTGCTTTCACGTTGCAGTGATCACCCAGAATGAATTTTTTAGCTAAAATAATGCTCATTGACCCTTTTGTCATTTTCAAAATTTTACAGTTTTGTGGCAAAACTGCAGAAAACAACGAAATGGCTACCAAATCAAGTTCTTTTATTTCTTGAGTTGACCATTTTTGTTTTGCATTTCGATGGCATATCCAATTAGAGGCATGGAAGGAGAGAGAGTAGGATTCAGTTAATCTGTCTGCCTACAAACCATGGATTTGCCAGTGATGAAACCATTTTGAAATGGACAATTTGTTTTTGACCAGCTCTCTGTAGGAAAGGTCATCAGCACTGAGATTTACACACAGATGTTGAATGTGTCGAAATGTTAGCTTTGAGGAACATAAAAAAAAACCCAATATTGTTTGATTTTGTGAGTTTAAAAAGACCACCTCTGGACTTAACTTTCCTCCCACCAGGGTATCCAGTTCAAGAAATTCTGCAGGTGTGAAGCATAAGTGGGCAAATTGAAGACGGCTTCAAGCTGTTTCCAAACACACACATCCTACACTGCCACACAGCAACCTACCCTGATTGGTTTCCATATTTCTTTAGCTGTCCAAGTTTATGGAAATTATAATACAGAGTTGCAGCTGCTTTTTATTGAAAGGATACTCATAAGTCTGTTTTCACTATATAGGTTGTTGCTCATAGGTACGTATCATTCTAAATGAAAATAACATTTATGAAAACAAATAATTTTGCATTGGTTAAATCAGGAGACCTTTGCTCTGCAAAATTGTTTTGTTTACTTTGACTCTCCGAAGGGTTTTCCAGGCAGTATGGCTCTTACTGAATTCTTGAGGTAACAAAACTAGTCAAGTTACAGTCCCCTCAAAATTAAATATTTTCTTGTCTGCCGCATCACATAAAGTTTCCTGTGCAGTGTTCCACCTGGCTCTTGAAAGCTTGAACTCCAGTGACCCTGTCCCAACAAAACATCACTCGGAACACAGAGGAGGTCCAGAAGGTTGTGTGCGGATGTTTGAAGTTCCTTTTTTATTGCTGTTTTATTGCCAGTTTATTTCTTTGATCTGCTTCAAAAGCTGTTTGCTGTTTTGCCATTTTGATCTTCGATTAAATATTGTCGGAGGAAAAAGATGACAATTTAGTCAGAAATGTCTTATTTCAGGATATAGTTGGACTGCTACAGGAAGAATTCATGAGGCCAAACTGATCAAATTGATTGACAGTTAATACTGAGGATATCATCTCTTAGTCACTGGTGTTCATTCATCATGCAGTGGCCCCATGTGTGGGTAAAATAAATGCTTTTATAGCTGTGATTATTTGCTTGAAACCTCCAGCCGGTCTCTTAACAAAAATAAGAAAAAGGGTGAACTTTGAAGTATTAGTATGAGTTTTAAAGTCCTGAATTTATGCAAATTTCAGCTTTTTATAGTTAAAACAAGAATTTTTCTGTTGATCCACAAAGACTTCAGATATGTGCTCACTGAATTAGCCTTTTGCGAATGAAATCTGGAACACAGTTCTTTAAATTGATGTGAACATAAACATAACATGAATTTTCCATACTAAATTGCTATACCTCGTGATTCGGGGCAAGCTTTTACTTAATTACATAAGAGACATCTTGCACCAATACACTGTTTTCATTGGATAAGAAGGGCACAAAGGAACTAGTCAATTCCAGAGATGGTTGCTATGCAAAAGTTTGCCCCAAATCACGAGGCATAGCAACAGTGTCTTTAGTCTGGGGAATTCAAAATGATCTGTCTATGTGTAATCAGTATACCAGATTTTATTTAAATTTAACTCCCAAAAAGCTTTTTGGATGAAAGGGACAATATTTGGTATTTCTCTCGTCATAAGAGGCTTGAACCTCTGTTTTTTAACCACTAGTTTTTTGTCAAATACATTTCAAATATTTCCCTCTAGTTTCCGTCTTTTCCTTCAGTTTCCCCAATCTTTCCCCTTCATTTCCCTGATTTTTATTTCTGGATGAATGTCTTTCTTTAGGAAACAAATACATGTTAATGTGATTCAAAGGTCTGATTATATTCAACAACATGTACTTTCTCTGTGGGAGATGGTATTAGTTTTCTACCAGGAGCCTAACTCAAATTGTGCAAGATTTAGTTACATCCGTAGATACCAGAGGAAGGGTGTTTCTTTTTTTTCACAACTTTGCCTTTGTGGATAGCCTTAAAAGAGGTTGCCATGTAAATGTCATTTAAATAAGTCAGGGGATTTAGGGCTTACTTGTTAGAGTCTTCTTCAGATTTATCAATCTGTTTGCCCAGTGGTTGAGGCTTTGGTGCAGATATGTGTGTATGTGCTTTCAATTTACATTTATTAGCAAATATCCTTTTATAATCGAGCTCGGCAGAGGGTTAAATATGACAAAGTGTTACTTTATTAAATGTCTAAGTGTAGACTAACTTTTGCATTTGAAACAAGGTTCCCATTAACAATTCTTTAGAAATTCTGAAGCACATTTTAAGTTGAGATATGAAATGGATCTGATCTTGTTCCCTGTTTCAGTCAGAATTGTTCTGCATTGATCTTTTGATTGCTTTAACAAGATCATGTAGAAGAACCCATGCAGGCTTTTGTATAATAATCATGTTAAAAGTATTGTGTACTTTATTGTCTTAAAAAAAAAAACCCTAAATTCTACAAATCATCAGATTTCATTAACCATTTTCTAGGGGCCATGAGGGCACACCATAGCGGTACATCAACCTCCTGATTTGCACTTCAAGTGCTGGTCGAAAATAAAAGAAATACCCAAAATATGACCTCTGTGTAAGCAAACACCGTTGACCCCCTGGGGTGAGATTTGGGCACCTATTTTAGCAATTTCGGAAGCCTTTGTGTTTGGAATGTAATTAAGCAGCAGGAGGTGGGACTAGGATCTGAATGGACAGCCTTGACTATTACTGCTCTTTGTACAATGACTTCTACCTGCGCCAGTCCAAACTCAAAGTTAACTCTGCCGCTTTTTGAACAAGCTTTTAAAGTTCCTTGCACTATTTTGTGTCATAAAACCAGGGATTTTAATCGGATGTGTTTAAATAGGATTATAAGTGGACTACGTCATGGTGCATTACTTGTGAAACCTGTTTCCAATTCCAAAATTAAAACGTTACGTGCTAGTTTAATTTTGACAAAGAACACGCATCAACAGTTTGAGGATTTAGCCTACTCAGTCTGAAAGTGATTTCTTTTTATTCACTTTCATGTTTCGAGGCAAATCCTGTGAAGCCATTGAGGATCAGTCATTTTCACCTTGAGGTGAAAATGTGGATCATCTTAATGAGATGAACTTCCCAAATGAGCATCTTCTTGATCCAAAGAAATCACGTTTTCAACTGTGATCCCATTAAATCCCCCCCCAGGAGTGCCAGTATCTATTTGAACTAATCAGTATGTGTTCTTGACTAAGTCAGTTGGTCTGAATAGCCATGGGGGCCAATTTCATAGAGCTGCTTTAGCACAAAATTTGCTTAAGCGTGAAAAACCTTGCTTAAAAAAACTAAAGGTTTCCAGCTCAAACTCTATATGATTGTCATGCTAACCAAAAGACAACTAAATACGATCCCAAAACAATCTACATCACATGGAGTTTTGGCTGGTTACCTAATTTATCAAGCAAGTTTTTCTTGTGCTTGAGCAAATGTTGTGCTTAAGCAGCTCTGGTTTGGGCAGTAGTAGCTATTTTGACTCCAAATCTGAGCATGGATGTCACCAGGAGTTTTACAGGGGGGATGGAGAGGGAATCACTTTTTTCAGGGGGATCATTTCAGGGGTAAAAAATGGTAAGCAATTTGTCGCTGGAGGGGTCCATTTTGGGGTTTTATCCAGCAAAGTAGTGATTTTCATCCTCTTTCAGCTCTTTTTTCATTTCCTTTGCTTTTTCCAACCCTCTTTTTGTCTTCATTCTTGTTCGATTTTTTTCCTGGGAATTCAAGCCCCCCCCATGCGCACGAATCGGAGATTTTGCTGACATTGGAACATAGGGCATGTGATTCCCAACTCTAAAAGCAGTGGAACCGTTGGGAATGAAAAGGCTGTATTTATTAGGCCCCAAGCACTCTACAAGGGGAGTAAGGATGAGGCTGACCTCAGGAGTTATTCCATTACAACAATGAAAACTGACAACCAAGATGATGTGATCCTGCATCATCTGTTGATTATTCAGTTTTGAATAGCTTGCACCACTTGTGCATAATTTCTAGACGTTCTTGATGTTGACTTGCTTATCAAAAATAAAAAGCATTGAATTGCTTTGGCCCATCTTCAAGCTTTAATCCTAGATAAATAAGTGTTGATGTACGTGTACCAATTAAAAGCCTTTGAACTTGGCCAGGAGGTATTGAGCCCTGTACTCAGTCAAGTTTGATAAATGTACCAGACCTTGACATCTGTATGATCCTTTTTTCTTCCAAACCTAGTGCATTTTCTACCTGACTTGATGCCCCTGGTGGTCCTGTGTAGTATAATTGTGATGACGCACCGTAAATTGGCCTTGCATGATGACCTTAGATCTTGTAATTTGCATTCAGGTCACACATTTGGTTATTAGCACACACAAGGCTTGCATTACAATGCATTACAATGACATAACTAAGGCTTCCCAGAATCTTTTGGGTCTATACAGTGGAGTGGCTTTCCCAGATCTTTTGAGACCAGAAGAGGTGTGATTTGGATACATCTTTAGGTCTGCTGTAATTTTTACTAAATGTAAAGTAGTGCCTTACTGGTGTCATGTTTTAATTTTAGTTTTGATCAAACGTGTAATCAGTGCTTTGATTTAATTGGACTTGATTGTGATTTTGATTTAATAATATTGGAACTTGTTTTACATTTTTTGGCATTCTGTGATCAGGTGTTAATATAAGGGGACATATACATGTACATGCAAGTCTTAGCCACATGTATTTAACTTCCAGAGATCAATGGCCTCCGAAAAAGAATCCGAATCCCCACTTCTTTAAATGTTGGTATAGGAAATTTAGGTTTGTGTAATTAGCTTAAATGGGTCAGACATAGGGGGGTTGTTCAGGTACCACTTCCGTCCCCTATGTCTTCCCTATACATGTACCGGTAGTCCTCCAATTTGCATGATAAGTCAATTTCCTCTTGAGTTTTCTCCTCCTAAAATCTCTTAGTCTCAAAGTGTATTCAGAAATATTTCATGTTTATTTGTGCTCAAGTTCATTTGTCTATAATTAATGCGATTTGTTTATTCTGGATCTATGTCACCGATCTGTTGGGGCTAGTCACCTCATGTATCTCAAGGTTTCTCTGTCACTGATAATTTTTGGAGTCATTCTTGACCAATCATTCTACTATGTGAAGTATGCAAGCGTGTTGACGATGAACACATTGTATGCATTGCCTCATCATGTATCGATTGATTGATGAGAAAATGTTAATGTATGCTGTGGAAAAATAAATCTTGTGATCAAAATTCTCAGTCATTAAATGTCAAATTCATAATATCCATTAACGTGAGTGATGCCAGGTAATTTATGCCAATGTCTTCATCTTCAGATTCTATCAATCTTATAGAATCATAATACTGCATCCTGTGAAAATACCAAGTGCACATATTTTGTCAAATTACTAATCAACCCTGATGTGGATGATTTCATATTTTGTGTACTTGTGAAAATATTCACCGTAAGGAGTTTTTCAAGAATACATACATGAACATGTACACATATACCACTTCTATTGTTACACCTTTAGCCCAATTGCTTTAGAATACCGCATTGAAAATATCAATTTATTTTCTTCAACGATGCATCAGATGTGATGCATACTTCAGCTTGTAAACATTGCAGTTTACCGTCTTCAGTGTCTTTGTGTGTCATCCTTGGTGACAATCAAAACAAATAAACTGGATCCAAATGTCTGAAATGGTGCCCTTCGAATTTGGAACATATAAGTTTCAAAACCTGGAGGTGAAGTTTCAATATGCATGAGTATCCTGGAAGGCTGGATGGACTGACTACACAAGTGATGAGACACTCATTGAATCAGGAAGTACTTAAAGATTCATCATCACCAAAGCGTGGCCTTGAGATCATGTATCAATTCCACAAGAGCTTTGTGATTCCAGATTTGGAGGGATTAATCCCACATCCACACCCCCATAGCCACTGATTTCCCCATTCAAGGGATTAACACAGGATGCAAACATCTGGTTAATCCCATTGTCCGGTGTGCATGCCAGTCACTACCATTCATTGGCTGCTTATGAGTCACCCCTGCCAGAATAATGGGAACTTCCAACCACTCAGGTGTTTTTAGTGCCTGTGTGGCGAATGCAGGCTGTCAGTGTACAGTGAATGGTCCAAGGCAGAGCATGTGATTGTGCTGGGGTGGCCGAATTACTGTTTCTTTTGTGGGATTTATGAAGTCCGGAGTCTGCTCACGTGCGGAGAGTTTCCTTTAGTTTGTGAGAGGCTTCAAGTTGTGCTTCAGGCACCAACTCCTCCGTGTTTACATTGAAAACTACTGATGTGGATTCAGTGAGATGCCCTGACAACTTGGAGTCTTTATAAAAGAGAAGAAGCGGCTTTGATTGACTGCTGCAGCACCCTCACTGATGGAGGAGTAAGATTCGGAGAAGAGTAAAATTGAAGGCTTTTGAGAGGAGAATGTGGCTGGGCTTGCCAAGCTCTGTGTGGGCCAGGATTGGAAATGTGTCAACCTTGCTAGTGCAGGACTGCTTTGGTTTTAAAGTGCGTGCTTTAGCTAATTGAATCCCAGTAACTGCCTTCTGTGGAGTTCTTTGATGATCATTTCTGGGATACTGCATTCTTTCCTAGGCAGTAGTTAATGATGTTGATTTAAGAAGTACTTCCATGAGGGCCAAGGAATCATCATCCAGTCTACATATTTTGGGACAAATTGAAATAGAATGAATATCTGTAACATCTGAGATTTTGATGACCTGATTTTGCATCAGAAGACAACTGGACAGTTCTTCTGAAACTTCAACATTTCAGTGAGTCAAGTTTGATCGCTGTTTGGTCTATATTGTCTGGAATTACCACTGAAGAGCTGATGCATTTGAAGGAATTGTAAGAAAAGGTTTCAAGGAGGAAATTGAAGGGCTGTCCAGGAGACAAGATGAGTGTAGCCAACTCGTTTCTTTTGGATAGATACTTGGAGGAGCTGAGACACAACATGGGCAACAGCAGCAAAGGTAAAATAAAACAGAAAGATTGGTTTCTCAACATCAGGCTCTCATGCCCTGAAATCGTTTTTGTTCTCTATGCAGCTTTAGGTGTGGCCAGGATAACTTGATGTAAGAAGGAACTCCTTGGCAATATTAGCTAACTGCATTAGTACACTGATTCATAAATATTTCTCAGTTTATGAAGAGAATTGTCTGGACATGAGCCCACTCTCGTCTGAGTTCATGGATTTTCTCTACATATCACTGGTTTACATTGGATAGATTTCCCCCTTTTTTTAGAGATAAATATACAAGTATGTATAACTTCTTGTTTACTTGTTTAAAACCGAGATCTTCTAGAATCGCATATTTGTGACTCGTATTTTGCCTTGAGTTTTCCTCACCTTAACACAGTTCCCTTATTTATTTTCTTGATCATTTTGTTGGCAGTGTCTTAACATTTGAGTTAAGATTTTTCAAGAGGAAAGTTCAAGTGAAATTTTTTTTCAGAGTGAGTCAATTCTATAAAACTACTTTTTCTTTTGATAGGGGGTGCAAATGTATAAGTTTGCACATATTCAATCTCAGCCGTAGTTTTTTTTTCAGAAACCTTCATGAATCTCTCAAGGTTCCCAAATGCAGCAAAATCCTGTACAGGAAAGGAGATGCACATTGTTAAGTACAAACACAAACCCATTGTCATGTGGCATGTCCACTGACTGAATCTTTGGGAGAAATCACCCCAACTCAGAACTTGGATTGTAGAGGATTTAGGATGGTTAGCCATTGAAATACATTCCTGCTTACTCCCAATAGACTTGAAACAAATCCCCCTAAGCATAATTCCACTGTGCTAATTGCTTTAGATAGAATTATAAAGATTTGTGAAATAAATGGTATAGTTAAAACTTGTAACTCACTTATTTAGAAAAAGCTGCCTGTCCTGAACAACTTTAGCCTGTGCTTAGGACAGGTGGCAGGCTAGAGTTTGTGATGGCCACACAGCATGAACGCCATATCATCAGACATATGGGAACTAATTAATCCAACATCTTTGGAGATTCATGCAGATCCCTATGAGGCGGCTCAAATAATGAGTCAATACTACCATCCTATATGCGTGGTTGTTATGTAATAATTATTGATTTGCACTTGTTGTATACTAAGTGAAGTCAGTGATGTACATGTACTTTAACCCTACACGCACATGTACATGTGTGGTCGTGTGTGTCTGAGTGATTTGTCTTTGAGAGGTTGATTGCAGAATATGAAAAATACAGAAAAATATAATCAAAATAACATAATGTACTTAACAATGTTAATAATCTGTTTTATATTTATCTGATAGGTTTGTCAAAAATTCATGCTGAAGTTCATTGCAGTAGAAACAATTTATAAGCAAAATAAAACCAAAAAGGATGTCATTGTCTAATGTTCAACTTCAACATCAAAACAGAAAGTAATTGACAATTCTGTTGAAACTACCATAAAAATAAATTGTTATTGATAAGATAGTTATGAATGCAGTGAGATCTTGGGAATAAGTCTTCATCAAAATGATTGCTTGACCAGAAAGTTCTCCACAAGAATATTTCTTTGGATATTCAATAGATGTCCCAAGAACTAAACCATTTTGGGCAAAGACTTTTTTCTCTGGCTGTGATAAGTCATGAGTCGTGAGTCACGACTCTGTCCTCACCCCATGGCACAATTTCTGGCAGATTCTCTCCCTGATGGCCGGTCAGTCCTGCACTCCTTCACCCTGTCTAGAATTGGATTGACCCAGTCATGGATGAAAAACGAAGACTGAACATAGATGAAGCCTCCAAGAACTAATCGTGATTATTTCAACTGAATTGTTGCAGTTCTGTACCCTTGACATTTTGCTTGCATGATGGCCACAATATTTTACTGTGCAAAGTCTCCCCTTTTCAAAGGTTAAGCTACTGTAAATGTTTTATTCCATTTGTTTCTTCGGATATATCATTAATTGTATTTATTATTTGTCGCACATTTTGGAAAGAGACCCTCTAAATTCACCTGAACCAATAGTTTGCATATTCTTTGTAATTTGGACATGTATCAGACGTCATCCAAATCAGCCTGGGACCGCGAAAGGGAATTTTTTGTGGGCGGGGAAACACAGGAATTGGGATAAACATAAAATTTATGCTGTTTTTGAAATGGCTTCGTATTTATTGTTATTTTGAAATGCTTCACGTGAACTAAATGTTTTCTATTTCTGTAACCCTATAAAATAGAAATTATTTGTGGTTGGAAATTTCAGTGCCAAATTTACAAAACACATCAAAATTATGTGTGCTGAATTTTGCTGGTGGGTGGGGTTAAACTTGACAGGAAAAAAAAAACACACACAGAAAAATGAGAGAATAATGTTTAGGTACAATTCAGAAGCTTCTAGTTAGGAAACCTTTTGACATCTCAATAACACTTCCCTTCTCAAAAAAAAGAGCACCCTGTTCATTATTTACTCGATCTCTGCTCTTCTTATCCAACCCTGATGTTTGTTTCACCACTTTTTCTGTCCTTTCTCCTGTCACAACATTCCAGTTAAGACCATTGCAGACTTAGTGTGATTTATGTCACCTCTGACTGTTTGAGTTTTCTGTCTGGCCCCTCCATAAATTGACTTGACCCAGGGTTAGACATAAAACTGAAGGGAAATTGAGGTTAAATGGCGATATTTGGCTGGACCCAAGAGCTTACAAACTACAGGATAATTTTGATGTCTTTCTTTTCTCAAAATTGTTTCCCTTTCAAAAGTGTAGTTTCTAGTTCATGTTTTTGTGATTTGAATTTAAGTGATTGCTTTTATGATTTCAATGGCATACATTGAATTGTGCTTTTTCCCCTTATTAAGCCAACTGAGTCTTAACCAGCTTTAAACGTGTAGATTTGATTTTTCAAGCTGTTCCCTGAATGTGAACAAATGTCACCCTTCTGTGACATTAAACTTACTGAGAAATAAGATGAAAATCCTGCTTTAGATTTGAGCTGAAGTCACAGTGGTTTTACATTTCCGATCGTCAGTGGTCAATTTAATTGTAATTGTTCACTGCTACATTTGCCTTTTGCTTTTCACAACTGGACTTTGTACCCTTGTTCTTTGAGCTAGTTGACACCCTGCAAGCATCTATCAGATTTACTCCAAGCAGCAAGAGGTTTGTTTGCCCAGTTTCTGGGCTATCCCTCTAGCTGCTAGGCAAGCAGGGATGTAGCCATGTAGACCTGTGTGTATTAACCCAGCAATCCTTACTGATCTCCTGTCGGCTTGCTTTGACTGTGAGGGGCGGGTGTGTTTACCCACCTCCCCCCCAAGATCTGATACAAAAGAGACCATATCTGTAGAAGCTTTCCGCTGTTTTGTATGCAGGTGCTTGCCAACACACTTAATAATCTTTGTCCACACACTGTACATACCTCCACCTAAGTAACAGTGATCATTGCCTGTCACATGTTGGGAGCCAACAACACATTCTATTCAAGAGAAGCTGTTGCCTGTATCACTAATGGTCCGCTACACACTGTAGTATGCATTTGCAGGAAGTCACAAAATTAAAGTAAGATTATGTGGGAAAAATTTAAACAGCCAATCCCCAAAGAAGTTGTGATTTTGGGGCCCTGTGCTTGGGATAGTTTATCCTCTAGAAGCCTTTTAAATCATTTTACATTTCAGAACTGTGTGTTTATTTTGGTTCCTTCTTTGCAGAAAAAATTGTAAATTATTTTTTGAATTTCTCACTTTAAAAGTAAGAATAATTTAAAATAAGGGAATAAATTATGTACTTGGCTGGTGTGCATTTAAGACCAGCTCAGGAGAATGGACGCGACTAATGCCTAAGCCGCAGGTGAGGGCTTTATCAGCATTTGTTCTCCTGAATAAGGTCTTAAATGTTAGTTTAAGACTGGCCAAGCACATATTTATTCCCATTCATGAATACCCTTTTATTCAGAGATTCAAAAGAAGTCAACATATGATGGATTTTTTCTTTTCATTTTCTGGAACACCCCCATTCATTTTATGGTATAGTCCTTTTGAAAATTGTCCAATAGAATTGCCTTCAATGAAGTTGGCGTGCGCGTGGCATGTAGCGTGCACACAGACTCCTGACCAATCAGACCCGATTAAACTGTCCCGTATCCAGGTGCCAGCACGGGATTTACGCAGCGGACATTATCACTTCTCAGCGGGCATTATCAAATGTTAATACACAGTCAAGTGATGCATTTCAACCAATACAAATAGAAAAACTGTGTGAAGTATCTCTGGATGAGGTCCATCTGAAAATATGTCAACCTGAATTGGAACCTGCCCTTTGACTATTTTTTCCTTTGCCTGTTTTGTTAAAATCACAGATTGCCTTAATCCTTGCAAACCGACTGCGGAAGCTTGTTTCTTGTCCAAAACCTCTCACATTCCAAAGTAAAACCCCACAATGAATAGTCAACTTTCCTGACTTTCATATCCCAGCAGCATCTCAGTTACCATTGTTGCTGGTTGTGCACAAACCTTGCTCTAAAAGTTCAGCTCTTGAGAAGACTTGGTTTTGCAGCTTTTATTGCTGTTGCATAGGCAAGTCTTTTGTACATGCACCACTGTGGAATGTGGTTGGACATTGCTTGAATAGTGCAAGTGAGATCACCACTCACTTCTCTTTTTGACTCTCTGATCATTGTAAATTCTCTTTCCAAACAACATAAGTTGTAATGAAATACAACCCAATAGCAGGAAAACAACTAGCGTAAACATAGTGAACTTGGTGTTCATTTGGGGGAAAAACAGTTGGTACACATAATTTTTGTCTGGCTTTTTGAAATCACTGTACGTTGTGCTCTGCCATGGTACTAGTTCTACTGATAGGAGAACATTTTAGCTTGGCACCATCACTTTTTTGTGGTGTGTGTTGTGCCTGTGTACTTTGCTTAAGTTAAAAACAACCATCTCCTGTCAAACAGCAGTCAAATCAAGAGTATCCTGGGTCTTTGCTAGGTGCTTTGCTCTGAAATCATGCTTACTGTTTACAACCAGAGACAAAAACAACCTCAAGAAAGCTTGTCTAGGTACAGTACATAGGTGTAGTTTAACCATCCTGGCATGCATTCATCAAGGTTAAGGTCAACTTAAACTACATGTACATGTATGTGTATACTTAAGCTTATTTCTGAATAAACTTGTTCAGTCACCTTGCAAAAGCATGTTCTTTTCAAGCCTGCCTCATTTGAACTCTGTGTGAGGACATCCGCTGAGGTCATTAACTCTATCAATTTGAGAAAACATCTGAACACATATTTTCCCCACAAATTAGTGCCCAGGTGCATTTTCTTACACAAAAACTTGAACGTTCAGTCAAAATTTGTTTGCTCAGACTTTGCACACTCATGTCAGAGATGCAACTTATAAATACTACCTTCCTCAGAAAGTCTGAATGAACCCATTTTTAAAAGGCAACTTTTGAAATGACAGAGAACCTACAGATGATGTGTTGCTCACTCATAAACCCACTTCAAAGCTTCCCTTAGGCTATCCACCTGCATGCATGTATTTTACAACGAAAAAGGAATATTCGTTTGCAGGTACAAAATATTGACCTGGGTACTTGGAGCCACAAGGACAGATCCCAGTGGAAATTTCTTTCCTTCACAGAGCTCAGAGAGGGTCATCTTTTGTTCGTTAGGCATCGTAATCTACCGTCAGCCATTAAGTCTCGGCCGCCTAATGGACTCTGAATCCTCTCCTGTCTCAGGTTCTGATGAAGGAAGACAAAAATCAATGCTCCTTGTATGGCAGGGGAGAAATTTTACCTTCACTCGGGAAATCTTCTAGTTAACCCACAAAAGTCTTGTAAGCAATTTGATAATTGAAAGGAGACACATGCTGTTTTCTGATTTGAAACTATGCTTTTTGAAAAGAGGAGAAAAGTGCACATAATTAGCAGAAACAAGTATTTCTTTTTGTTTTGGAATATTTACACAAAACATACATCAAATGATCAAAACTTGACAACATGAGGAAAACACAGCATGCATGTGTGGAGTATACATGTACGTGTAGTTAAAAATCTCTTTACAAAAGATACATAAATATTGACATTATCAATATCAAATTATATCCCATGAACTAAACCCTCCTCTTCCAGTTCCTTCAAAATCCATCAAGGGATTCTTGATGGATATTGCAGGATCTAAGAAATAGGGCCCACTCATTTCCTACGGTAACTTGGCAATAATATTGCTGGAAGAAGGTTTTGTTTAATATGAGGTTCGGATGCCTCACTCTCAGTAATTCTAGAGGATTGAGGATGGTTCGGATTCTGATGTGTGAAATACCATGCCGACAGAACAGTGACGGTAACAAATTGTTCACAAAATTACGTATTTCTGTAGCTATCCTTAACAGTCCCAAATTGTCCAATTTCAATATGATTTTACGTACACCCTAGGGGATAGGGTGAAGAAAATGTCCTCTACTTTGAAAACATTCGAGTGCAGTTGATTTGCACAGTATCACGAATTTGCCGTGCACTGATTGTTCCACAAAGTTTCTTTGGGCAAAAACTTTGAGGGATTTAGAAATATAAGGCTGAACCAAAACTGTCAAAGTGAACGATTTTATTCCTCACTTAGAAAAGATTAGAATCACGTCCTTCTGTTCAGGCCTCATTTTTAAGACTGCAAATCACCTTACCGGTAGTTTAACATTAAAAAAAAAAAGTCAGTTTTCATAAGAGATTGTCATAAATTCTGCCCAGGCACAATTCTCTTGGAGATTGCTTGTACTTGTCCTTGAGTCAACTGTGATCTTCACATGAAACACAAAGCCAGTGCAATAACAAACCTGTTTAGCTTGGACTGCCTTGTGTTTTTATGGTTCCTTTGAGGATGCATAATAGTTGGCAGCGATGGCGATGGCATTTTCCATGACTCAAATTTACATTGAAATTGGTTTTGAATAGGAGAGTTGTCCTTTTATTTGTAAAGTGTATCATTCTTGTCCTTAAAGTACAGTGTAAAACACCGAGCTGTGAGCACTCACTTTCACGAGGTCATGGTTGCCATTGAGGGGTTTCACATTAGCGCCGTCTGTGCATATCCACAGTATCTATGCAGTATCTGGTTTGTAGTGTGACACCACTTCAGTTTAAACTACGCCCACTGCACATGCAGATACACGACCTTCGCAGGTACGTTAGTTCATGGTAAATTGCCGTTATTTTTTCTTTTGATTTTACATATTGAGTCATCCTGAAAGACATTAAGAATTGAAGCTGACACATACAGCCTCGTTTTCAAATGCGGAAGTGCGCAGATCGACGCTAAAAGCGTCGTATTGGGATCCCCCTATTGTGATACAATAGGTCATGTATTACATCATCTGTTATTGCCCAGCTTGGTGAATATTTGGTTCACTGTATAATTATCGAAAGTGGATTTGAGATCTTGCCAGGCCACTTCATTATTTGTAATTCTTAAGTTTTAGGATCAGTCACATCAAGTTGTTTGTGAACTTTGAGAGATAGCCATTTCAGAATCAACATTATTTCCTGTAACACACCTGAATGCATATTCCTTGGATCTATGAATAAAGCTGCAGGTGTTTTATCTAGTTTCCTTACATGTAGGTATGTATTGTGCAAACTGCCCATTCTTGTAATCTTGAGCACGCACATGTACAGTACCAGGCTATGATGTTATTTACCTGATGAACAGAATGAAAATTAGTTTCCTACCGATTTGAGGTAAACATCCCATCGAAACTGAAAACAGTTACCAACAAGAATTGAAGAATTTTTTATTTGGCCTCTTCCAGAGGGCAATAAATATCCTAACCAAATCAACTATTTGGCTTTCCTGCTTGCCACAAAGTACAAACACCCTTGCCTCCCCTTCTTTATCTCTCAACACCTCCCTGATTTTCAACCATGTCCCAGGTTCAGAGACCCTTTAGAGACCCCTTTGAAATCTCAGAGTCCCACCAGTATCTGTTGTTCAGAAGCATCAATCAGCTGAAATTTGATATACCAATGTCAGATTTGTAATTTTTTTTGAGGGGGATGATACTTCAATATTTTTGTATATATAACTTGTGTGGTTATTATTTTTACCATTTTTTTATGGCTACTATTTTCCCCTCTCAACAGATGCTTTGTTAATTTTTTTTTCAAAATTTAATTATCCTTGAGAATGTGTCAGTGAATCAGTGTAGTTACTGGTTTTGTTGAAATGTATCATGCCAAAGAAAAAACTGAACGATACGTGTAGGATAAATGGATGCATACAGGTTGACTGTTCTAGACTTCTTTCATCAATCTGATTTCATATTGGTACTGACTACATAATCACTGTTCTGATGTGTATTATATTGAACCTTTCTGATCAGGTATTGGTGTTTTAAAGTGGGAATGGTTCCTGATTTTCGGGAGGGTTGCATGGGTAATTCAGCAACAGTACTGTGCATTGCATTGCTTTTTTGTGTCACAGCAATTGCCATTAAAGAAACATCTCAGGAATTGGTTGGTAGCCTGAAACTGAGAGGCTATGGAAATTGTTTCTTTCATTGTAACAAAATCCTGACAAGTGTTTTTCCAATTTAATATGTTCGTGTGTTATACATGTGCATGTATATTGGCTATGCCTGAAGCAAATAATTATTTGTGAGGTCATTCCAACATCTAATTTCATAGCTTGGAACCCAATACCATGTAATACACTGTAGATTTGAATATTAGATGTTGCTCTTGTGCAACAGAGATAAAAACGGTTTGTAAAACATGGACTACCAAAAAAACCAAAAAAACAAACAAAACCAGTGTGAAGTAAAAAAAAAAGATAAATGTGCCAGGGTTATCAGTCTACTCAGTGACTACGCATGGTTTGCTTGCTGTCCAGTGCTAACATCTTCTTGACTGGCAGACATCACCATTTTTTCCCCTGAGGATAAATGGCCCACTGCTTGGAAATCTGTGATCATAGTTACAAAAAAACAAATCCTTGCAAATCCTTGTTGTAACTGTTGCCTTCTGGCCATTCAGAATTAACTCAATATTTAGATACAAATAGACGATTATGCAAACTACTTCGAGCTAGTCTGAAGAAGTCTCTTTTTTTGTGCAGGAAAGAGGATTACATCTGATTGAAGTTACCAGAGTTGAATTTTCAAGGCTAGCATTGCATTGTGTCAGTTGTCCATAGTTCAGTCAGCATTTTGTTCCTGGAATACTTAGGGTAACTACGTAAGTTTAGGGTTGAATTGGTTTTTAATTCCAGGATTACTGGCTGATCTGTGAATGCAAGTGTCGAGGATTAACCTGTTGTGTTTTGGTAACAAATGTTTCTGGAGTCTACTGACCACATCATCTGGAGATGAGCCATTCTATATAATTCTATAAAGTCTTGTCAAAAGTCGATAACGTCTGGTATTCTTTGACATGTTGGGACATTCTGAAGGATGAATGTCAGTTTCCATATACATGTAGCTATTAACAAGGTTTGAAAGCTTTAAATTTCGCTCAATACCTTTTGCTAAATATCAGAGGTGGATTCCATTTGTGTGTGGGGAGGGTGCTTATATCTTCATGAACCAGGCCAGTTTCATTTCTTGTTGATGTTGATATATTGATACTACACAAACATTCTTGTGTATATGTATTTTTTTTTAATTCTTCATTGAAAATAGAAGAATGTACACATAACTCAGGTTGCCATTTTGAAAACCAAAACCCATACAGGGTATACACACTGTCACCAAGACAAAAAGGACATACTACTTGTCCATTTTAAAAACTATAACAAAACCATTAATTGATTCAAATTGAAAATTTAACATGGAACTGCACAAAAACATGATGCTTTTGTAAAGTTTTGTTCATGGGCAGTGAAAGTTTGCCCATTTCAAAAGCTTCCAGTAAATGTGTATGTTTAATGCACATACATGTATCTTGCAGTTTGGAATCAGTCAAAAAGTCCCCCTCAAATTTCTAAATCATTTCTCTCCACTTGCTTCATTAGACCTACTCTGTGGTAAATTCTATTAATATCCCCTGACTTGACTTCAGCTGCATCTATACATTTCACAGGCTTCCAATCTTAGCCTGTTGAGTCTAATCCCAAGTCCTAATCACCAGTAAAACCGAATGAGAATCAGAATTGGAAAGCAATAAGGCCAAAGCATTGCTTGAGAGCTGTGTGTCGGACTACAGTACTCAGTCTTACTCTTCATCCAGGCTTCCATGAGCTTCATCCCTTCAGGGCAGAATTAAGGGGAGGAGCAACTTGCTAATCAGAACTGGAAAATGGATCCGAAGTAAGAAGGTTTTGTCACTGGAAAGTCAGAGAGTGGGTCTTACTACATCTGCCAGGAGAAACAAGCAAGACTGGATTATGCATCATCAGCCAAGGTGTCCTGACAAATCTTCTAATACCACTCCTTGGAGAGCAAGGACAACATCCCTAGGGAAATGATAGCTGAGGAGAATTTTTGAGGAGGCTGGTGATGGTATCCGATGATAAGATGGGGTAACAGAGAATTGATTTGGCCACAGGGGTTGAGCTTAAAGGTGTGTGAGGTAAAGCTGTGAAAATCCCTCCTTAAGTTTTGAGACGTGGTGTTGGATTAGTTGGACAGCCGAAGAAAGGGGGAGATGTGCACTTGCATTCATGATACAGGAACCTTTCCTGTCACTATTTGGAGGTGAAATTGTCTGTGTGAAAAAAATCCTGTACAATTTGAGTAGCTCTTGCCCTGATTTGAATATCATCACCACTAGGACTACTTCACGACCAACTAGCCCTAGCCGAGGGATTTATTTTTGCCAAAAAAAATTTTTTGAAAGATACATATCAAACATCATCAATGCCAATATTAGAGGAAACATGAATATACATTGCCAAATCTTGTTTGCATGCTTTTCATTTACCTGATATTTCTTAACAGGTTTTTTATATGAGTTTGATGAACATTGCAAAGGTTTCATTACTGCAACAATAGTCAGTGTTAAAGCTGAAATTGCTTTGAGACCCAATGTCTAACTTTCCTTATTCACTCTTTGCATACTTGCATGGGAATAAAAGACCTTACAAATGGGATCACTTACACTGATTACTTCACCTTTCTTGATACAATTGGATAGACATCCAGTTGTTCAATCGTGTTACATTCCACTCAATTTCCGTCATTCCATCTTTGCATCTTCCACTTTTCTTGTGCATTTTCAAAGAACCAATCTTGTGAGGAAATTGCCACAGCTGTAGACAAAGGTTGAAGCTGAAGTCTGGACACATTGAGAACCATGTCAGATTACACCGCTAGAGACACATGAGGCAGATGAATTGGAAGTGATGCTATCCGCTTCATATTTCTAGTCTTGATACCTGATACCCTCTGAGGAGTCTATACTTGCTCCTTTTATCACCTGCTGGAGGTGTGATGTGGCGTACCAGTGAGACCAGAGTGGGAACATTTGGCACATGGTTTTTGAGTGCTGTATTTTAACCACTCCTCCTGAGGGTGTGTTTGTTGCGTAACATTAATGAGAGCAGAGTGGGAACTTTTGGCACATCGTTTTGGGTGCTGGATTTTAACCATACATGTATAACCCCTGGTTATTTCCGTGTAAAGCTCCCTGAATCCTTAAATCTCTGCTGTGAATTTATCCTACATTATGCAAACACAACTGGGGAATTTGGAAGATTTTTGGTGGTTAGGATTTTGTTAATGCTGGACTTCTGAGAATACAACAAAAAGAGGAAGTACCAAGCAGATCGTGAGTGTCAGTGTAATGCTACTGGCAGATAGGACACTCTGAAAAACAAATTACTCTAGAGTGCTACAAGGGATGTAATACCCCAAAGTTGGTAAGCAAGTTTACTTATAGGAAAAGCTCTGTTGACCAATAGGAGACTTTGAGATGCTGGTGGCAGGAGACATACAGGTCCTTGCTCAGACTGACGTGCGCATACAGTACTCAGAACTGGTAAGAAAGACCAGTACATTTGCCACCACCGAGCATCTACAAGTCTGCCGTTGAAGCTTGATTTCTCTTTGCAGTGAGGGGCCCCCACTAGTATTGAAAGAAGCATTATTGAAATGGCATGATTACAGGTATTCATGGGAGGGAGTGGCAAATAATCTTTTGTGGGGGTGGTGTTTTGAGTTTCATGGTGACAGCTTAAAATTTTCAATATTGAACAATATTTGGAACCCTGCAAAAGTGGGGAGAGGCATTTTATATGAAAATACAAGAAAGTGCCAGTCCTTATTGTCAGGTCGGTGTCTTTGGTGCAATGAAATGGGTTTCACACATCCCATTGCAATCTGCGTGTTTCCAAACATGAGTGTCTTTTCATCAGTGTGGCAAATCATGCTGAGCTTGAAAGTTTGTTTTTGTCCAAGCATTATTATTGTGTTGAAGTTGAGCTTTCTCCATGTCTAGCATTCATTTTTTTCACCCATTTCTGAGCCAGTTAGGCAGCATGATGGTATCAAATTTCCTTCTCTTTTCTGGAGGACAAGCAGAAGATGAGATGTGATATTTCAGAAGGTTACACTGTCTCACAAAGAGGATTCGTTGACATCTTTGCTGTTTACATGTACATGTGTGTATATTCTTTTACTTCATCAAATTGTTAGGGTTAGGAACCTTTTGTGATCAACTCTATATGTTTGTGAAACATGATTTTCCACATAATTTCAGGGATGAACACTCAGCTAGAAGAAAGGAATCTGTTTACAGGTGCAAAGTTCTAATTTGTTGATGAAAATGAGAGAGTTAAGATAACATTTTTGGAAATTTTCTTCCATGTCTGCTTCAATAAGTCATTTGCTTAAAAAAAAACACCCTTCTTCTCAGAAGTTTCGAGACTGAGATTTTTTTTGAGGGGGGGGAGATGCAACATGTACATGTTACTCCCCCAAACAGTGTACCTATGCCTGTCAATTTTGTTCTTACTGCCTAGTCCATTGAATTTGCCCTGCAGTGCTTGCCTGCTGAAAGACACTCAACAAGGGCCCCATACTGATCATTTTTTGTCCTGAGTTTTTCAGTTTTGTCCCAAGGATTAAGATAAAGATCCAGTGTCCCTTACCACATGGAGAGTGGGACCTCCCTGTCTGTCCTCCTCCCACCAAATGGAGAAGTAGATTAGTGTCAGGCCTTGCTTCGGTTTGGGTTCAACTCCTCACAGCCCCAAACACCAACTTGTGTCTCTTTTGTGCCGGACTGAATCACTTCTGCTGGATTTTTGTTCAAGGATTTTGCAGGGCGCATCTCTGAAAAGACTTGTCTGTGTTTGGTGTGGGCTCAGTGTTTGGGGATTTCTTTTGAGTTGGTCTTAATCTGGGGGGTCTCTTATAAAGAAGATATGGGAGGCCTCTTTTTTTAATCATCTTTTGAATGAAATTTACATACAGCAGTGTCTGAAATTTCAACTGAAGCCCAGTGTGTATCTGTCATTCAAAGTGTACAGTCTTCCCACAAGACTCATGAGATGAACGGTTTTACAAGATAGTGTAGTCATATACATGTACTTCAAGGAGCATTTCTGAGCCAGGGAATTAATGTAAAGCAGTTGGAGGAATTTAGTCTGTCTTCCTCGGGAAAGAGCACTCAACAGATTTTTGGCCAACTCGATTATAACTGTTTACAATATTGTAGCATGCCTCTTTTCAACTCATTTAAATTAAACAAAATGCTCAAACCAGGAAGGCAAACTCTACTGATTTTAATATGTTATTAAATCCTTCAACTGTATTTGAGAAAGTGTTTTTGTTTTTGTTTTGAAAATTCTGATAACACACCCTGTTGCATACAGTAGAGATGTCAACACTCTGAAACCGGTTGCCTCTTGCTGGGCACCAGCTGTGGCGTTAATAACGTGGTCTCCAGTCCCCCTGGTGTGAATCCTTGGTCACATTATTAACCCCAATTGGATAATATGAATGCGCAGTGCTTCTTGGTAGAAAACCCATTTTCCCATTGAGCAGGCCATAATGTTGACAGACAGTCACAGTTTGATAACCCCCAAAAACAGAATTTTAGATTTCAAAACAGCATTGATCAGTGATACTGTTGTCTGATTGAGTAAATGTAAGCTGTCGTTATTAATTTAAAAACAAAATATGGTAGCGTAGGATGAAACTACTGTGCATGTATTTTCAAATATGTGACCAGAGCCTGTGAAATAAGTTTTGAGGCCATTTTTTCCCTCCCACAAATCTGACTTGGTGAAGACCAAGAAGAGCTAACTAAGCTATTTTGATTATCACTCAGTTTGGTATTCTGATGAAAACTAACTGTGTGGGTGATATACATTGAGGGTTCCTGTCCAATTACTTCGTATGAAATTCTTTTAAAGAGACTTAATTGTAAATTGATTCAGGTGATCTAGGCCTATGAGTTTATTTTGTTGGGTTGGATCGCATGTTAGTTTGTTATCCTCGCATGTTAATTTGTTATCTCAGAATGTCTTTTAGACAGAGCAAGGAGTGTGTTTGACCATGGAGGAGCTAGGTTCTCCCTCACTCGTTCTAAAATGATGAGCAGGCAGAGCGTTCTGTGCCATTGAAAGCGTTAGTTTACATAAAATTGCCCTCTCACCACGGCTCCCTGGTACTCTTTCAATTTGCTCTGTTTCAATAATAGAGCCTGAAAGTTGACCCCTGATGGCGTGCTTCTGGAACCCTTGGATAGGAAAAATAACGTGCAAAGATTTTAGAATTTGTGATATATTTTCGTTCAGTTTCTTCTTAAAAAATCCAACTTGGAAGAAGGGCTTTGAAAAATATTTGCTGGTATATCAATTTATAGAAACCGAAAAATTACCTGATCTAAAAGAGAAATATCTTGCCAAAAATTGACCCACAACTTTTGAAAATCTAAAATACATGAAGAACATTGCAATGCAGCAGTCTCATATGAAGATGAACATTTACAGTTCAAAATTTTTTGGTAGTCTGTTGGTTAAAGCCAAAATAAAAACAGATCAAAATATTTTACGTACTTTTATAATTTATAGGGTAATAAACTTAAAGCAATATTCTACTTTTATAAAAAGATTCTAACATTTTATCTAACCTTTGCTGAAAACAACTGCGTGTGTCAACTCAACAGAATCTGTAACCCATCAACTGCAGGTAGGTAAATCTTTGCAACGTTGTACAATCGTTTTCACGTATACGCACGGGCAGTGAAAACAAACGTGCATGAACAAGGAGACCTAGATATGATATCGCCGGAAGTGAAAGGTGATTAATAAAATTTGGTTTTTTACCCATCTCCATGTGACTATCCAAAATATTACTTGAGGAAGACAAAAGTCAAATTCCAAGATGAGTGTTTCATGGGGTGGTTTCAGGACGGATTCTTCCAATAATTATCGAGCGTGATAGGACGGCCCAATGTTAAATCCCCATAGGCAGACCACGCAAGGGTTCCAGAAGCTTGCTGCAGGACCTCTTACTTTCAGGCTCTGTAGCCCATGTGCCATCAGAGCTAAATGACACAGCCTATGTCTCAGGCTGGCTTAGGTACAGGTACATGTAAATTACTTGTAGACCAAGCTGCTGTAACCTCATTGACAATTGACTGTTAATTGCTGCCAATTTGGTTTGTTCCTGACACAACAAAGGTAATGCTTTAATGCCAGTGATGCCTTGTGAAACATTTGTCTCCACACAGCCAGTTGGCAGATGGTTGATTTGATTATATACTCTGGAACTATGTAAATTTGAAATTTCCTGTTTGATTCAGAAGTTCCAAGCTTACTGATTCAGCAAATTCTCAACATTCTGAGCCCATTTTCAAAGACGTGCAAGCAGCAGATACTGTTTAGCAGTTGTATTAGCTTAGTAGAGTTGAAAGGACTACATGTACAGTGGATAACAGGGTGGTTGAAGTGTTTTAATCAATTTCATGCTAGCATTTTTGGTTTGCTTAATTTAATCAAGGACCCTCTACTGAGTAGAGGGTCCTTGATTTACTTCATTTCTGTGCTGAATGGTTCTATGAATTGGTCCCTGGTTGATGGTTGGATAACAGTCTTCTACAGGTACATGCAGAACTCTCATGAAAAAAAAGGTGTCAAATTCACGTACCAAGGTATTGAAATCCTGTATTCAGAGTTTATGGGCTATTCATAACACTGTGTTGTGACAGATGTAGGCTTAAGTGGTCCAGTACAGACGATTGCAAGGAATCCCATTTAAACCTTTCAGGGAACACACCTTATTAGCTGCTTCATAAATTCTGAATGTTGCCAAACGTTTGAAATGGTTTGCAGTGGTATTTGAGGAATATGAATAGAAATAGACAACAGCAAGTTGTAACTGGTTTTATTCTTTTTGCCCCCATTTTTCCTTCGTGAACCCTTTTAAGTTTGCCCATTTGTTGTACAATCAAAAGAGAAGTAGTGCAGTGTGAGAGTTCTAAATTAAGAGGGAAAAAAGGAGTCAAGATATTACATCTTGAAAGAAGCATGTCACCATACTATATGATCTGAAGGTCAGGGGTTTGAATGCAGCTGTTAGCTCTTGTTGTGTCCTTGAGCATATCACTTCACTCCTACAGGCCTCTTTTCACCCAGGAGTATAAATGGGATAATAGTTTTGGAGTGACCTGTTATTGGCTGTAGCATCTCATCCTGAAGATTACTAGACAGAAAATATTGTAGTCATTTCATGCAGCTGAAACAGGAGATTAACATGGGGCCTATGGGTCACATGTGCAATACCAAATTTACCAAACCATATATGCACACCATTATAAATTAATCAGAAACTTATTTGTGTGATCCAATATGGTGGCCTTGTTTAATACCGATGCGGTGTTGATACAAGCCAAGTCATGGCAGGACGTCTTGCCATGTTGTCAGCATGCAGGCAAGTGCAGGGCACACAGGGCTCTACAATTGACACCAATTTTTTTAATCAAATAAAATCCTAGCAGACTGGCCTTGGGTTCAATATTGAGGACTGCGTGCTGCCAAGGGGGCAACGTTGCAGGGATTGTTGGATACAGTTGTGTTGATTCAGACAGAGAGGCATGCTGAGAGATCTATCAGGTGTTGATGTACAAGGAGGAATTGGTTTGAATTGACCGTGTAAGACCAAATAAAAATGATTTTTAAAGTCCCATTTAGTAGCTTTATTTTCACTGACTACATGTAGCTGTTTTCTTTTACTCACTATCTGAGAATGTAATGCAATCCAATTAATACTTCGATGACAGTTTCGTCAGTCTCCCAATGACATTGTTTTATTTTTTTTCCAATATCTCAGCAGGTGCTCTACCACAGCTTTTTGTCTAATTGTGTCCATGGTGTAAAACACCACCAGTGCTTCACAATTTGCTCAATTTCAACCACCTTTGTCCCAGTTCAAACAATCCAGGGCTGAGTAGATGTTTCACACCTCTTCATTTAAATGTAATCACATGAATTGCTAGGCTGGTCATGATAGGGCCAGAGAGTGACCTAAGGCACAGGTGTTAGACCAGTATCAGTCGCTTGTGTTGCTAGGTTTTGTCTTGGCAATTAGTCATTGATAAGAACAAAAGCAAACTTCTTAACAACTCTAGAGGATGACAAAGAGTAGAATGGCATAAGTCTCCCAGATATATTAGTTCCAGCACACCTCTCCATCCCTAGCTTTCCTTATTGCATTGCCATGCAACTGTTCATTTAAAGCAAACAGGCACTGCACTCTAACATGTTTTGGTGTACACGTGTTTGCCGAGGCTCATAGAAAGTACATACACTGTTGTTGAGGGTCAAAAATCTTATTATTGAACATCTTCATTCAAAAATTTAACGTTTTTGGTGTTTCCTTAAAACTTTAATGGATCAATTAAAATTGAGCTCTGTGACAGGTCTCCATACCCAACTTGGCACATAAATTTCATGCTTTTTCAGTTTTTTTGCGATACTTTCAACCACGAAGACATTGTTTCCTGGGTATTTGTGGAATTTTGTTGACCTGTCTTTAGCCTGGTAAGCAACCACTTCCTGTGTCAAACATGACAGTCAGTGAATTAAGTCAACAATGTGGGCAGGATTGTGAAGGGTTACAGAATGTTGTCATTTGTGAGCCACATGTACAGGAAACAAATCAAGCAACATGTATTCGGCAGCACGGTGCCATAAAACAAAAGAGATAGAGGTTTTAAACCTGGACAGAACAGCTTTAAGCTTTGACGATTTCAGAACCCAGACTCCAGTCCAGAATTTTGGAGATTAGAGGTTATTTTCTAGACTGGCAGAGTCTACTGTCATAAAATCGTAAAGAAATAAACACTTTTAAATTTGTTACTTTTATGCAGCAATCTAATTCCCAGTGTCACTTCACCTTCAGTGGTCTCTTAATTCTTCAAAAACTAGGATGTGCTGTTGCTATGGTTTTTGCACTTGCAAACCTGATATCTGTTATAACTGTAAAGTCTCACTGGTATCATTGAAAGTTGTACAACTACACGTACATGTAACCTGCATTGTCTTTCTTGAGCTGTCAGTATTGGTTTACATCTTGCATCATACAAACAAATTGCTTTGCTTTTTTGAAATTTTACTGGAAATGTTTCAAAGGTCACAAGAATTTTTAACAGCATCCTAAGTGTATTTCCTGCAAACTGTGAGCCTTTAAAGTTGACAGGGCCTTTGATTTTCAAGCATTTACATTGTAGGCCTTCACAAAGCTTGTAGCATGGGGTGTTTAGTCAGGGACAACAGATAATATAGGTTTATCAAATGAAGCATTTTTTTAGATAAGAATGACATTTTTTTAGTGTAACCTGCACAAACTATGTCGCATACGTGTACATATATGTCTCATGAGCAGAAACCGGAAAACATAGGTAGGAATTATTGAATGGGTAACACAAACAGTTTGTTTTGAGAAAGTGTGTGCTGAAATACTGAGGAGGTATTTGGAAGTTGTTTTCAGCAACCAACTTTAAAAATTTATGTACAGTCAAATGAGTACCATAGATTGGGGAGATTTAAGGGGGACAAGCATACCAAATAGACTTTAGAAGATAAACTTGTTTACCCACATACCCCACTCAAAAGTAGGCCATTACTGGTTGCTCAGTTACACAAGAGAAGCTAATGCCCTGACGCCAAGATACAGAGCTCTTTACTACTGTGATTTGGAATGTCTGCCCTGTAGTCTAGCCAGTGGTCTAGTCACTGCTATCTAACTTTGCAGGGGCAATTAGACAAAAGTCCATCTTACTTAGGGAAAGCAGGGCCAATTCAATTGAATAGGGGGCACCAAGGGTATAATACGCCAACAGGTAGTTTTCCTAAATTGTTGACCATAGTAGTAGAGTCAAACTTCAGGTAAGGACTTACATGTAGCTACAGTTGATCATGATACACTTTTCATCATCTGTACTTGATTTTCCATTTCATACATGGAAAGTGACTTAGTTTGTTTGCCTTTTTTATTATGATGGTTTATTCCACTCTTCCATTGCAGCTTCAAGGCTGAATTGAGGGCAATTAAACATAACCAAAAAATCAAATTAAGATTATTGTTAAAGCACTCAGGGGAACAAAATCCACATTGCTATGAGATATTCTGTTAAAAAGTGTTAAAAGTTAAATATGTTTGAACTTTGGTGGATGATAATAGAGAAATTTCAATTACCTTTACTAAAAGGGTTAAAATTGGAAAGTATTAGGAAGAAAAGATCATTGCAGTCGCAATCTATAAACAGTTAAAAATAGGGACTCAAAAAATTAAAACCAAAATCAATATTCTCACTCGGTACATTGGTTAATAAAGGGCTGGCACTGTTCTTGTATCTGCTGGTTTGCCTCCCGGGGAGTATTTTGGCATCCATAACCTTAATTCTAAAAGTCTGCTCTGCTGTTTAATTGCAGTAATGTCTGTTTTTGTTTGTTTTTCAAACTTTCAGGAAGTTGTTGGCTTAAGACTTGCCTTCCATTATTCACTTTAATTTTTTTTTCGTGCTTTACCCTGTTTCTTGAATTGTTTGGAAGTTGTAGTAAGACCATTGTCTCTTCTGTTTGTAGACTCTTGCCTTGAATCTTTTGAAAACAAACCAGAGCCACCTAAAGGCCTTCCCAAATCCTCGAAATGGGGGTTAGGGGTCCCCACAAGTGTTGGCCTAAAACCCTTGATGACAGATAGTTTGAGATCGTGTGCATAACCAACATTTTGTTATGATTATTTTTACGAGGAGACATGCCACACTTTTGAGTCACTGAAGCTTGATGGAGGGTTTTCAACCTCCCACCTTCAAAAAGAAAGAAGGAAAGAAAGATGAAATATATACCAGTACCCCGGCAGATGGAAGATGCAATTATGGTTTTATTGCTTGTTTTGGAACTAGAAATCCTTGAGGGAATATTCTGAAAAAAACAGTTGTAGGGGATGAAAAGTTTACAGAGGTTCTGAACTAAAAAGTGCACCTCAAGTACACACTAACATAGCTAACAGATTGCTTGTTATAAGGAAGTATGCATGTACATGTACATGTACAATGCATGTCGACAAGGTACACACTTGACTGTGATAGTTCGGAAATGAAGGCATGCATCATGTGTCTCAGTTTATGTATGCAATCAATCACATTGATAGATAACAAATGGCATGAAATTAGTCTAGACTGCAACGGAGATTAAATCCCCTCTGCAAACTTCCATTGCTGTGAACTCAAGATTTGTTGGTGATGCCAATGAGAAATTCTCATGTTAGAAAAAGTTAAAAGTCAGGAATTCTTAAAGGGTACAACAATTGAACAATGTATAGTGTTACTCCTACCTCTTGTCCAGCTTGCCTTTATCGGCAGACTACAACCTGTGAGATATACAGCATTTGTTGGTCCAGGTAATGAGGAATTCTTATGTAACAATTATTTAGAACAGTTGGAAGCCATAAATTTTCTATGAGGTCAGTGTCATTCCCACCTCTTATAATTGTCATTATTAAGTTTGGCTTGTTTTATTCCTTCATCCATGCCTTCACTGACAAATGCAAGTTTGCTCCTGTATACTCATGTCTTCCAGAAATCTTGTGCCCTGCCCCATTCCTGCCCTGTCTGTAGGACCCAAAGTCTTCCCTGTCAGTACAGGCAGCAGAGCGTAACAGACAGGCACTAATGTGATTAAACAGTTTATGCCAGGTTGTGGACACTGGCTAGTCAAGCGCCTGTGGAAAAACCCATAGGACCCAGCTGCTAATGATGTGCAATTAGTTCTTAATTCAAGGACAGTTATTTACAGCAAATATGCAGGTGTCTAATTAAGCATAGAGCAAGGTTCCTTGCTCTATGAATTAAGCAAGCGGATGGAGTTGGACACTCACATTGGCAGTGCTTGGGTGGGGGGGACATTGGGGGAGGGATGAGCAATATAAAACATAACTGAAATCATTAATTGTATAAACAAAATGACATCTCTTCCTAATAATATTAAAATGCACCTGCTTCTCCAGTTTTAATTGATGTGGCCAGCACAGTCACTCAGTGTCAACTTTTTTTCTGAATGAGGTCTTACAGCTTTAATCATTCAATAAAACAGTCCCGAATCCTCCAGTTTTGTAGAACCCCACACGATTGGAATATTACTTGTATTAGTGTCCTTCTGTCTCACATTTTTGGGGACTTGTGCAAACATGCTTTCCTCCCAAAGTTACCTCCGTAAGGACTGGCATAACCTTATTTAAAAAAACAGTAATGGTATTCTTTTGTTTGATTTTGTGATTTAAAACTTATATCTTACAAAGATTCTCCACCACCTTGGACAAATTCCTCACACCTTAGTTGTCACCCCACCCTAATCCCTCCCTACCCCATAAAAATGAGCTCAACAAACTACTTAAAAATGATAATCACTGGGCTGATAAACACTAACGTTTGTGGCAGACCCTATATTACAGTAGCACTGTATTCTCCCATAATGTCAAAAAATCATTTTCCACAAAAGTCCCCTGATCTGTCGTGGCCCTACCGTGTATCTTTCCCATCTTCACCCTGCATCCATTCAGATTCCCAACACCTGCTCCTACCATAAACCAAATTGGCTGATGACAGAGAATCTCACAGGCATACATGTATATGTACATGTACAGTACATGTAGCAGTGTGGTTCTTTTGCCTACTGCACAGAACAGGTACATGCATGTACTGTGGGTTCACTGCATGATGGATGAGGAGTTTTGTAACTGGTCACTTCAGTTTTGTGTACAGTGTTGGGAGGGGCCTGTCTGCTGGAAATGACCACCGTTGATAGATTTGTGGTTAGAGTCTGGGATGCCTGGTGCCTGTCTGATAGCTTTCATAATTGGTGAAATTAATTCATTTAGGCTCTTTTGTTATTGTCATTCAAAGGTTCATGATCGGAATTTGAAACTTGGAGGCAGAGATAACAAAGCCTGTCAACACATTCCACAACATGCGTTGGCAAAGGATTTTGTTAATTCATGTGAACAGGTTCAACTTTAGATATCCTTTGGGGTACTACACTTTTCTACTTGTCCAACAGTTTGTGTACATGTATGTGTTGCTGCATTTGCTAAATGTTGAGTTACAATTTAAATAATTAAAATAATTAATGTAGGAGATAAATTTTGCAGATGTGTAAACCCATCTACTCGTAAATTTCTGTATACATCTGAACACTTGTTTTTACAATATTTTGATTCTTATTTTAGAATAGATGAACCCAGCCACTGTTACTTCAGTGCTGTATATATATATTTACTGCATGCTTTTAGATTTTTAAGGCCTCGAAAAGCTTCAGAAGTGCACAGATAATTTGCCTTTCGAGGCCTGGCTTGCAGTTGATTAAACTTTTAGGGAAAATACGCAGTACATGTATGTGTAAGTATTCTTAGCTGGGGGGGGGAATTCCATTAAGTGGACATTTCGTCACAATATATGAACCCAATTGTCTGTGGTTTTTCTTGAACGAAAAGAGGTTTTTGAAAAAAATGTGGAAACTATAGGAGTACCATTACCTTTAGTGTCACTGCCATTTTGGGGTAGAAATTTACATTTGTGAATATTTAGGTCAGTAACAGCAGGACCAAATTTCCACTTTTGCGTGGAATTCCTCAAGATCTAATTTTTGCTCCAAGATGAGATCATTTCCTTGCCTAGTTAAAAATTTTAAAAAAAATCTGGGTGTTAATGAGGAATTACACTAAATACATTGTTGGTTTTCTCCCTTTTGGTGAGCAGCCTCCACTGATGAAGTCCTGCTTCTGCGAGAGCAGCTAAGAACCCTAAGCTTGGAGATGATGACACTGAAGCATGCCCTCAATGCCAAGACAACAACAGGCCTTCCACTCCCAACAACAAATTGTAATGGGTTCACCCACATAGTGCCATCTCCAATGCAAGGTGAGCTCTAGGTCCAGTTTTGTGGCGGCATTTTCTGCCAACATACTCATCTGTTAACAGGATGCTACAGCCATTTTGAAGAGTCTACAGCAAGCACTAAAGTCCACAAAGAGTGTACAAAAAGGTCATCAGAAGTAGAGCCTACATGTACTTGAAATAGTATGTGACAGTCGAAATCTTTGTTTGCAAAACGTAAGTTCATCAGATACAGTGCCTTGGATACACACAAATCTCCTGCTGTGAACACTGTCTCCCTGCAGTGACAAGAAAGGGAGGGTTATGTGTATGGCAGATGTTTGCATATCATTGCCTCTGGGTTGCTGAATATTCAACATCCAGCTTTTGTACACATTGAGATGAAAACTGGTTCACTCCATGCACATTGTACATAAACCAGTGTACATGTACATATGAAAATACCATACTGCAGCAGCATATCCACACAAAAACTGACATCAGACCTACTTGTAACTGCAACTATTATTGAAATTAAATACCTTTTAGTTCGACCATGGACATTGATAATTATCTGAAAATCTCATCCAGTTTTATTTCTGCATACAGATTCTCCAAATGTAAATTACCATTTGCTGAGTTGAATGCACCTCTCTCTGGAGTGTAGATACATGTAGAGTTGATCCAGATTTCTTGAACTACTTTTTAGCCAAATATAGAGCTATTTTGACAATCAAGTTGGCATTTTGCTTCCCTTTTGTTAGGGCAAACCCTCAGCTTTGCTGTCAACAGAACTGAGTAAGAATTTGGTAGACATTGCCAGCCCAGGTTTTTGCCATTGTATGACAGAATTGCTCACGTCCAGTCCAACAATGCCAGGATAATATTTGGGCATATTTGACATTTGGAGCACTGTTGGCCTATTGTTGGTAGGAGAGTTGCTGAGTCTTTGTACAGTTTAAGCCTCAAATCAGTCACACGCAAAGGAGTTGCCAGATCTAGTGTGTTGGCATAGAAAAGAGAAAAGTATTTTGTGGTTCAGTAAGTGGTCAGGCATCTGGAAAATCAAAACAGAAATTGCAAGTCAGATTCAACAGAACTAGTAGTTTTTAAAAAGTAGAAATGAATCAGTGGAATGACAGGATTACTTTTATTCGGGTGGTCTTGCTAAAATCATGACAACAAAATGCAGAGGTTTGGTGCTTGCTGAGATAAAAAACAAAACAAAATCACTATTGGTTTAAAAGGAAACTGTAAATACTTTGGACATCTGTAGCCTGATTTTTTTTTTATTTTATGTTTCTGTATTAAAAATGAAAATCTCATCTGGTAGAATTGAATTGTGCACTCAAATTCTTCACAACATTTCTTTGAGCACAGTAACAAACATAAGCTCTTGGGTTGAATGTTTTCCTGGCCTGAAGATACAGAGATAGATAAAAGTGCACTGAAGTTCACTTGTCACTGGTAATAGCTTGCCCCAGCGAAACATGAACCAGTAGTGATGGGTTTTCAGTAAGGAGAGAATGTGAGCCATTCCTCTTCAGGACCATCACTTCCCTCTCAGCTTACGGAAAGAGAATCAGCCAATATATCCATACTGACAGCTATGAGTGGTGGAACCTTCAAGAAACACCATTGTTTGGGCAGATTTAAAATCATTGTCAGGTTTCTGTGTTTGTCCTAATCTAGATCTGCCAGCTACTGTTTCTCTCGGTGGAAACATTTTGCGTGCATCCCAGATTAAAGAGCCAGAAACTCAATCCATTCATTGGTGCCTTGTGGAGGGAAGGATGGAGGAGGGGTTTGGAAATTGGAGAGAGGTTGAATGGTGCTGTGTTTATTGGCAGGTGACACTATTCAGCAGACTTTGATTAGTTTCCTAGAGGCTATCTCTGGTCTTTTCCGTGTAAAAACAGCAATTTGGCACAAAAAGCAATATTTACTCTGTCTAGGAAATCAACTTCTATCAACAATTGCAGTGAGCAAGCTTTGGTGTTAGATATTTCTTTAAATCAGGTTCATCTTCACAATGGAATAGGCTTATCACTTAATTCTCACTTCTGTCCTGAAATGTCCATTGAACATGAACAAATTGGCTTAAATGGACCCTACCATGGCCACAAAAGTAAGCAGAAAATAATGCAGAATGTTTGTAAGATGCTTTAGAAACATAATTCAAGGCAATATTTGTGAAAAACCAAGAATTATAAATAAATATTAACATCGTTCTGAATAAGAGCAATAGTCAAAATTCTTCTTTCATAGCTGAAATCATGACCATTTAAAGCATATGGAATATATATCTGTACGTCTGATATTTGTTATAGTTGTCAAATCTGGAATAACACTGAGCATTGGTCACATGTCCTTTATCTATTTCAGGATTCTTTCCATTTCCAACCTAAGTGTACATCTACCTTGGCTTCATCTGAGTCTTAATTAAAGCCTTCCCCCCCCACCACTTACATGATTTGCCCGAAGGGTTTGCAAAGGCTCTTCAGATAACTGCACCTCAGCTAAATTTTAATAAATGCTGCGATTGGAGCACAGGTTAGGTTTCGGTCATTGACATCAGATGACTGCAGAGGAAATCACATATTTCCTTTCTCTTTTGCCGTTTTTTTGTTCTTTCTCTCTGTGGAATTGTTCCTTTGATTTTTAACAGTTGTGACTAGATCCCACAAAGTCTTATGTCTTGAGTCTAAAGGCCATTTATCAGTAACGTTTTGTTTCATTTAGGGTTACCGAAAGCAAACTGGGCTCTTTGTTTTGATGAGTCATTCAGTTTGGCATCCTGGTGATACTGCTCATTATGTTGCTGAAAAATGCTGAAGCTTCCCAATAATTTCCACAGAATCTTATGAAGGCCTGCAACTTAAAAATGGCTCTGGCGAATTAGGACTCATTTTGTTAGGTTGGGTCCAATTTTTTTTCAATATGCCGTGCAGTTGCAGTTGGCTTGATTTCCAGTTTTGTTTTGCTTCATTGCCTGGAGGAACATTTCTCCTCCCCTTTTTCTTTCCTCTGCCCCAAGATTTCATTCTTAATTACAATAATGTTTCTGTAAGTTGAAAGTTGGAAAAAAGTGGGCTCAGAATATTCAGTGTACCATTTTTTTAAAGCTAATTCTCAACCACAGAAAAAAAAATCCTCAAACATGCTACACCAGCGTTTTCCATTTTGTTTCAATTTAGCAAGACCTAAATGCCAGATTTGTGAAGATTTAGGATTGGTCATTTAAAAGAAAGTTGGGTAAATAACAATATAAACCAATTTTTGAAAATACACTTTTAGTCCCACAAGACAAACATACAATTAGTTTGCACTTTGGACTTTGCATTTTTTTAATTCCTTGTATTGATATGTATTGGTAATTTTCTGCGTCCTGTGATCATTTTCTTTGATTATAATCATCCTTCATTACTTCTCAGGGGAAGATCTTGGTATTTAACAAGGAGGGGGTTGCCAAAATGGACGTGAAGCTGAAAATAAGATCTGGCATAATTTTAGTCATATTTTTCATCTTCAAAGTTACCAAATAACCAGTTGAGAATGGAAAGTAGGAAAAGGAAAGAATTGTTATCTTTACAAAAAAAAATCTACCAAATAGGTGGGCGCATGCCTGGCTCCACTGCTTCTACTCATTGTCCATGTATTGATACCCATCAACATGTGTACCTTCTTTCTTGAGAATCATTGATTGAATCTGTACTTGGAAGCCAGGGGTGAACCCACCATTGTTTCACTAATAAATCAAACACAAAACACTTGGGTTTGTCTTTGTGGGCATTTATAATTCACCAACGGGCATGATTTGATGTCCTTTTTTTTTTAAATTAGCTTGGGGGTGCATGCCCCCAGATCCCCCAAGCCATGGCATTTCAGATCCCCACGCTGATAATCCTGTGTATGCCCCTGGAATCAAACTTCACCCATGACCACTGCAGCTTCTTAAGCAAATTAATTCTCATATTCTTTTCCCACCCAGAACCCTATGAGCTCCCTTTGCTCTCTCTCTCTCTGTCATACAAGGGGGTTCTACCTCAAGGCTATTTAGTCAAGCCCCAACCGGATCAATTGCCTAAGGCATTACTTGCCGCATGCGCTGAAAGTGCACTCCTAATCCACTAGGCAGGCTTTAGAATTTGATATGTGTCTGAGGCGTTCGCTGGGTGAATTAAAACTTTATCCTGGAGAAATCCATTTTATTTCCTGTCTTGGTTCTGTGTCTGTTGGACAACACAATGCATATTACCCTCGGCTGTCACAAAGTGATATCGATTAAATGTTCACTCCGTTTTGGCTATATTTTGTCAATGTAATCACTTGGTGGTGGATTCATGACAGAAATTGCCCATTAGACAAGCATAGTCCCATTTTATGGGACACCTCTATAACTTCTTCAGGCAAAATTTCTATCCCATACAAAGAGAATGAATGTGTTCTTTTTCACCAGCAGACTGATTGACCAAATCATACACACACGTGTGGATTTACCGCAGTGGTTGACAATATCTTTTAGCATTTCTTTATTCAGTCAGTTTTCAAATTTGTCCTTCATTAAAAACACGAGTGATAGCCACAATTTGCATTAATTAGGAGGATAAAGACAGTGTCAAAGATAAACATGATGATTGCTGTGAAATAACACACTGTGTGTAAAACCTAAGACTATTAATATCCCCAAGCAAGAAAACATAGGTGAATGAAATGCACTTAGAAACAGCTCATAGATGATTTCTAATAATGGGGGCTGCATGTTACATAATGCTGCTGTGGATCAAGATTATCGCTTCATTTATCCAAGCCATTATCCAACTGTTGGCTGTTGTCGTGATTGAGAAACACAAAAACCAACACACTACAAAAATTCTTTTGAAGAGTTTCAATCCGGTGTTTGCCATATCAGAGACAATACTGTTGCTGACAGAACCAGAAAGGGTCCATATTCTGTGCTATAGTATCTCACCACAAAATGCTATGAAGCTGACCCAAACCAGTGCCATTTTGTCCTCAGGCTTTCATCCAATCCAACCCCTCCAAACTGTCCCTAAACACTCAGATAGCCCCAAGCTCTTCAGATGTAAATTCTGATCTCGCTCTTCCTACTCTCAAAAATTATCAAATAGATGGAATATGAGATTACGGAGTTTAATTGAAGAGCAGAGAATCTTTAATATTCATTCAAAGCTTAGGGCCATAAGGCCATGTATGATCCATGCAGTATAAAGGTTCATACTGCAGGTGATTAAGCGAAGCGAATTTGACATCACAAAGAATTGCAGCAAAATTCGCTTGAGTCTAAATGTGTTCCCACTTCTATGAATTCGCAATGATCTGATGTCACAAATTTGCATTCATGTTCACTTTTGCATGAAGTATGAATTGAATGGTTTTAATTGCTTGTATTCTTTTGGTTATTAATATTAAATGTTGATAACAACATACTCGTTTCAGTTGTAAGAATTCAAATGCAATGTGCAACTGAAATTTAACACTCGGATAATGCCTGTTACTCCAGTATTACTCTTTGATGACTTTTTTTTCTTCATGTTTACCATCCCACATGATACCTCAGTCTGTGACTCAGCCTTGAGATTCAGGCTTAGATCTGCAGATCCAAGCAGACTATATTGTCTGTAAAAAGTACAGGTTTTCACAAATAGAAAGAGCAGTGTGCGGTTCACCTGCCAGTGTTGCTCTCAGGGGTTATGGGATGCTGCCTTTCAATACCTCCACTTATTCATGGTTATACATGCACAGGTACACACAGCCACACTTTACCGTTACATGCACTTGATGTTTTTGCATCAAGTATTTTTGACACGGTGGCAGAGAATTGTGAAATTTCAAGATCAGTAATCAACTGCAATTTGGTATTTGTTATTCTTAATCAGAAATACTGGTCAGAAAGGCACTGTTTTGTACATTGAGGTTCATGGGAGAGAGAAGCCTGATGTAGATACATGTTTGAGGGGTTTTTTGATAAATCTACAAAGCAGATAATGATCAACTTCTGTACATGTACATGTTTGATTCCCACTTTCAGAAATCGTTGACCTCCCCAAGTGTTTTCAACTTGTACTCATTTTAAAAACATTGGTTGTGTGTAAAATTGAGTAAAATTTGCAAAAATTCTCTTTACCCTACGAATCCCACAGGGAACAACTAGTGCTTTTCTCAGAAGTCGGCTTTTTTGTATGTCTACAAATAAAGTTGCTCAAACAAAGGTAGACCAACCCAGAATGAACTTTTGTGTGCCCTACATGTGCATGTATATCAATACATAACTTGTTTTGGGGAGTTACCTGCCCTGGTTTTTGTGTAGCATATCATACATGTACCAAAATGTTTATTTAATGTTTATTCAAAGATTATTTGGGGGGGGGCACGGTCGCCTCTGCATTGTAACTTGTAATCCTGTGTAATAAAACTAACATTTTGCCACTTTTATTCAAAAAAAATGCAGGAAATTTTCAGTCTTTCTTCAGTTCTTCATCAATAAGAATAGCCTTTGGGCCAGTCTGTGTTGATTTTTGTTTATTTTGTAGTGTGGACAATAAAATGAAGACTGATCTACACTGTATATTTACCAAAGAAAAAAACAGATTTTCTTTTAAAAAAAAATTCAGTACCATTTATTCTCAAGAATGTAGTGGAAGGACCACTAGGGAAACAAGCCATTTCTTATTAAAGTTACAGGCTATGACTGAAGATAACACATGTCCCTATGAAAGCTACTGACAAGCCACTGCCTGTAGACTCATCCTAGCCACAGCTACCCAGTCAATGGGGATGCTGCCGTAGGTTACACTTGATCTCTCCTGTGACGTGTACATCTGTACATGTACATACATACCGTGTATACTGTATACAAAATGTATTAAACAGAGAAAAATACCTTACATGTATGTGAAACAATACCATCCACTAACCTACAGAGAATGCTGGTAACCTTGCACTTGATGAGCCTGTATTTAAAGAAAAACTGTGTCAATGCAGAAGGAGATTACTTTTCTTCACTTTGGAATTTCAACAAGGAATGATGATTTGGCTTCACTAATCTCCACCCCAGGAGTTTTTCTTCAGTCTTTTAAATCGGCCACTTTTTAGTGCCCGTTGCACCTTTTTTTTTAGCCAATCAGAGGCTTCCATGGAATCTTTATATCCTTGATCTACCGACAGATTTCTTTTTTCTTTCTTCGCCATGTTTCCCCCTTGGCTTGAAATTCTCAAGCTCTTTGTTAACTTCAAATCTTTTCTGTCAACACCTTGAAATTGACCAGGGGTTGTTTCCGTTCCTTACATTCCAGACAAAACTTGTAACTTTGGTTGAGACTGTTTTTGTCCTGTTATTTGTACACACCTTAGGGTAAGCAGCTGAAGGAACCATACAGGTTGTCGGAACTGCACTTTTCAAAGTTCAGTTCAAATTTACTATGATTTCATGAGCCCTGCAAAATTAGTGTCAGTGCATCCTAAAATCCAAAATGTTCATGTTTTGCTTTGAGCGAGCAATTGGTCATCAATGTGAAACTCATCTGTTAGGATAAACCACAAACTCATATGTGCTCACAGACTGTGCTCACAGACTGTGCTCACAGACTGGGCTCACAGACTGGGCTCACAGACTGGGCTCACAGATTGGGCTCACAGACTGGGCTCACAGACTGGGCTCACAGACTGGGCTCACAGACTGGGCTCACAGACTGGGCTCACAGACTGGGCTCACAGACTGGCTCACAGACTGTGCTCACAGACTGGGCTCACAGACTGTGCTCACAGACTGGGCACTGAGACGATCATCATTGGTCTGTTTTTTTTTCCAGAATTTCAAGCTGCTTTTCCACATAATTACCCAGCCTGTAATATTTTATCAGTCTCATACTTTTTAATTCATTTTTTTCTGAACCACTATGAAGGAAAGTAAAGAAAGATTTTTTTATTCTTTCAATTTATTTTTGATAGCCAAACCTGTAAAATTGTGTTTACTAAAACTACATGCTAAAGAAAACAAGAAATATTTTGGTTTGTTTGTTCATTTGTTGATTGCTTTCTGGATGACGGTCATACTTCTTGTTTTGTAGAATGACTACGTGTACCTGTACTCTGTTTTGAGGGGCAAATCCGTCTAAAGTGTAATGCTCTTTAAATAGTTTGATGTCCAAAAATAGTCCTTCACTTTTTTAATAGTTCAAAATGCACAATTACAACAACAGAATGGCTGGTGCTTTGAAAATTTCTCCACCTCCCTCACAAAAGACATGATCATGCCGACCTCTGTAAGTTGGGTCTGTGACCTGCGCAGTTTCTGCTCCAGTGGACTTTAGTGGGCCCAATTGTAGCATCAGTCTTGGACAACCATGCCAACAATCTTCATACATACGTGTATTTCCCTCTCTGGTTACCACGATGCACTGGATTTTATAGGGTCACTGTTGTCACTCCGGTGCCATCAGTCCAGCTTAAAACAGGGCCTTTATAATTTTTCAAGTACTGGTACATGTAATGATGGAACAAGCGTATTATCTTTTTTGTGTCCTCACAGTCACTTCTCTAGGGAAGTGAGAAAACTGCATGCCTGAACACAGCAACTGATTTATTATTATTATTTTTTTAAGATGGATGTAGGAACAAAAACTTTATTAGTAAAAGCGCCCACTAGTTCATCTTGCCTGAAGCTATATACATGTACATTAAGGCTTTCGTGATGGATTTGACTTATAGTCAACACTTCAAAGACCTGTACTGTATTCTCAAGAGTGGCCTGGCCATCTTGAATTTCAGGTGTGACACAGGTCCAGGACTCATTGATTTTTTTTGTAAACGAGGCCCATTAAAACAACTATTGTATTTGGCCTCAAGCAGTTATCTTTGTTAGTACCAGTACATGTACACTGGTGCCGCTTTCTGGAACCAGTTTCTTTCTAATCATAGAAATATTCACGAACTCTGTTGTCTGTTTATTTACAAGATTGGCAAAATTCAAACTGGTTATGTGGCACGATGTATGTACCTTTCCAGAAGCCATCTTCCTATGAATATGTAAAATGTCTGTCTCTCTAGAGCAGAGTACAAATGGGAGCAAATTCTGGAAAAAACTCTTGAGTCACAGATGGCTCATGGAAAAGTCTTTGCATTATCTGCCTGCAGTTGCTGTAAAATTCCACTTAGTCCTTGAAACTCTAACCTTTCCCAACTTTGCCAAATCTTTTAAAAATTAACCTGGGGATTTTTGACAGATTTGATAGGATTGAGGAATGTACCGGCTACTGTTACTTCAGACCTGACTTGATGCCTCTTGAAAGATCTAATTAGTTACAAAGATTGCCCCATTGGTTCTGCATATATGTAAAATTGTATAGGGGTAATTAAAGAAATTTGTTGTCCAAATGTGTGACATTTTTGTGTCCCTGTTACATTGAACCTTTGTTATTTGACATGGAAATATCACCAGAATTGTTCTCAAACTATTACTACATGTACATATATTTGTTTGGCAGGTAATTTGCATTAATTCATCACTCTTAGAAATTAGAAAATGTGTTCTGAACTTACAAAATCATATGTCAGATGTAACAGGGACGAGAAAAAAATGGACCCCTAATTTCTGGAATTACCCATAGAGGATTCCAAGCAAACTACTTATATGCAACAAAGGGGGATGCATTTCTTTTACATTTTTGTTTTACCCACATTAAACTGAGGAATCAACAACATGATGCATCAGTAGTTGCTTTTTACTTTGGAAAGGCTTGCTGAAGTATTAAAATTGAAATTAATAAAATAATCTTCCTGTATTTGGGTTTAACCATAACAGTTTTTGCTTCTGCAATCTTGCTATATGCACAGACCCTTTTTCTTAGAATGAAAGAATCCAAGTTAAACTTTCATGTGCAGTTATGTAAAATAACATTTTTTAAAGCAGAATGAAAAGTCACTGAGATGAATATCTTTGGATGTTGTATTTTACCATATGTACTTTGAGATTACCGTACATATAAAGACATGCAGTTTATACACATTTATGTAATGCTTCATTGTGATTCATAATTACCTATATTTGTGATCAAAATCCCTTGAATCGAAAGGTTTGTGTATCTGTGATCCATAAGTTAAACATTATTGCAATCAAATAGGTTTATAGTAGACTATTAACCCTTTCACTGACCTTTATACATGTGCGTGGCTGGCAATAAAAAATCTCATTCAGATATTCACCTGAATCAATTTTGAGGTCGTTGAACTGCACATTTGCTGTGAAGGCACACAGGTACGTTTCTGCAGGTTATCCTAATGCCAGATTTTCATCGCTTTGCTGCCAGTGGCAAATCAGTTAGAGAGTCAACAGTGGAACCGTGATAGAATTCACCAGAGCATCGAAAATGATACTGGTGCATTCACTATTCATGGCACAGTTCGCTGGAGCATGTCAGTGATGACATGTTGTTGTTAATGTTGATGCTTTTTTCTTTCTCTCTTCAAAGTTAACCCCTTCATTCTTCAGGAGAATGCATTGAACTGCTAAATTAGAGTTATTTTTGTCCGATCACTTTAAGTTGTGGTTTTCAACTGTCATACTGTCAATAAGGTTAGCGGTAAGAATGGAGGATTCACTTCAATTATCACAATTTCTGTTTTCAACCTCATCTAAAATATTCAGTAAGTGAAATGTTAAAAAGCATTTGTATGCATTCAAGCAAATCAAAACAATTTAACAAGACATTGCTGGTTTGGATACATGTAATGTATATAACATTTATGAACCAGTTCTGGTAATGTTTTTCACTGTGCATGCATCATGCCAAACCTGTGGTCATGCATGATGCATCTGTATCACTAGTGGTTGCACATGGAAGGGAATTCTTTGCTCCGGTTCACAGTTTATTAAAATGAGTTTGTCATCTGAACTTTAAAAAATGCAATGTGATGGGAAGTTTAGAACACCGCATGTAAATCCCTAACCCCCTAGGGTGTATGCAAATTCATATTGAAATTGGAAGATTTGGGACTGTTACGGGGATAATGTGAGACTTCATTTCCAGAAAATTAATATGCAGTAAGCAACCATGTCTTAAAATATGTCTTGAAACATTCTCCAAATATCTTCCTCCTGACCTGTCACCAGAAAAAGTTTAATCATGCAACAGTAATCATTTGAAACCATTTTCTTGATTGGTTTGAGTTTCTGTTTTGGGTACAGTTTATCCTTACATTGTTGATTCCTTGAGAATTTGTTTATTGTCACCTTTTAATGGCAAGAGGTGATGTCAAGGTGAAAAAGATTTGAGGAGGAGATGTCTGAAGATGGAATTTACTCTTAATCATTGCCTCAGGCAGTGACATGAAAAGAAGCAATGCTGACAGTAACAATAAATATTCGCACTTGTGGCCTGCATGTCCTGGTCTAACTTTTTCCTTGACCTGTGATAAATTACCTGTGCGCAGAATATTTCAAGATATAGTCACACAAGTTTTGAGGTTTTTGAGTGGAATGCTTTAATTAAAGAAGGAAAAACCCTTCAGATATTTTGTGGTTTTTACAAAGAAAAATTGATTGTGTCTTCCATTCCTTTTTGTGTGGAGAATGTTCCGTCCTTTTAAGAACAGCTATTTACTTACTCTGCAGTGGTTTCTTTTTGACAGATTTGACGAGATTTGATCAATAAACAACCCAGGCATTAATCTAAGAATTTTGGAAGGTTGCCATTATTGAAACGTAATTCAATTTGGCATGGCATCTTCAGTGATTAAAGCTTAATCAAAACAATTCCTTGACTAGTAATTGAATTGTTCGTTTCTTTGTGCCTGATCATGCTATATTAGTGCCACAAGCCTTGATTCAGAATTTTAGCAAACAATAATAAAACATTTTTGAAACAAAAGTGCTAACTCTAACAAAAGATGAGCAGTACTGTAAACCACACAGTTGCTGATATGAAAACAATTTCATAAACCTCCCCAAGTGAAGGTTTAACAACACAATCATGCTATTGCAATAAATTGGCCAGTGCTGAAACACTCAGTTGAATGCAAGAAATCTGTGAACAAACACGACAACAATATTGGTAGCATTGTTGTTGGTTGAGTTTTATTGCCTGTGCCCTCCCAGTTAAATGGAATGTTGCCTCTCTCTGTAGGTAAGGATTTTGAGGAGGACCTGAAGGTGGTGTTGGGGTTCTTCAGCATGAGAATCTAATCAAGAAATCATTGTGATGATTGGTTTAGGGCCTGTCGCTTTAGGTGTGTGCATAATAGCATGTATTTTTCACTGTCAAGGTTCGACTGAATGTTCACAAAACCCGTAGAATCTGAGGGAAACACTCCCAGAATATACTGGTAGATACATGGTTGTAATGACACTAAAGTGTCCTTCAGTAAGGTCATGCCTGCATTGTTTTAAAGGCTAGCAGCCACTGACCACTGAGAAGGGGCTACAGCTACTTGCATTTATAGGCTAGCAGCCACTGACCACTGAGAAGGGGCTACAGCTACTTGCATTCATAGGCTAGCAGCCTCTGACCACTGAGAAGGGGCTACAGCTTGCTAGCCAGTGGCTAACTTGCTTCCATATGTACATGTACCATTACGTGTTTTCCAGTCAGCAGCCGCTAATCTTGGACAAGGCCAAAAAACCAATACACGTATGTGTCCATTTTGGCAGCAATTTCTGACCGATGATCATATGGGCCCACAGTCCAGGCTGTGTACAGCCGGTAGCAGTGCTATTTAGTCGTTTTAGGCCCTTTGTCTTTTAAAAGTGTTCAAAAGGTATAGAATCTGCCCACTAACCAAAGTGGAAGCAAATGCAACAAATAGACCTAACTTTTATATTTAATAAACATGAAATTTATATTGCATTTTAATATTTCCCACTATTCAGATCCCAGCTACTTTGACGCATACAGGGACCAGCGTTATTCGTCTTCGACTCATAGTCCAAGCTGTTACAGTGGCTGTTCGTGCTCCCCACCTTCCTCTGGAAAGGGAGTAGCCCTGACCCTTGACCCATACAATGATCTGCATGATCTTACTCAGATGTCCGGACCATTGACAGAGGAGGCAGTGTTGAGAGCACTGAGGCATCGTTGGCATAACGGAGAATGTCATGTGAGTATAAAAGACAATGCCTCACCCCATTGTCATCTTCCTTTTCCCTTCCCCCCCAAAAAAGTTGCATACAGTCATCCCCCTCACCAGCTTTTGGCAAGGAGGATCAGAACCAGCTAGGGGGCACATCACTAGAACAGCGGATTGGTATAGAGTTTTTGTTCTAAGTCTCGTCTACTTTCTTTTTGAGGGATGAAGCCACCTAATTGCACTGCATTGTGTAAGAGGTTGCGGCAAGTTAATGTGGTAGTTTTTTGATGCCTGCTAACTTTCACAGTTTCCCACAATTGCATAGTTTTTGTGGTGTGAAAGAGATCAGTATAATACCGACATATATAGCATTAAACTTAATGGCTGTAAGATCATTCCTGTTTTATTTCAGACAAGGGTCGGTTCTGTACTTGTCAGCATCAATCCCTACCGTGGGGTTCCATTGGAGCATGTCCTGCAGCACAGTCGAACAAACCAATCACATCACATCCAAAGAATAGCATCACACATCTTGAAGCAGCTGATAGACACCGGCATATCACAAACAGTAATACTTGGGTAAGTCAGTGCAAATATTGACATCTTCAAATGTATGATATGCTGGCAAGTTAGTATATGGTTTTAACTTTTTCTTTTGAAATCCAAAGGAATTTGAACTTCTGGCGAGTACTTAAATTCTATGAAAATTCTTAGAATTCTTTTGAGATGAAGTTGTTTTAGAGCTTTGTTTCTTGAGACATCAAAAATTTGTTATATTCTCAGATCATCAGAAATCCTCAAGTTGCAACTATATATAATGAAATTTGTGCAGTTTTGGTTATACTGTGAAAACTTTACTTTCCCAAAGTAGTATTGTTTACTTTTATAAAGTTATGTGATCTGTAAATTTGGATGAAATTTGCAGTGACCTGTCTACCTGTTTTTTGTTGGCAAACATGATTTTTTGCAACAGATGTTCTAAAGTAGACACAGGTCTACTTGTCTCTATGCTTTATGGAAGACCAAACCACCTTGTGACACGTTTTCATTGCTTTTTTACTCTGGTCACTAATCTTTTAGGCTCATTTCAGTGGGGGGGGGGGTTCTTGTCTCGTCTCCAGGAGTAGAGGATGATATTTAAGTGTTTACATCAGACTTCTCCTTCCCCACCCTCGAAATTTTGAATTCTTTCCTTGTCTGGCCTGCATTCTAAAGCAGCGGTTTAGAAGTCATTTGATTTCTTCTGCTACAGCTAGATCCTAAACATTTGTCAATGAATGGAGGTAAAGTGCCTCCAATCATCTCCCTTCTCAAAGTCTGCTACTGTGCTTGTCTTTCATAGTCTAAGGGACTTTCTATTTGTCTTTGGTAACATTCATTCTCTAAGTATTGCTTTCTGTTCTTGAAACCAGAACAGTTGTGTGTCGAGGACTTCGGCTACTCTCCTTTTGTAATGTTGGCTTGTTGATGCCACTTAGAATTTATGACATTTGTACATGCCATGTGGCAACGGGTTACACCTACATATGCATCCAGATGTTTCTTCCCCACTAACCGTATTTTTTGTTTGACCCAGATACATGTAGCACTCTGAAATTTCATACACCATCAAAAATCCAATTGGAAACATTACATAATACTTTGAGAGTGCAAAATTTAGGTCAGGTCGGGACTACAGGGTTTGATAAACTACACTGATGTAGAAAATCAATGTTGAATCTGTTGAGCACTGCTCTGCGCATTGCAGACCTGTTTTGATTTGTTTCACTGGTAGGCAAGAGAGTCGCCATGCTAATGCCAACAATCGTGGAGTAAGTCATTCACCCCTCGGGCAGGAGTCAAAGCCTCTATTTTTGTTCAGTCTGAGTTTACCCTCTCCCTAATCCTCACTGTTGTTACTCAGTCTGAACTAATCATACTGTTGGCTTATTGGTTTAGTAATAGCTTAATGGAAATAATTGGTTTCTCTATAGAGGTGGTTTCTCAGTCAAAACGTGCATAACAATTCACCACACACCTGCGACTTTTTCATTGATAGTTAAGCAGAGTGGCAGTTCCAGCAACTTTCATAGAGGTTGTTTTTCCAAGAGCTCTTGCTTATGTTGTTTGTTGTACATGTACACATCTTGGCATCTGACTGCTGTTTTGAAACTCTGCATAACGTACTTCAAACTGGCCCTTAGTCATTCAGCAAACAGAAGGGAATTCACATTAGGGATTTTAGTGTAGTAGCGACAAACCTCTTGAAGAATTTAAGAACATTAATTGATTTGTTGTAGCACAAAACATTTGTAGGCTAAAGGCAGAATTTGTTGTAGATGCTAACTTTGTTGCCTGTTTGAAAATTTTTGCTAAGTCTGCACTCACATTGAAAAGGGTTCTTTGGAAAGCCTAGGAATAAATTTAAAGTACTGCTGCAAAAAATTCAGATAAAACTGAAACTGACAGTTTCTCGCCCCAAGTTTTTTGCCACTTTTTTTCTCAGTCTTTTCATAGCCAAAGCAGATTTGGCCCTAGAATTTGTAGGTTGATGCTTTACTACTGGCTCTGCCAACAGGTGCTAAATGTTTTACACCTTTTCTTAATTGACAGGCACAAGGTTCCTTGACTGGGAACTTTACTTTGCTCCTGGGGCTATATCCGGCTGTCTCAAAGAACTCAAATTATTTTTAGACAGACTCGGAAGCCACATGGGCAGCCTGTTGTCCAGAAAGTACCAATAATTAGATCATTTTTGAGAGCCCTGAGGGCGCTTGTTAGTGCACATGCTCTGACTAGCTGTTTTGGTGTTTTGACAAGGGTGGAGACTCGTGTAGAACACACTTTTTTTCCTCCAAAGCTGTTTGAGGTTGCGCCCTTGGAACAACCGTTTCATCAGGTTTGCTCCTGTGTGTTATCAAGAAATCAATATGCACGACCTGAAACCTTCATTGGGATGTTGGGCCAGTTTATTACTTCATAAGGTTCTTAGTGGCTATCATCTGCTTATTTCAGGTTTTCTGGTCCAAGTTTGTCAGGATTAAATTATCTGTATACATGTATGTTAAGTTTTTAAAGTAGCCATTTAATTGTAGGATTTCTTCTTAAAAGGTTTGCTTAATTTTTATGCTAATTTGTTTTGGAACTAATTGTTTTTAAGCCAATATATATGGTGTGTGAGTATTTATGGGTGTTCTACTGTACTGGTTTGTTTGAATAGTTAGTCTGGTTAGTTCTGTAACGTAATACTGACTTACAAAAATCAAGTGATTAAAAATATACATGTATATTCCTTAGCCTGCCATATCTGTGAAAATTCAGTTGATGGATTTTGAATGAGTTGGCTTGGTTTCTGATAAAAATAAGCTTTTGGAGGATGTTTGTCTAAGAGTCTCGTGTGTGATTCCTCTGGGATTTTTCCTGGGCTGCAAGATTTTTTGACCACAAAATTATGGACTCTTGAGTTTAATCTCTGTTTTCTGCAACAACCTTTTGAAGGACAAACATCTCTGACTCTCTCTCCCAAGAAGGTGGGCCAGTCAGCTCAGAAGGCATTTTTCTAGGATGCAGTTGAGTCCTCGTGTCAATCAAAATATATAAGATGTGCTGGTTTAGCATTCAGCATAGAAATGAGATTCCAAGTGTCCATTCCTGCGGTGGAATGCATTACCAGATAAACAACAAACCTGAAAAATGTTCTTGTTTTGATGAATTGGAGGGGGGGTTGACTGAAGGTAATGACACCACAGGGGGTATCTAAAATAACAGCTAGGCTGGATTGCCCAGAGCGTGCGCAGTACCTGCATATGGAGGCTACATGTAGGCCTTGATTTGGGCAGGGTGCATGCTGTGTGCTGATGAGCTGGGCAAGATTGTACTTCTGTTGGTGGGCAAAGATCTGGATGTGAAGGTTTTGCTTGTCATGGCAAGGTTAGACAAAGTTTTGAAGCTTTAGTAATACAAGTGTCCATAAACCAGCATGACTTGATAAAGATAGGTGTAGTATCCATGTGACTTGTTTCTGTCATGGAGGAAGATGAACACATGTTTTCATCCACTTAGGCCTACCCTTCTTCAACGATACAGCCAATTGAGGTTTTTCACTTGACGTAATGCATGATGGGCAAAGGCATTTCAGGAAGTGTACCATCTTCGTAAAGACGAGTGCATTTTCAAATCTGGGTATGTCAATTTCTTGAATACCAGAATATTGAGAGACTTCAAAGGTGCATGTGTTTTCATGCACATCTGTGTAAATTGAATGCTGACTGTCAAAAATCATGTGACTGGAAATCCTCTATACACTGGTTATACAAATAAATGTAGTGGGGTGGGGATTCCCTTGTTATCATTCAGGTCATTATAATTTAACCTTTGAACTCTGCATGTGAGCAGGGTGACAAAACATTCTCTAGACTTTGTTGGCCGGAAGTGGCCGTATTGTATTACTTTTTGGCGCAACTTGTAATACCTTTTTGGCACCACTGGATTATCTGGAGGAGCTTCTAAGGCTCGATAGTTGTCTGTTGACTTAGCTACAAGTATGAGTAGCAGTATTGCTATGCTTGCGGTGACTAATAATTTAAGCTAAGTTGATCATGGAATAAAGATCAGGGCAAATCCTACAGCAGTGTCAGTGTGAGGCTATAATTGATATTCCCATCACCATCGTCTCTCTCTGGTTGTTCTCTTCTCTTCATTTTCCTGCCTTGTTTCAGCTTCCAATTCCTCCTTCAGTGGCGGACGGACCGCTATCCCCGAGCGATCAGCCGGTGGCTTGACCGCTACATAAATAACTTTTGAATATAATTAATAACATACTTTACTGTCCTGCAGAACATCAAAAATATAAATGTGATTTTTAGTAAAACTGTTGCATTAGCGAAAAGCCTAATGATATAGTATGGATCTTGTATAAGACTAACTTTAACCGATTAAATTGATTATGATAATGCCAACAATTCATAAACAATAATGATCATAATGTACTTTCTCCATCCCATCAGAGACACATTTAAAAATTGTTGCAGTTTCCACGATTCCCCCAAATTTATGTTCTAAATGTCAAAAAACCTTTTGGAGACATTCGTTTCTGGAGAGCCAATCCATACACAACACTACTCTTGACTGGACTGTAATTCTTTTCCTTTGAATTTCAGAATAATTTGAAGTTCTGACGTTAATCAAGATTGATTTCAGGAAGCAACTTGTCAAATTGTCATCACAATTATCGGTCCTTGACCCATCTTCCCTCCAGGGTCCTACCCTAATCCCTGACCCCTTCAGAAATCTCGGCCAACAACTGGGAGCTGAGTCCACTTATCAAATTTGGCTACTTGACCTGTCCCTGTACGCCAATACTTGAACAGTCTTCCTTGCAGGGTGAACAAGCCCTCTAAAGACCTGGCTTACACCTAGGGACCCAGCACCAACAATACCCAGTGCCCTGTGTAATTTCCCTGATCCCTTAAGCCCCAGCTGTGATTTCCAAAGAAGTCTGCCTGGCCTTTTGTCTGACCATCTTTCCGGGATAGGTCCAATAATGCCTTTTATTTTGCTTAGCCCATAGATTTCAAGCCCCATTGTGATCACGGGATGAATTGTCAGAACACTACACTGTATTCCCACTAAGAATTTTAGTTGCTGGAGGCTTTAAATTTGTGGTTTCTGTACTTGCAGTAATACTGTCAAAAATGTTTCAATTTCAGGATAATACCTGGACTGATAAATTCTTGGTGAAGTTTACCCCAGTAGTCAAGCATTTTCCTTTGCTAAATTTGAAGAGTGTGAGTCAGGGTTGAATAAGACAGTTCATGTACATGTAATGTCCTTCTCAGTCTGGCCTGGAATAATAAATTGGATTGAAATCCAGCACCAAGGACTATCCTTGCCTAATCCTCTGACTCCTTTATTTGAAACCTTTTCTTACAGCTGTGATTATGACAACTGTTGCATCTCTTGTGGTTACTGGATGAGAGTTATCAAAAACATCCAACAATGTTAAACTGACAAATCTACATCTCACCCTATTATTTTCTGACATCATACCAAAAGCTGGTGACTTCTAGTCAAGGTGCCATGTTTGATCTGGAAATTTGAATACCCAAACAGAATTATTGCTTCCTCCTCTCCTCTGAGTGCAAAATGTGGGCTGTTTGTATGACAAAACTTTACAAGAAAGGTTTTGGGCAGCCTAGGTAGGTTGTGCATAAATAATTTAAGTCGACAGAAGTAACCATAACAAATGAAAGAGTGGCTAAACAGTCATGGCCTCCCCCATTGTGGTTTTGGCTGCAATTCTTCAGCTTGCTCTGTGGTTTTCATCGTAGTCAGTTTCTGTAATTATCATCTCCCCAAATTGTTTACCTCTCTATTTTCTGGGCTAAAACCCTCCCTGTGAGTATGACCACAGAGAGTGGGTCTTTGTTGTCATACTGACTAGGGCCATCTATGGCCTACTCAAGGACCATAATTAGGTGCTGAAACTTGGAGAGGTTGTCAGTACAAAGAATTCAAGTTCCAACAATTGTGGCTCAAACTCCTGGTGGAACAAAAAAGGGCGGGGTTTTTTGGGTACTCACTGCATAGACACGCCATGAGGCGTGCAAGTATATGCATGTTTAATGCAGAGCACGCTGAGTACATGAAACTAATTTATTCCCGCATATATGGTCTTTGCGTACACGCAGAACACGTACAAGAACCTGCCTGTAACCACCTGTCTTTCTTTCGATGATTGGGGGTACACTTCAGCTCGAGGTGGATAGGCCTTACAACTGTCAGCAGTTGTAAAAGAACCTTTTGCCCCACCAGAAAGCCCTACTGTACCTCTTACTTCTAAAGGAAAGCAGACAGGTCAATATAAATCATTTCAAAGTGATTTCAGCGTGAAAGCGTGCATTGTACATGTATATCAAAGGTTCTGTCACCTCCATCTGAGTGCTAGGGTCCTCTTCATCTGTCAGAGCGATTAAAGACGAAAAAGGATGAAAATTAGCAGAGTGATTCCTGAATGGTATGGAGGCTGAGCTGCTCCAAACAAAATGGATAGATCCATAGGAGCAAAGAGACCAGATGAATTGCTGTGGCTAATTTGTTTACACCTTTCTTTGTGCTCTTTCAAAGAGCCCCTGATAAAGGTCCCAAGAACTGCCACTTATTTGGTGAGTTGTCCTTGTGAACAACAGTCTCCGTCAGTGGATTGGAATTTTTTTAACACCCCTTGGAAAACAGTCCTCTTAGCAATCCATGTACTTCTATGCCTAACTCTGTTTCTCACTTATTTAAATGATTGTTTTTGATTAGCTAAATGCTGTCCAAGAATTTGTTGCTTCTTTCAGTCGTAGGATAGAAGTTATGTGGGAGGAAAAATTGTGCAACCTAGAGTATGTTTTTCTACCCTTTTTCAACACTCATCCAAAGAAGTCTAGTAAATTAGGAAAATCATAACTCCTGTGCAAGTGAAAATTACATTCTTTGTCCAATCGTTTACCTCCCAAACAATATTGTTCTCAACATTTGAGTCACTTGATGACAAAAACTTTATCTCCTTGCAGTGGTGAAAGCGGCAGTGGTAAGACTCACATGTCACAATCTCTTCTGAGACAACTCTACACAATTGCTGGAGGAGGCACAGAGACAAAGTCCTTCAAGGTATGAGCATCTCTCACCAGTGCCAATTTCTCCTTTTCCTGCCTTCAAGGAATCCACATATTTTGTAACAGTGATTGTAGCCGTTTGTCCGCCTTCTGTTTTGTAATGCAGAGTTTGTTTTTGTGTTGTTCCCTCAGCTGGAATAGCAAATAAACACTCCGAAGGAAACACAGTAATGCACACAAGCCTTTTTTACCAGGCCACACCGGCTGCCTGTGGTGAAATTGCCCTGTTTTTATTCAGTAATGGATACTGCATGGGCACTGCCTGCAAGAGAGGCAGAGTAAAGGGGAAGTTATTGACAGAAGAGAAAGATGTAAAACATGGAGAATTTCACAGCTGGTTGTTAATAGGTGACACATCAAAAGCTGACACAATAAATAGTTCACGTCACCCACAAATACCAACAAAGAATTCCAAATTGTTATTCTGCACCTCATCCTTTTACTATGGGTGTTGGGCATTGACAAGAGAGGGCGCTGCCTCATCAAAAACAGGCAAGTCTACAGAAGTATCAGACTTGTCTCCATAAAGAGTTTCTAATATTAAACGTGGGAAGCAAAGGAAAATTCCTCAAACAATTCATCCTCATACTGGATAAGATAGATGTTTGTGTTACAGAGAAGGAAGTTGTATTAAGCTCTAGAAGCTCAATTTGTAAATTAAAATCATTAAATCGAAGCCTGATGAAGCTGATGAAGATGGCAGAGCTGAGATTTTGAAAAACTTCACATACTTTAAACTCTTTGAAGAGACAACAACTAATCTAGAATCAGAAACATTAACTTTGCTGCTTTACAGAGGCTAAATGATATTACATGCTCACATTTTAGAATCATTGAAAACCAGCTACATGTAAGTGACAGTTGAGTCTTACATTTTCACCAGGGAATGAATTTCAATGTTATGGACCTCAATTTAAACAAATATGTAATTACCCTAAAAATCAGAGCTGAATTTATTCCTCACCTGTGCTCTCCTTGAAAATTATTTCAGCTTAGAATCACCCATGGGCAGCAAGCACTGTATGGCATATAGGCAGTACCTTTATCAGTATGTTTATGCTCCATGCATTGCCTCCTCATACCCCAGATGATTATAGGTTTAAGACCCATAATAGACTGCCTTTTTATTAAGATGTAGCTACTCAGGGAATCGTATTTGGCAATGGGAAAGATTTTTAGGTCACTGGTCAAAAACTGGCATTCCACTTTTGAAACAGTGAAGTTGGTCTGAATTTCAAGGATCCCGGTTAAGCTTCCCATAGGGATTTATTCATCCTTGGAATACCTCTTTAACTGTTGATAAATTGGTTGTGTCAGCAAATGACTGAATTATTGCCTCTTTGCTTGAGATATGGGCCTATCTGTTGACACGGTTCATAATGAAATCCTTGAAGAGTGTAATTGGGTGCACTGGTTTTCACAGCTTTCCCCCTTTATATTGTGGCTGAGCGCCTCCATAGGCTGAGACATCCTGACAAAAGATTCCTTTGGTTAAAAAAATAAAAAACGAGAGGCCTTATCCTATAAGAATCTTTTCACCTCTAAAGTAATGAAATAAATGTGTGCTTGGCTGGTCTTAAACGTGCATTTCAGGTTGGCTCGGGCGTCATCAGCATTCCAGTCTCCTGAGGCAGTAGTTTAAAACCAGCCAAGCACATACTTACATTATTCCCATTCATAAACACATTTTTATTCAGAGAGTCAAAAGGAGTCAAATTTTGATGGATTTCCAGCGATTTTGTTCTAGAATTTTACTTTCATTTTCCGGAACGCCCCTTAGCTATCCATTTTATGGAATAATCCTTACGCAAATTGTCCAATTGACGTGCACATGGCAAGCTGCGTGCACACAGACTCTTGACCAATCAGAATCGATTAAACTGTCTTGTATCCAGGTGCAAGCATGTGATTTACGCCACAGGCATTAGAACTTTTCAGTGGGCATTATCAAATGGTAATACCTGGTCAAATTGCACGTTGTTGAATAGGGAGACTGTCGGAGGCATTTATGAATTGTTATCTGATAATTGCTAGAAGTATTTGAAGTTTGAGGATGCGAGTATCTTCATATTTTGTTGTGATAGTCTTATCTTTTATAATTAATGCCAACATACATGTATCTGTCATGAATTATTTTTAATTTTGATAATTGATTTCTGTCTAGTTTATTTTTTTTTCTATTTCCTCAGCATCTTGCGGCATCTTTTACAGTTCTGAGGTCATTAGGATGTGCCAAGACTGCCAGTAACTCAGATTCAAGTAGAATAGTAAGCTTGGCAAAAATGTCATACTTTATGAAAATGAAAAGAAATGACTGTTTTAATAGCAATTACATGTGCTTTGGATAAGCATTTATAGAATAATTTACTTAAATTGTACATAATGACAAAAACACACAGAAAAAGATTTGTTTGCAATGTGGCATATTGTGGCATATTTAAATCATGGAAATATGATTACATTTCTGTTACCAATTTTAATGTAGAGTTGAATTGTTAATCCTAACTAATGTTTGAAAAGTGATTAATGAACAAAGCCTGTTGTGCACTCAGAGGGTATGAAATGTTTCCCTTTTCTCTGTGTAGGGTTACTTCATTGAGGTGCTGCTTTTAGACTGTGCTATTTATAGAACCAAACTCCACTGCTATTGGCTGGACCATTCTAGGGTGGTTAGGCCAAGATGGGGAGAGAGAAACTATCACATATTCTATCAGATGCTGGCCGGTCTGAGTCAAGATGAGAGAGGTAAGTAGCAAGGTTTGAGCTCCTAGCTGTCTGGAATCAGAGGTCAATCTCATGGAACTGCTAAAGCAGTAAAATTCTGCTAAGTGAGCTCATGTATGAGATTCAAAAAGCAGAGCATCAGTCACCAGCAATTTACATCACATAATATCTTGGTTGGTAACCCATTTTTGGTCCATGGCACCATGTAGGGTCCCACAGTTACCCTTGAGGGTCCCCCAACCTTGTGAGCCATACTGGATGTAGAATAATTTCTGTTGCTATTACAGAAAATTGTAAATTTGAACTTGTAGTTAATATTAACATTTCTGTGTCTTAGTTCATAATAAAGTTTGTAAGTTCTTTTTTTGTATAGTCAAGCTGCACCTCAACAGCTGCTCTGCACATTCCTTTGCCTACCTGAACAAGTCAAAAGCTGACAACACTGAGAGAGACAGAATACGATTTGAAAGTTGGAGGGTAAATTTCCATAGCGACTTATGTAGAAAGTAATATGGCAAGAAAAATGTTTTCACAAACACAGCCTCTGCTCAAAATGTCCTGATTTGAAATACCGCAGCATGTAAGTCAGAGTTTTAAGCCAACAGTAACATCATTACTAGGCCTTGTTAATTTATGTCTACCAGATTTTTGATGTTAGATGTGCCCCTTCACATAAAAGACACCCCAAGGACCAGTCATTGATTATTTGTTCATTTATTCACAGAGTTGCCTTGCAGTTCTTGGTATTCCTTTCTTTGATGTGATGAGAATTCTAGCTGCTGTTTTGCTTCTTGGCAATGTGCAGTTTGTTGAAGATGGTGGCTACGAACTCGACATCAAGGGAAATAATGGTAGGGAAAGAAATCTTTGTGATTGCATGGAAGTAACAGTCTCGAATTCCCATCACACCTCTTCCATTAATTTCATTGGCTTTGTCAGGGGCTTTTTTTCCCCCCAAATTTTCTGGGATTGTCTTGTAATGGTAATGGTTTCTTGACTAAGTCAAACCTTCCTAAGTTCACGTAAATTTCAAAATTTCATTTTGAAGTTTTAAAACATTTTCCCCAAATATTTTCACACTTTCCAAAGAAATCTTACTTACGGAAGTCAAACACAGTTGTTTACAGTTATCCTTGGAGGAAAGCAATGGAAGAATGTGCATGTCTTTTTGTATGTTGCTCGTCTTATTTTATTATTAATTTATTGATTTCAGAAATTAAGTCAGTGGCAGCGTTGCTTGGCGTATCAGGTGTTTCGCTTTATCGAGGACTGACAACAAGAACACATAGTCTCAAGGGTCAGGTCTTCAAAACGCTCTGTGATGCACAAATGGTAAGTGCACTGCAAAGAATCAATGCCTTACTTAGGGGAAAAAAATCTTAGAAAGCATTTCTTGGAAGGGTAAAAGGTCAGTTTTAGTATTTTTCCAATATAACAGGAGTTCATTGTCGTCTTGGTTTATTTTTTCTCCCCTCCAGGCCAACCAAACACGAGATGTACTTGCCAAAACACTGTATTGCCGGATGGTGCTAACAATTGTGAAACGACTCAACAGTCTCAAGAGACCCAGCATCAGTCATTCGTCTGGAAGTAGTGATGATACACGCATTAATGGTAAGCATTCAGACTGATCAATGTGATTTAACTCAGTTTGTATTGATCCGTATCAGCTCAACTTGATTCAGGTGAACTTCAAACTTTCTTGACTCGTCAATCAGATCATTTTGTGCTTAACCAATAAGTTGACTCATTCTAACTCAATTAATATGAGCTTAACTCAAATCAGCTCATAATCCATGTGTTGTCGGAGCTGTAGTTCTTCAAACCTTCTTGACTCATCAATCAGGTCATCTTGGGCTTAATCAACAAGATGACTCATTGTAACTCAAATTAATATGAGCTTAACTCATATCAGCCATCATATCATCCATGTGTTGTTGGAGCTGTAGTTCTACAAACAGTTTTCAAACAATTTCCAAATAAGAGGAAAAGCATAGATTAACCCTAACCCCCCAAGGTGTATGTAAAATCATATTGAAATTGGAGGATTTGGGACTGTTAGGGTTAAGTCTTGGAGCACCCAGGCTGACATGTAGGGACTGGAAAGGCATTCTGTGTTGTGACCACCAGTGGAATAGAACAAGGGGTTTCCTAAAGTCGTAGTAAGGAGATTCAATCCTGCTTACATTTTGGAACCTGTGTACCTTTTTTTGTAGGAGTATGAACACGCAAACGTTGCGTTTAAGTGAAAATAAGTGTTATATTTGGATTCAAATGCCAAGACATAAGAACTTCGGAGAATATTCTTTCTTTTCAGACTTGTGCATCAAGCCTCTTCGTCAGTCATCCCCTGCTCCTTCCAAATCCTCCACCAATCATTCCTCCAGCTCCCACAGCTCGGTAGGAGAAGGATTTATTGGAATTGTCGACATGTTTGGCTTTGAAACAACCCAGGTGAGTTCTCAACTGGAGAGTGGAACATCAAAGGATTAGACTTCACTGACTTGCCACAACTCTTTTGTGTAATCTCTGCACTATCATACAAGTCCCTCGTATCTTCCTTTGAAACATAGATGTACATCATGTCTTTGCTTCCCTTACCAATATTTTCAATTCAATTATCCAATTAAATCCAATTGGTCCCAATTGGAATTCATTGGTATTTTTGGTTAAGGATGACCACAACCATCAAAACAAACCAGCAGATCAAACAGTTTTTAAAAAGTTAAATAAATAAATAATCAATCACAACACTCTTAAAAACACAAGGACATCATTCTCTTCAATTTCAATTTGATGTCAAAACTGAAATGATACCTGAAATTTGTCAATAAAAAGTATATACGCAGCTCCAGTCTTATTTTTCTGACAAACGACTTCTACTAGGTCCCTGCCTTTTTTTGAAAATCAAACTGGCTTATTGGGGTGCCACCTCATTTCCCCTGATCCAGCCACATTTGATTGTTTTGGTTTCTCAACTCCAGTGCAATAGATTAGAACAACTGTGCATGAACCACTGCAGCGAGACACTGCAGCAGTATTACAATCAGTGCATCTTCAGCAAAATGCAAGCTACTTGCAGAGAGGAGGACATACAGTATGACATACAGGTGGAATACAAGGACAACACACCATGCTTAGAGCTGCTAACAATGAAGGTAAAAAGTCTTTTATGGTCATTGATAAATGTGGTCAATCTTTGTTATATTTTGGAGTTATAAGTTGTCACCTGTGGAATTGTGTAATGCAAGTACTGTATATAGAACCAATCATTTCTTCAAGCTCAAGCTCAAGCTTTTGATCAGCTTAAATTCAGTTTAAACAAGAGATCTTTGAAATAAGTGAACCTGCTAACTTCGGCCTTTTTTGTGGTGTTGCGCCACATTATTGTGTGTGAGAACCAATAATTTAACTCAAAGGTCCAGTGGCTAGATCTATGTTTTGAAACCATCTCAGATATCCCGCATGTTGCAGAAGATATGTCAGGTCATTTGCATCATATTACATGTTCCATGAATTTTTTTTGGGGGGGATAGGCACCTTTGACTTCAAAAGGTGCAATAGCTTCATATTTGATATTTAATTCACAAGAAGCTAATGTTAAAAACCTAACTAAAGAAATTAAGAGGTGATGCTTGCATAATCTTCACAACAAATGCAGTTTTCCAATTTGAAAGATTTTGTGACATTGTTCTTGCTCTAGGACACAGGGATTTTAAGCCTACTTGAGAAGGAGACATTCAAACCAACATCAGACAACCACACACTGGTACAAAGCATTAACAGAACACAACAAAGCAATAGGTAAGAATTGAATCAGTTATATCTGCTGTTTTGAATCTTTTGAAGTTAAATGCTTACTGTGTCATATCATACATAAATTTGATGACTCTTAGAAAATATCTTGAAAATTGAAGAAATATTTAGAACCTGGTGTTTAGTATAAACCTCTTTTTCTGAAGTGTACATTTAAGAAATGCTGCGTTTCAAATATATTTGCTATGGTAGCAAATGGGTTTTTAATTTTTTTCTAAAATCGTTTTGCTGGCCATTTTTGTTACAGATGGCCAGTATTTAGCCTCTTCTGATCACTTCAGACCCTTAAGAATTAAATTAATTAATAAAACACTTGTCAATGTGTAAGTGTACTTGACAAGACACTTTTCACTAAAATGTATAATTATTGTTTTATTCTTAAGTGTCTTTCAAGCAGAGCCTGACAACGAGGACATGTTTACAATCAAACATTTTGCCGGTGATGTCACGTACACTGCTAACGACTTCTTAGAAGCAAACCATGATGTCATTAATGATGATGTGATCAGCATCTTTCAGAAACACTCTTGTAACTTTGGCTTTGCTGGCTACCTGTTTGCTCCGGAGCTGAAGGCATTACAAGGTAACTAATACCCATGATGCATTGCAGCCTCCTTTAACATTTTAACAGTAAACAGCGAGTACATTTATACTCATAACCCCTGCAAGTATACGCATATAATATTCAATGTGATCTAATGGTGGGGCTGGCAACTTTTTTGCTGGTTGGTGTTTTTGTCGACAGTATTGTGACATTTTCTGTTATTCTTTCCACGTTCTGTTCTACAGGCACATCACCAAAAGGTTTCATGTTCCGAATCTCCCCAAGTCCACCTCCCTCTGAAAATTCAGGGTACGCATTAACTTCATTGTCTTGGGAAGACAGTCTGAAAGAAGCATAGTCTCTCCAGTTCAGAAACTAAGTATAGTCTGAGTGTACAGCTAAGGAAGAATTGTCTTTTTATTAATTTCTCAAACAATAAAGTTTGTAGAGTTTCTTGTGTTGACAAAATGTAACTGTTTTAAAGATGTCCCATTTCTGTAAGATGTAATTATGATTACTTCTCATACGAACATGCCAAGTGTAATCAAGACAGAGGATCCTTTGTCACTGTGTCCAGTATACATTTTATGGATATCAGTACAAGCAAAAATGTTTAACTGATAAAGGGAACTTGTTTGATTTCCTCATTATAAAATCTTGTTCTTTAAAATTTTGGAAGATGATTTTTTAATTACAGTCTGCTGGAAGAATCATTGTCAAAAATCCTTGCCTTGCTAGTTAACTTGATTAACTGTCGGGTTTCTTTTTTCTCAGGAAAAGTGAGGAACTGGCTTCAAGCTTATCTCAAGATTTTCACGTCCGACTTGAGAGTCTGATGAAGACCCTCCACCAAGCAAATCCTCACTTTGTTAGATGTATTAGGGTAAGTGTCTTCCCTCACCCAAAGAGGAGAAAAGAAACTAGTTCACAGGTTAACCATGAATTAACTGATTGGTGATTTTAAAATGGATTTCAAAGAGAGCTTTAGGTACATGCCTTATGTTTTCATTTTCATTGCAACATTGTGGCTTTATGTTTTCCCAATTATATATGAATGGCTTTTTGCGTGATAGTAAACATGTATGATGCCAGCAAATGGAAAACAGGCACAAATGAAATAAAAATACAAAATTCACTAAAGGGGTGAGAGAAAATCGAAAACATTCTTATGATCTTCTTTAGTCCAATGAGAGAGAGGAAGCCAACTGCTTTGACAGTGAGGCAGTCAGGAGACAAGTCCGACATCTGCAGCTGCCGGAGACGGTACAACTCATGGCAGGAGGTGAGAAATGAATGAATCTCCCCCCTCCCTTCCTCCTTCCCCGCACTCGGACCTCTGAAACAAGAACAGTTCCAGAACCAAGTTTACTTGGCAGGGGGTGGCTGAAAAAGTTTTGAATCCTTTATGTAACCTTATGTGGCTTTTCTGAGGGGTGAGGCTACATTGTAGGGCTTTCACACATTTATGGAAAGAAGAGAAGTGATATAGACTTATGAATCATCTCTCTTTCATTTCTTTTCCTTTTTTTTTGGGGGGGCGGCATGTTTCGTTTGTGGCCCTTTCCATGAATCCACCCTTTCCTTTTCATTTTGAAGCTTCCTTTCCCCAAAATTCGATCAGCATTTTTTGAGCGGGGTTCTTCTGAGCATTGTCAAGATTGTATGTTTATTGATTTGGAATCCTGTATAACAAAATGATGTTTTTCAAATCTCACATATTTTTTAATTACTTTTAATACTTGAAATGGTTTTTATTGAGTATCAGGGGAAAATACAGATTTAGACTACAAAAGTTTAAGTGTAACTTTTTGCTTTTAAAAATCGCACATGATATTCTTCCTATTCTGCAGACACTATTCCCCCAAAAAAGTGTTTTTTGATTTTTATTCAGTTCTGTCCCGAACTGACATTTTTCTCAACTGCGGAATAGGCTGATTATTGGCTAATATCTTCTGGTGATCCTTTTTTGTGTATATTATCTCTTCAGGTTACCCTCATCAGATTAGATTTCCACTGTTTGTTAGGCATTACCGTTTTTTAGTGAGGCATAGAAAACTGAAAGGATTAATGGAGAAAGCACAGGAGGACTGCAAAGTAAGTTATACTATACTAAGGCCAGTATTGCTTTATTATTGGATTACAAATATGTCAACTTTGACAAAAACAATTTTGGGAGGGAAGGGAAACTTGAATTATCTTCTCGTGAACTGGATTTTTAAGATTTGGGAAAAACTGTTTCCCTTGATGCAGAATTTGGATTGAAATTTTTAAAAATAAAATAAAGAAAAGAATATTTTATCCTCTGTCCCTGGAGTTAGTCTTGATATTCAATCATATCAAAACAAACTTTTTCTTAAAACCAGCCACATTTCGTGCCGTGTTCTTTATGCAATAAATAAAAAAATGTGTTTTCTTAAATTGGATCTAGTTGAGAGTGCACTCATAGAGCCCACATTTGACAGGAAACCTTTTAACCAATGTGTGTGATTTGACTATTTTCAGGTAGTTCTAGACTGCTTTCTCCAGGCTATGGACCAGAGTAAACTACCTTATATTAGCACAAGATGGGCGCTTGGAACTAGACATGTCTTTCTGAGGTACAGAGAAACTGAGTTCTTTCCTGTAGTTATGGCCTCTTCACATCTTCTCTAATAGAGCACAGTGTAATGAAACTGTTCCGGCATTCACATTTTGTTTTACCAGATTTTAACCTTTGTATCAAATTTCAGTGCTAATTTATAACCTTTTAATGATCTTTACTATTTTATGCTAATGCATTTGCATATTCATGACCACAGAAATGATGTCATTTTAGGCTTAAACATGCCTGTAAACCTAACTCCTTAGGGTATGTGAAAAAGAAAAATTATGAAAATTGGCTTATTGAGGGCTTGCGTTGATTAACCTTTCCTGGGCTACTGTGATCAACGGACTCTTCAGTTTTTGATATTTCATACATAATTTATAGTGCTGGAATAATTCAAAGTAGAATCCATTGTTTGCAGTTATCTAAAAAGTAGCTGATCAGATTTTTTTTTTTGGAAAAGTATACTAGGTTTAAAGATGGTGATGGGATTAAACACTATATGAAATTATTCTTTCTGGCAAGCTGTCATGTTAAAGAAAGCTTTAAAAGAAGGCTATTTCCAGCAATATGTCTGAAGGCGGAGCGGGTTAGCATAGCGGTTCTTTCCTCGCTTTGCACCAATGAGGCCCGGGTTCGAGTCCCGGCTTGGCCCAGGCTTTAAGTGCAATTGGTTTCCAGTCCATACTCGCTCTCGCAGGTTTTCTCCTGGTACTCCGGTTTCCTCCTACCTCTAAAATTGGACCTTCTTCCTAACTCTGTAATGTGATGCTGATTAATAAAGTGTATGAATAAACGTACAGTTATTGGCACAAATAGCCTGAGTTGCTGAAAGCGCCATTAAAACAAAACAACAACAACATGTCTGAAGGCATATTTTTGGGAAATCACCATAAGAAGCATGTGCATTGACATACAAGCATGCGGGGTTACTGTAATTTGTTGGTTCATTGCATGACATTGCTTTTCTCAGATTGAACAGTACTCATTGAGCTCAAACTTGAGCAGGTTTGTTTTGGGGCACCGTTGAGATTTTCAGTAATTTGTTGCCACAAAGGAACTTAATGCACAGAGAGCAAATGATGGACTCTACATGTACCCATGAAACACTGTTTGACACCCAATTCTTTTTGTCTTGTTGTGACAGTGAGGAGGCTTGGCAATGCCTTGAGTATCTCCGTGACAGCAGACAGCTTAAGGCAGCAACCTTAATCCAATCATTGGTCCGACGATGGCTCTGCATGAAACATTGGCCAACGCTGAAGTCGGTGCTGCAGGCCAAGCTGATAAACAGCAAATGCATTGAGTGCTTGGACACCGAGCCCATCTATGAAGGGTAAAGTAGAAATCATGGCTTAGGAAGTATGTGTGCTAAGCAGAAATAACAACCAAGGATCACTTGAAGCATTGTAGACTAATGCGGGCAATTCACAAAAGTTTGCCTCCAAGAGTTTGCAACGCGTTGGCCAGTCCTGATGTGCAAAATATGTCATCCAATGTGCGTTTGGAAAGAGTCAACAGATTTTGTGTGTTGTGATTGGTCAACACATTTCAAACGCTTGGAGGCACACCATTGTGAATCCCTCGTATTCTGCAACCAGAATTGGATGTCATCGCTACGTTAGTTCCATGCCTGAAGGCGGTTTTTGTGTAAATTTCTCTGAGAGTCAGCAATGTGAAATTAACCCATATTCGTAAATACCTTAGACAGTTTCCTATTCGACAATGTACAACATGATGTGTATTAACATTTGATAATGCCCGCTACATAAGAAATGCACTAGCACCTGCATACAAAACAGTTTAATCGATCCCTATTGGTCAAGAGTGTGTGTGCGCTGCAGCACGCAGAACTTGCCATGCATGCACCAAGTCCGTATAAGGAGATTCTTCTGGACTACTTGCACAAGAAATACACCATAAAATGGATGGGGGTCTTTAGGAAACTGAAAGTGAAATTCTTGAACCAAATTCTTGGAAATTTATTGTATAATTATTCACTTCTGTTAACTCTCTGACGAAAATGGTAATTATTAATTAAAATAAATACATATATGTGCTTGGTCGGCTGTAACTAACGTCTAAGACTGGCTCTAGAGAATGAATGCTGATAAGCATCCATTCTCCTGAGCTGGTCTTAAACACCTGTCAAGCACATATTTATTCCCTTATTAAATCGTAAACTTTTCTTTCACAACTTGGAAATTTGGGGTGTGCTTGAAAATAAGGTGTTATTTTAAGAGGCACAGGGATACTTATATCCAGTTGAGGATCCTTAGTTTTAGGGGTGTCTTTGGAAGTTTGAAAGTACATCAGCTTTTGGGGGGTTCCTTTTAGCAGAAGAATTTTAATCTTTACAAATAACCTGACCTTTTCAAATTTCACTCCAGGAAAATCTCACTTTTCAGTGAGGCTTCTATTAACTTGTCTATACTTTGTGTTTCGCAGAATTCAGTCCCCACCATCATCTGTTGGGAAAACGTCCGAACCTGACAGATGTGAAGCTGGTATAGTGGAGCAGACATGTAATGCTTATGGCCTGGATGTGGTATGTCTAGTCAACCACCAAATACTACTTACAAACACCGCAAAACAGTGCAGCTTTTCTCTTGAGAAGTAATTCAACAGGAATGTCTGGAGGTTTTTAAAATGTCTTCTTTATTCACTGTGTGGTTACAATTCTTGATATACAAAGGACACATTTCAAATTCATAGTTGGAATAGTTAAACCTTTATGTTATCAGCTTGTTTCTGGATTACCTATAACTTATTTCCACAAAGTCTGTACAGTAAGTTTGAACAAAACTAGTATTTTGGATGATCTGTTGCTAATGTACCAGCATATCTATATTTGTGTATGTGAGGGATGAAAGAGCCTTAGATTCCAATACACAGGTATCAAGTCTAAAACTTTACACACCACAGCTGTTATTATCTCAGGCATTATTTCAGTTAGTAACCTTATCTTATTTATTATTTTTAACAAGGGTACTCTGATTCAGTTCAATGATGAACTGCTTTCCAGTTGACCCCTAAAAAATAACAACTACATGGAATAGAAAGATAGACATAAAAGAAATTACATTACAGAAAAGTAAAAACATAAAGATGAAAAACAGTTTGTAAATAGAGTAGAAATACTTCTATGCATGCTTAAGACTAGAAGAACAAATTACAATTCTACTATTTAAAATCAAACATTTTATTCCTAAATTTCTGCATTTCAGCCTTTTTTTTTCTTTCTGGTAACAGAACCACCCTCCGCCTATCCCAAAGAGTCGACCATACACCGTGTCTGGAGGAATCAAAGTGGACTTCCCACAGACACGAATCATGAAATGTAACTTCCCAGGTTAGTTGCTTTTATCTATGAACTTTGACCCACTATGTATTAATGGACACTAAAAAATTAACAACCTTGTGATTTGCAGAGAGGTTTTTTTAGATATTCATTCCTCATTTGTCAATTTTTGTTTACGGCTTTGAACATAGTACAACCTTTTAAGATGTCAACCTTATCACCCATATCTAATGCCTCATCATTTAGGATTTTGACAGAGGAGTTTATAGACAGATGCTATACATGGCATAGTGATACCCCACCTGGCTGTTGTTCAGGGGGGGGGCAAATTCATGGCTTATCAATAATCTTCCAAATGCTACCAAATTTGCAGCAGACACAATACAGCTAATTTGTATAATTAACCATTCCATGACATTATTAGAGTAACGCTCATTGTATGTATGAGTTCAGTAATAACAGTATGCTATGTTACAAATATATCATCATCTACACTTGTTTTAAGTTAATTTGCTGGTTAATTCCTCAATCTACTATGACTTCCAGAGAACTACAGTTCATGGTTGGCAACCACGAATCAGGCACGCATCCCTCTTTCACAAAAGCCAATTTCTCTTTTCTTTAATTCAAACTCCTTGTGCATTTCTTGTGCAACAAAAGCCTAACTCATCATTCCTTGAGCGTGGGACTTTGGAGCATTCCTTGGGCTAACTCCTTCCTTGAACAATTAAATGAGATAAGTTGTGAAATCATCGACTGAATAGAGTCGTGACTTGGGGTCCCACTGGTAGGCTAGGAAAGCCACACACTGAGTAAGATTTGAACCAAGGCTCCATAGTAAACCCATTTCAGGACATTGACTTATGTTCCACTTGCTCAAAACATAAATGATGTCACTGTCTCTGCTGTAATAGCCAATGAAATCATTCTTTTTTATCTAGAACTGGCTTACAGGCTGTGTGTTTTTCATACCATGTTCCACTCAGAAAAAGACAGGTTGAACAAATACTTTATTTGTAATCACATTTAAGGTATTACAATTCGTTATTCAAATTCATAGTTTGTTAATTTTTGTGAAAGAAATTGCATTTGGGAATAACCTGAAATGTGCTAGTCTCATGCTCATTGTTAGAGATTTAGCACCACTGGACTGGTACCAGACATGTTTCTCACTGCATTATCTTGTGTATAACGGAGACCTAGGATCCAGATGACAGATTTGTGTCCTCAAGTCAGTAAGGCCATTTGTCATTTCTACCTCTACTAACAAGATTTCTCGGGCTATAATTACTGAGTTCAGCAGATCACATTGACCACATTTTGTGTCATTTTTAGCCATAAAACAATATTGTATAAAAAAGACAAGATACATTGGCAAATTTTAAAAACACAACAAATTCTGACACGTAAGGGTCATTTGGACAATATGCCTACGATATTTTTTATATTAACTTTATAGTTTGACGTGCTCCAAGGTTCTGCTACAGAAGTGAATGCAACAGAGCTTGTCATACCATGGTAATAGATTACCATTTCTGATTAGTCAAGAATCGATCAGATGATATGTCAGAAACATGCATGAACAAGATCACAAGAACATGAGCGTTGTTTGCTATGGTACGAGTGATATACATGTACCCTACTGGGTACATTAGCTTGACCTTTGCTACAGTTGAAAGTGTCATTTCCACTGTATTGTATTGGTCAGTGTTGTAATAGAGACCATTACAAGACCAGTCACAAGACCAGACACAAGACCAGACACAAGACCAGACTCAAGACCAGTCACATGACCAGACACAAGACCAGTCACAAGACCAGACACAAGACCAGACACAAGACCAGACACAAGACCAGACACAAGACCAGACACAGACCAGACACAAGACCAGACACAAGACCAGACACAAGACCAGACAAGACCAGACACAAGACCAGTTACAAGACCAGACACAAGACCAGTCACAAGACCAGACACAAGACCAGACACAAGACCAGACACAAGACCAGACACAAGACCAGTCACAAGACCAGACACAAGACCAGACACAAGACCAGTCACAAGACCAGTCACAAGACCAGTCACAAGACCAGACACAAGACCAGACACAAGACCATTCACAAGTAATGGGTGAATAATGACAAAGGAATGCTTTTGTTGCAGTTCGCATGAATAGCTTGTGACTTGAATTCGGACTGGAGGGCTTGTGGTGGTTCTTTTTGGTCTTGTGAAGGCCTTAAGTAGTCTCAACTACAGCACTGGTATTGATGTGAACTTGGGTGTGACATTTTACAGCTGTGTTGGTTTGTGTACATGAGATGTGCTGTGGGGAACAGTGAAGCTACGACCACCACTTTTGTTTACATCATACGTTAATGTTTTTAACTGGGCCAATTTCACCCTTATTGAGTGGAATGCCAGTAGATTACAGCAAGTTGTTGTTTTAAGAAGAGGTACGGATCCCTACACAGCAGGCAACAGTTGAATAGTGCACAGGGGTAGCATTTCAACACCTGATAAATGATCAACCTCTGGGGATTTGCCAAACAGTGTTTGTGTACAAAACCTGGAAAACAAGATGTGTGTTCTTTCTCATTCATTGTGGGGACCCTACACATGTAGTAAAGACAGATTCATTTGGGGAACAAATATTTTCCCTTCAACTCGGTCCAAAATTTCCCAACTAAACAAAGCTCCCCCACTACCTGGCCAGCAAGGCATCTTTACTGTTGTGCATTATTTTGCCTGATAATTCGGAGTGGGATGTTGTTTCCTGGTCGTGGTCTCTTCTTACAACAGAACGCTTCCAGGAATGCTTTCCTGAATCTCTCACTGCCAACATTGAAGATGATGGGATTAATGGACGAGTTGATTAGTATCAGTAAAGCAATTGCGCAACTGGCAGTATCGGCATAGTTAATCCACACTTCACCTGTCATGAAATCAGGATGTGTACGCTGTACTACAAAAAGAACCAAATCTATTGCTGTGGGGAGATAGCAGCCAAAAAAGATAACTCCATTTACAACTAGAGTCAAGGTCACCTGCTTTTGTCTCCTGCTCACTTGTGCGGTTTCAGAAGTAACTGGTGATGGTTTTCGAATTGCTTTTATGATCAGCACATACAGGACAAAATTAACGAGTAATACCAAACAAAGTACAGAAACCAATGGTAGCTGCTGTAATTTCCGATTCTTCAACAGACCCGTCAGAGAGTCATACTGATCTCCAATTGGCCCTATCTGACAAACATATATCCAAGTAGATTGTCTTTGAACCAAGGTTGCAATGCCAAATGCGATTGGAATAAGCCACGCCACTGTTGCCAACATTACTGCTCGTTTCTTGGTCTGAATTTGGTTATATTTAAATGGATGACAAATAGCTATGTACCTCTCAACAGTGATTAGGGTACAGAAACTTTTACCAAGATCCAGTGACATGTCAAGCACCATCACGGACACCAAAAAGAATGAAAAGTATGCATCACTAAAATTCCCATAGTCTGACCTGTAGCGTGTGTGTATAATCTCATGTTGATCAGGTACAAACCCGTTGATTAATATAATTGTGTCTGCCACTGCTAGATTTGCGAGATAAAAGTTTGCAGTGTTGCGCAAGTCACGTACTCGAAAAAGGGTGAAAAAATAGGCCAGATTAGCTAGTAGGCCAAATGCCTTAATGAAGGGGACCATGTATTTAAAGACAACTATATCTATGGTTGAATATTCAAGAAGTCGGACGTCCTCTTCTGTTATATAGGCAACGAATTGGGAATGATGGAAATACTTCATCTCTGTGCTACCTCCTGCATGGACAGCAGCATCAGATGAAATGGTTGCTTGGTCTTCATTACTTTGTATGAGAAGAAGTGATGGATCATTGGATAAGACATACGCATTAGCCCCACACTCTGCAGACTGATTCTGTACAAGGCATGTCAACATGGTACACATGATTAAATCAAGTTGATATGTAGTCATAGAGGCATTCCCATACACAAATGCCTCAAAAATATCCAAATCGCCAAACATCTCAATCTTGTTGAACTCCTCAAGTTTTTATTCAAAACGTATATCTAATTTGTTTTACTTTTTCTAGCTGGCAACTGAGCTGATTGTATTTTTCCTCTGTCAAAGTATTCCACTTTCAAATATCAGGATTTTTCAGATTTACTTAACTTGAAATTCAAAATTGTTCTGCTCTGATGCCAATAGATGTTGTGTTTCAATGCATATCTAAGTTGCCATTGTGGAGTTGTTGGTACATGCAATTTGGAGACGGTCCCGGCTGGTTCCCTGAGTGATTTTACATTTGTGAACCAACCAGTCAACATTCGTTGATTTGGGCTTCAAATCAGCAACTGTAGGCCTGAGCATAAAATTGATGTTAGAGAAATCATGTCAAATTGATCAGTAGCCCAAGTAAGGATCAGTTGGATCATTAAGATCACATGCTCCCCCAGCATATGCCCATGGTTCCTTTCCTCCCTGAAATCTGTGAGTCATCTCCATTGAAGTGATCTCTTTGAAATGAGCATTTTAGGAGCAGCACATTTTCTTGCAGTGCCCCCTTGAAAAAAATATGTGCACCTCAGGTTGCCCCGCGGACATTTAGCTTTAGTTACGCCACTGACTTACACAACAATCATCAAAGGAACAGAACTTCAGAATAGAAAAATATGAAACATGTCAGCATTTTTTGCATGAAATCAATATAATTTTGAGACTCAGTACTTGGAATGACATCACAGATTTGCTTATGATTATGGAAATAGTCACGAGTGTAAAAACCAAAAGGCTTTTTAAAACATGCACTAACATAGCAAAATGGAAAGTGAAACTAAAACTTTCAAACATTGTGGTTAAATAATTGTTTTCATGGACCCTTTAAACCCACCAGTGGCACTTTATTGGCAAAGACACGACATAGGTGTTAAACAAAAGAATATATTTCCCTCATATATACTTTATGTGGAGACTTTTCTTTTGTTCACTGGCTATTGAGACTAAACCCGGAGATTTCAATCCATTGCTGTTTTTAATCAAAGGGAATGTTGAGTTTTCCATAAACAAACAAGTAGCCAACTCCAGTGTGAAACAGACTTCAGAAAACTGGCTTTGGGAATCTGACTTGGCTATGTCCTGCTTACCGGTCAAGTATGGTAAGCTTAACTCAATTTATTATCCACTGGTTTACACGACTATTTTTAAACATAAATTTTGCACTTACCCTTCAGTGTGTGTGGTTTTCTTTGAAGTGAAGAGACAATGATGGAAAATAGAAAATAGTGTCGTTCACTCTTGAAAGTGATAGAAGACAGAGCTGGTATTAAGTGTGACCAAAAATGTCTCTGTCTGATCGTCTTTGTGATTCTGCTGCCAAGTGTTGTTGTTCACAATGTTCCGGTTGTAAGATATTCTCTCGTGCAAAGAAAAGCTTAGATCTTCTTAGAGACAGGACTGCAAAATGGCCACTCGGAGTCACAGTTGAAGAAATGAAAGGTGCAGTACTAGCCCCAACAGATTATTTGTAAACTTGGAAGAGAAATCTCTCTCAAGTGTCGGCAAGATGAGACTCAGTTAGTAGTCAGACACCAACAAGTTTACCGTAGACACCCTTGGAAAATTAAGTACTGAACTCTTGGGTGGACTGTCAGCTGATTGGTCAGCTTTTAGTGAAGGTGATTGTGATTGGGCCAAGCAAATTATGGTTTATGAGCAAGACTGTCAATCAACTTGTGATCATAATGCATTAACACATAATTCTGTATGTGAAAGTGAAACAAGACTTGCTTTTCTTCTTTTTTCTTCCTGTTTTAAAAAGTTTAAGTTTGTCAATGCACATACGAGTAAGGATTATTGTTTGCGATTATTAAGGAAGAAACTTCTTAGACAAGACATCATCTTTTTTATAAGCAAAACAGTTGTCAAGTTTGACTTTAAAACTAGAAATGTGGCCAAGGAAAAACGTGTTGGGGAGAATTTGAATAATTAATATAAAACACCCTCAACGAATTGTCATGCTTTCTCAATTGTTGATTGGAATTGTTCAGTTTCCTTCTTTGAACAAGTTTCACTGTGAATTCTTCAAAGTGTCATATATCAGACAAAAACTGAAACCTCAGGGTGGATTCTGGGATATTTCTTGACACGATAAAACTTCCTTATTGGAAATTGTATACTTCCATGTATTCAGTGCAGTCAATTTGTTAAACTTATGTAGTTCAGCTAAGGCATGTAATTTATAAAGATATTATTATTACATGTAAAGTTGGACTTTTAAGGCCTCACATTTTTTAATAGTTTTGGCATATCACAATATATTTTGAACATTTCTGGTTTCAATAGAGGCAGATTTTAGTGACAAAATTGAATGAATTCGAGAAATTGGGAAGGCAGACTTGTAGATTGAGGTTTTGTCACTGTTACTACTTTTTAACAACTTTTTTCAGTTCCAGAGATTTAAACCCTCAACTGTGGTCGGATTTGAGGCCTTTCTTTTTTTCCATTCTGTAACATATGATTACCATATCTAAAGAACCGAAAATTGCACTGTCTCCAACTTCTGAGACTGGGTCAAGGGAAGGGAGCATCTAGTTCACTTCCTCGTTGGTGGATGCTGATTTTCAACTGAATCTGCACAGAACTTGCTGCACTGATCAGGGGTGTGATTTCCAAGGATTTTCCTAATTAAATAATTATCATAATTGGTTTATGTGACTTCAGTTTAAATGCAAATTTTGTACTCACCGTTAAAATGTTATTTATGGAGACAAAGGTGAAAAACGGCCAGTCAGTTAAAGGAAACAGGCAATGGAGATGGTGTCAAACTTCCAGTTGGACTAAAAATGTGTGTGCCACACTTCTCCTGAAGTCTCATGCTCCTTGTCTTTTTCTTCAAGTTCATGAAATTTTAGCAAACTTTTTCTGCCAAATGAAACCTCCTCTAAAACTCACAACTGCCAGACAGGCGTTTGAAGATTCTTTGCAAGTTTAGAAGATGGATTTCTGTCATGTTTGTGCAAGAGGAAACTGAGTTATTTGTCAAGAGGACAGGTGTATATAGTGAATATTGCCAACCAGTTTACCACAAATGTTCTTGTAAGACTAAGGCCAAGTCTGAAATGGGCTTCCAGAGCTATGGCTAGGTCTATTGTCTGTGTGTCTGTGTATTTCCAATGGAGTTACTGAATAGATGTGGATCTTGCACTTCAACTTGCTTTCAACTGAAAATTGCACTGTGTCTAACGTTCACTTCCTGGTTCTTGTATGTGTGCAATGCAAACAATTGTAACTAATTTTCGACTCAATGTGCACAAAACCTGTAGCGTGTCGGACTGGTATTCGTATCTACCCAAGTGTGGATGCAGCAGGCACAGTGTAAAAACATCTGTGACAGTGTCTGCATTTTATCACCAATTGTAGTTGGGTACATAATCTATTGTCGTTGATCGTAATTGTTGTTGATTCTCTGCATATCATTCTAACAAACTTGACAATTCTTGTTCTCGTTGCACCTAGATACATGTTCAGAGCCATTGCTTGTGGCCGGGGAACCAGTTCTAGTCACTGGCGTCTCAGCGACCAAGGGTTTGTTGGTAGTGGAACACAATAGCTGTACCCTGCATGTTCCATATCAATTCACACAAGTCAAGGTTGGTATTTGTCTCAGTTTAACCCTGAAAGAGCCATCTTTTTTTTGGGGGGGAGGGATTGGTTCAGAACATGTCTCGTACCCAGAATTTTTACAGCATTCAGTGTAGGTACATCTATGAATTTGCAATTCAATCAGACTGGGGGTGCTATCATGGACATTGTGACATTGTAGTCACCCAGAAGTAGGCATTGTGCCGTACATGTATGCGTTTTTCAACCCCATACCCCTTTTGTACATTCGGCATGGTCTCTTCCTTGTTTTCAAGGTTTTTAAGGGATGTCACAAAAAATCTGAGGGGCTAACAGAGCTTGGTCTTTTTATTCAGGATCGTTGGGGTTCCACCTTTGATCAACTTTCAATTATTCCGATAAACCGATACACCCCTCTTGTGTATTCTTAGCATTGATTGACTGCATATTGTTGGAACAGATGAGCTTTCTCTTTCAGTTCCTCTTAAATCTAAGTTTCAGCTGAGACACGACGTTTATCTTACGGGTTTTTTCCTCCTTAGACAAATGGTCTGACAGTCGGCACCAAGATATGATGAAACCCTTCCAGTATCGCTGACCTTTTATTACTGTTGCTGGACCAACTAAAAACAGGGTCTGACCGGGAGTGGAAGTGCTGGACAACACCGATACTTACAGCTTTATGTCCTAATTGTGATTAAATGCAAAAAAAGGGTCATGGACCCAAGTCATGTTGTAAAATTGAGGTTGATTATTCCCTTACAAATGTTTCCAAATAAACATTCAACACAAATCACACAAATGTTCAAGATTGGTCAAGTAATCCTCCAGTCCAAAGCAGAATGTATGCAGGGGAAAGAGCAGTGTCCACTCTCATTGTTAAATCCTGAAATCAGACTTGGGAGGGTTCAACTGATCGTTAGCCATGACTTCTAAACAACTCTTGTACATTATACTACAAAATGCCAAAGTCATGTTATTTAACAACCCCCAGTACAATGGATACATCAGAATGTTTCAGTTTATGTGCTGTAGTAATCTCAGAACAAGAGCTTGGTGAAGGCTCTGCAAGGATTTGTAAGCAGTGTAATGCATTTTTGACCATTGATCAATTTTGATCCAAACTAAACTGTTGTATTATCGCAACAAATGAGCTTGCCACCGACAACCAGTGCCATGTTTTGGCTGAGACAATAATTTCTTTTACCAATCTGGTAAGAGACAGGTATTGTGTTTTAGTACTGCATTTCTTGTAAAAATACTTGAAGCTATCAAACCAAATGAATGTAATTTAATGTGGGTGAAATGACTTCAAATCCAACAGTGCATGCTTTCAACTTAATTTTTTTTTGGGTCTGTTCATAAGGTAAACTTGCCAGTATGGTTTTTATTATTTTTGTGACCTACTTTGAAATCGATCAGAAAATTCAGAATGACTTTTACATTTTTTTTTTGCTGAAAGTCGGGATGTAGTGTAAAACATTGCATCTCAGAAAGATATTTCACTGAGGAAGAGGGAAAAAATATCAACTAGGAGCAAAAGAGGATTGACAGAGGTGGATGTGACCCAAGCTATCCTTGTTTGTAGGACACCTATTATTGTAACATTAGAGAACTGGACCTTCTTGAACTGTCAAACTGGTAAAATGTTTACTTGTCACCATTATCCTCCATAAAATGATTTTAAAAAATTGTGCCAGTGTAAGAAAGAAGGAACATAGACTCCTGAGGCTTGAAGGTTAATTTTGGAGTGATACTTAAGCTATTAGGAGTTTAAAATTTGACCTAAACATACAATTTGACGTGTCCTAATTACAAGGATTTCCATTATCTTGCTTAAACACATGGCCCTGTACATACTGATATGTGTGGACAAGGGCAATGGTTATTGATTTGTAGAGAGTTGAAATAATGCCCCCAGCTTAGCATTTTAGCATGCATGTCAAGTGGGCATATGGTATGCATGTTATTGTACATTCATTTAGTAGTAAGTTACCCACAGTGCTCAGCACTTCCTTTATTTTGTGACTGTCAGAAGTGCCGTTGGGTAAGGTAGTGGTTACAACTTACGAGCAAGTTTATGTTTGATGACTCAAAATTTCATGAGTATTAATTGGTTCTGTGCCTTCGTGGTAACTGTTATTTGAATCTTACTTTGGACAAGTTTATGCAAATAACAGTTTTGGTGAAATTGTTCAGGAAACATGCTGCAGAAATACAGGCAAGGTTTCAAGTGGGAAATAAAATCATGACACCTTAAAACTGGTTTTCCAGATTGTTATACTCCCACAGTACATCTAAATCTCATGAAAGCAGTAAAGTTACTGGTGAGTGCAATTAGACAGAGCACCTGCTTCTGATCAACAATGGCAGCATCTCAAACAGGCCTGGAAGATGAGGCTGGAAGATGAGCCTAGAAGATGAGCCTGGAAGATGAGCCTGGAAGATGAGCCTGGAAGATGAGCCTGGAAGATGAGCCTGGAAGATGAGCCTGGAAGATGAGCCTGGAAGATAAGCCTGGAAGATGAGGCTGGAAGATGAGCCTGGAAGATGAGCCTGGAAGATAAGCGTGGAATATGAGCCTGGAATATGAGCCTGGAAGATGAGCCTGGAAGATGAGCCTGGAAGATGAGCCTGGAAGATGAGCCTAGAAGATGAGCCTAGAAGATGAGCCTGGAAGATGAGCCTAGAAGATGAGCCTGGAAGATAAGCCTGGAAGATGAGCCTGGAAGATGAGCCTGGAAGATGAGCCTGGAAGATAAGCCTGGAAGATGAGGCTGGAATATGAGCCTGGAATATGAGCCTGGAAGATGAGTCTGGAAGATGAGCCTGGAAGATGAGCCTGGAAGATAAGCCTGGAAGATGAGGCTGGAAGATGAGCCCGGAATATGAGCCTGGAAGATAAGCCTGGAAGATGAGCCTGGAAGATGAGCCTGGAAGATAAGCCTGGAAGATGAGCCTGGAAGATGAGGCTGGAAGATGAGCCTAGAAGATGAGCCTGGAAGATAAGCGTGGAATATGAGCCTGGAAGATGAGCCTGGAAGATGAGCCTGGAAGATGAGTCTGGAAGATGAGTCTGGAAGATGAGTCTGGAAGATGAGCCTGGAAGATGAGCCTGGAAGATGAGCCTGGAAGATGAGCCTGGAAGATGAGCCTGGAAGATGAGCCTGGAAGATGAGCCTGGAAGATGAGCCTGGAAGATGAGCCTGGAAGATGAGCCTGGAAGATGAGCCTGGAAGATGAGCCTGGAAGATGAGCCTGGAAGATGAGCCTGGAAGATGAGCCTGGAAGATGAGCCTAGAAGATGAGCCTGGAAGATGAGCCTGGAAGATGAGCCTGGAAGATGAGCCTGGAAGATAAGGGCCTTATTGTTTTCAAAAGCTGTTTGCAAATTATGGCCCAAAACCAAATGAATTCTCACAGTGGATAAATTCTTCAGTCAAAATTCTTGAAAGGAAATTAAATTCATTCTCTTTACATGCAATTTCAGGCGAACACAAAGCCATCACTGCAGTATTTTGCATATCATCTCAAAGTATTAATTTTCATGCTTTCAGTTGGTTGAAACTTTGTCAAATATATTTACATGTTGTACACACTGTATTTTTTGTCTAGAAATTTGACCCTGCATATTAATACATATCTACTGCTGTTTAGATTAATGCTGTTAGAAATAAACTCTTCTATTGACTAGACAGTGAGATTATTGCAAATCAACATGCTGTATCTAATTACAAAAAATTGTAATGCTAGCAGAAGCTTTCTGCAGGGTTTTGTTATCGTTATTAATTTCTTGGGTCAAACATTTATTTTGTCTGTAAATAGCAACTCCAGTATTTATATGTTAACACAAGCATACACAGAATAAAAACAACCATTTTTATATCTATGTGAGGAGAATTGTCATTGATTTGAAATTATTACAAACAAGACTGAGTTGTCTGTCCACAAACATAGTTACAGCACAGATAATTTTCATTAGAAATGATTTTTACACATTGTATTAAAACAAGTTTCCTTTAAAATAAATAAATCTTTTCAGTTAATTCTTTCAATTGATGACAATTGAATTTGTCACTTTAAAAAAAGGAAGCGTCTCAAAGAAAGACATTCAAGCTGTCATTCATTCCTCTCTCTTTTCTCTTATCTTCCCAATACCATTCGAATTACCTGTGGGTGGAGGGGTTGTGCTGACCACAAGAATGCCCCTTTAAACCAGCGTCAGCTCTCCTGATAGGCTACTACTTGCACATTACATCATGGAACTGTTTGATATGTACACTAACTTTAATTATCCATCAAGGAAGGCAGTTGGGGGTGTAAGAAAATCACATTTGTTTCTGTGCCAACATGAGCAATACTGACACAACTGAAACACGGCAGACATGTTTTCCTTCTAATGCTGATATTGTATCTCTGTGAGAAGCAAAACCAAGACTGATCCAAAGAGACCCTTTTGAAATGATTACGTTCTGGCATTGATCAGGTTATTGCAATGACATTTTCTTCTGTTTGTATAGGTTTTGTGACCATGACCTTACCGCCAGAAATCAACAGCCTTTTGCATGTCCAGGGGACACTAGAATCCAACCATGAACCAAGTTTCACCCAAATCAAAAAAGTTCTGGGACACTTACGCCTGTCCAGGGAACCAGTTGAACTGCCCCATATGTAAAATATTTCTCTGCCACTCCGTGCTGAGATAATTTCACAATAACCAGCCCCAGGTGCAGGACATTTAAGACAAGATTTACTGTACATAACTGTATGATACTTGTCACCGGAACACATCATCATTTAAAATACTCCGAGGTGCAGCAATGAAGAGAAATCTACAATAACTGGTCTACAATGGCTATGTTCATCTCATACTCCACCTTGTGTGTGTGTATAAAGCAAAATGATGAACATGGCAATTTGATCACTGATCCCAGTGCTATTACTCTACATTGCCAGATCGTGTACACAGGTCTCTGAAACTCACTGATAATTGTAGCCAGTTGATTCTTCAGCATTAAGTGGGTGTGTTAACATGGATGGCTGAACACAAATTAGAGAAGTACATCCTTTTAATGGAATTCACTGGTGGGGGTATTTCAAGGTTTTGCCCCATAGCCACTTGCAGACACGCTCTATAATCTCCTGAAGGCTTGGAGTACCTGGCTCTGCATTGTCATACCAACCTCCGATTCCAGCTGTTCTAGCTCCATCATGCAAGCTTCTCTCCTTGCTCTGATCTGATTAAGTATTGCCTCCTTCTCCTTGATGTAGGCACGAAGGCCAAACTGTCAAGAAGACAATCATTGTTGACTTTTGCCAATTGCTGGACTTGGAAGATTAACCACTTGCTGCTGGGCCACCCCATTTCGAGCACCATGGGTGTATACAAAATGGGACAAGAGTTGGTCCGTGTAACAAAAGACTGACTCGGAACAAAAGACCTGCTGCTTGGAATTGCCATCATTTTTCGGCTGGCATTTTTCGAAGGTAATCCTTCACTGTTTTTAAACAGTATACCACTGTTTTAGGCATAGCGCACCCGCGGATTAGCACCGCGGACAAAAGTGCTCCAGGGCCCCATTGATGAATGACACAGAAAAGATGCCACTCGCATTCACTGGGGACAAAGGAAATTATGCAACACCTCAAAAATTCTGGGCTCTCGTTACAGGGTGGCAGACCTAACTAAAATACTCAGGAGTCAATGAAGGTTACCTGCCAGCTTAGAGTAGCCACCAAGCAGTCAGTCGTGTGGGTGTAAACACCCATTAAATGAAATGATGAATTTTTGAAAAATTAGGAAAGTGAAAATCTTGAAAATCTCCCGTATGTGTGCACTGCATTTTTAAAAGCACCTAGCAGCAAGTGGTTAAAGTCATAATGTGGAAGATCTAGAGACTTAATTGGTTGATGAAAAGAAAGTATTCAACACATAGGTATTAGCATAAACAGTGCCTACAAACAAAGTAGACATTCCATTATTAACCTATTCCATTATTAACCTGTATTTGAACATGTGCAAATAGTATTATTCCACAATGAATTTGTCCTGGGTGCAGTGTTATCTTCTGCTAAAAATACCAACCTTGTTAAGCGACAAGATAACACAACCAGAGTCTTTGGTAAAGTTCAATTTTTACAATGCTGACCTTTGATGCTGTTTGTACAAAATTTATGCAACATTTCTCAATGCGTTGTCGCTTTTTTGAAATTCAAAAGACTTTGTCGTGGAGCAATATTCTCTAAAATGTCACCCAAAGTCATCTGAGAGCTCCACACATGCTCAACCTTTACAGACTTCTTGGTTGATGAAAACATTGGTAAGCTCTCACAGCGTATTCATCAAACCTCTTAATCAAAACAAACCATGAAATTGATCTAAATAGAGAGCAGGGAAAAACAACTGTAGTTTTATTGTCACTGAATTTGAATAACAAAAACTGCCTCAGTAAGGGCATATAATAAATATATTGTACACCCTCAATGAGGCAATTTTTATAAGACATGCTCTCTTCAGAAAGTGTTATTTGCTTGGAATCCCTGATAATGATTCAGGTTGTATCATTTGTATTGTCCAATGCATGTTTTAACTGGGAAACACATGATTTCGTGTAGCTTAACCACATGCTGCTGGGTGGTTTGAAAATTGCAGTGCACGCATACGGGTGAATTTCAAGATTTTCAGTTTCCAAAAATCTTCAAAAATTCATCATTTCAATTAATGGGCATTTACACCCACATGAATTACTGCCTGGTGGCCACTGTAGCCTGACAGACAAAATCTATTGACGCCCGGCCCAAGCATTTCAGCCAGGCCTGTAGTCTTGTAAAAAGAGCCCAGGTTGTGCAGTGTTATATAACTTTCTTTTGTTCACGAACCTGGCACAGTGGGCTGCTGACCTCTTTTCAATAGGGGCCAGATTAGCATGCAGCGGTACTGAGTGGCTCATCGCTGTGGTGGTGGAGCGCTTTTGTCCCTGGTTGTAATCTGCTCACTCTGAATGCCTCAAACCGTGGTATACTGTTTCAAAACAAGGCTGGATTATCTCCACTATTGAGAGTGAAAAAATGTTAGCAATTCCCAGCAGCTCAGTCTTTTGTGCCGAGCACGGTCTTTTGTTACAAGGCCCAGCTCTTTTGTCCCGGTTTCGGGCTCCCGGCTTCGTGTATAAAGCCTATGTGCTGGAAAACGGGGCCCCAGCAGCAAGTGGTTAAGGGGGGAAAGCTGGATAAGAGAAGTAGTTCACTCTCAAGACACTTACCAAATCTGGCTGTTCTTCTGGTTTGTCCTTTTGAAAATGGCTCTCAATTCTGTGAATGGTGAGAATTTCAACATTACCAAATCCCATCTACTAGCTGAAACCGTTACAAAAACCGTTAAAAATTGAACTATCAAATTGATTTCAAAGAATATGGTTTAAAGGAAATCATGTTCAAGTTCTAAAGGAAACAAAATCAACAATGAACAGAAACCAGTTAAACATAAATGAAATTAGCATTCTTGAAGCAAAGCCTTTTAAAAGGCTCTTAAGTAGATCATTTGAAGTTCTTAATCCAAGAAAATGACTGAATGATTATCACCCATTTTCCTGTGCTTGTCAAACAATGCCATTCTATAACTTCTAGAACTTACTGGTAACACTTGACAAGGGTGTCTTTGACTGTCCACTGAAGCTTGCTGATATCAGCTTGATATTGCACCATGACGTTACTGCTGTCTGCATTGCCGATTCCTGGAGAACAGAAAAGAAGAAACGTGTAACTTTCATTGCTCCTTGAAACCTGTTGAAACTTAAAATGAGATAACAAATTCAGAAAGTAAGAAGCAGTTCTTCTTGGCTTGGCTAAGCCTGAACTCCAAACTCAGTTTTGCCAGAAACCGATAAAAGCCACAAATATACTGTACTCCTATGGCACACATTTCATACTTTAGTACTGAAAAAATCATAAAATACCGTTTAAAAAAGGCCATTTCTCTCACCATGTAGTAGATTCTCCAAATCTTCAATTTCTTTCCTGATAATTTCTTCTGTTCTATTTACTGAGTACTTCCTAGTAATAAACCAAGGAAGACAGACATTTTTGTATTACATGAAATATTAATAGGTCCAAAATGATAATTTATACAAACAAAATATGGGGTAATATCTGTTACAAAGTTGATTTTTAAGGTGCATTCAGGAAAGTGGGATCTTCCTGCCTTCATAATTTGCATCAGATTTATAAAAGACATCCATCTTTTAAGTATGTTTTGATATATACAAAACCTGTTGACAAATCTGACTTTTTTTTTTCATGTTCTAAAAGTTCTAAAAGGGGCAGGGCCAAGGATAGGGGTGCAGTCACTTGGGGAAGGTTGACTTACTCTTCATCATGTAACAAGCTACCATCAGCAGCATAGATACCCCGCCTTGTTCGTGTCTGGCTCCTTGACTCATATGTTGGTTCTGGTGGAATGTGCTTCTCCTTTAATATTGGAAACATGCATGGTGAGCACTCTGTCACAGTTCATTTAAGTCACTGGTGTCACTGCAACATGCTTTATGTTTGGTTCAACAGCAAGAATGTTTGTGACCTGTCACCATCAAAGGAGCTTAAGGTCAGACTTTGAAGAACTGAGACATGTTCTTTTCTGGATTATGCAGGAAAAGAGCTTTCCAATTTGAAGGTTGGGGTACTGGAGTTCTGCACAGGAAACGTATCAATTTCACACGGAAGTTGTAAAAAGTAGTTTTTGAGAAAATGGCATTTAAAAATGCCCTGTTGTTGAAGTGACAGAAGCATCACCTAGTGAAATAAGATCATCAGTTTTAATAAGGAAAAACAGGGGAAAAAAACAGGGACAACTAATAGAATGACGTTCATCTGGAACCAAACAACTGACTACCTCTTGAAAATCTGGCTTTGTCACACTGTAGACTGTGCACTGTGTAATGGTAAGGTTCAACTTTGAGCTTATTCTATTGTGACAGGTCACATGTCTGTACTGGAAATGTGGAGTAGAAATAAAGTTGACCTCTAGACTTCACATTAGTTATCAACCACAAGATGTGCCCTGTGAAAAAGCCACAGACAGGAACTTGTCAAATCACAGAATGACTTAAGTGTCCAATAGGAAATCCAGTTTGTTCCAGTCGGGAATGCTTGCAAAGTTGGGAACAGACAAACCCAGCTGGAAACACATCATTTCAAGCCATGTCCCAATGACATGACTACCGCTGATAATAATGCATGCATCAAACGGAAGCCAATAACTGATGGCTTCATCCATCTCCTATTGACACATGTGCTACAGCCAGCCACAGCCATTGAGTTGGACAGAGCCTTTTTCTCATCAGAACTAGACCATCTCCAAATATATTCTTAAAAAGACCAGAGCATTTCTAATTTTGTAACACTGTCTAACTCATCTAACTGTGTCAATCTGTGTTGTGATACAAACTGGAAATAGGAATGACTTACCACGTTATAATGGAACAATTTCTTTGGATCCTGGGGGGAAATCAGATCACCAATTACAATCATTAAACCTCAAAGAAATTAACCTTTTAAACTGGAGATGTGATTATAGTTATTTTATTCCCACAAAAGAAGCTACATTTTTCAGACATTACTTCTGAATCAAAATTAAAAATAAATCCATTGATGTAACAAATATTCCGAATTGGCAAAAGGTCTCTACGATAAACAAGAACAACATCCAATATATTGAGGCAAAAAGAGAGACTTACAAAGGGTTTTGGAGGAGGTGGGATGACTGTATGGGGCAAGACATCCTCTGAATGCTGGATGGGAGGCACAATAGGTAAATCATCAAGTTGTTGGCAGAGGGATGGAAGAAAGATGAGACAAGAAGATGCGTCTACACCACACCTGTCAGATGTAAATGCCAGAAGATCAGGTCAATCTAATGGTCAACTTGTAGGTTTCTTGCAAAGACCCAGGAAAGTTTCATGAAATTATGGTACACCAACAAAAATACACATAGTAATAATTATGGCACCTTCTTTGGTTGAATCCAACTGATTCAACTAATCCAACACATGTAATCTGTAGGGGCCCATTTATAAAGACAAACATTTATGGAAGGCATATCAGGAAATCAACATGGCTTGAGAAATTTTACATTTTACAAGGTGGATGTCTTAGTACATAAATTACTGACTTTGCACAGTAACAATTGCACCTTACTAAATCATCTTTCCTGAACCCAGGAAGTAACTCTCTTTGAACTACTCAAAATGAAGCAGGGTTCAAGTTTAATGTATTGCAGTGTGGAAGTTAGGGATCAAATAATCTCATGAAAGTCTTTTACCAGTCCACAGGAACATCTTCTGTAAGCCAAGGCCTGAGTTGGGCAATGCCTTCAGGAATTGTTCGTTCAGTCTTTTCGGGTTTGTCTTTCCTTCTTTCTTTCCATCGTTTGATTTCTACATCTTCAGATTCACA